>NW_019525088.1:142557-183529 GCF_002814215.2 Seriola lalandi dorsalis
GGTGGGGTGGGGGGGTTCGTTTTGAACACATTTTTATCTTCTTAAAATGTTTACACTGTGTCACAATAAAAGTCGCCTTCCTCCTAAAAAGGGAAAACAAAGCAAGGCAACTTTTTTTTTTTTTTCTAAAACTGCGCTCCTTAAAGTGAAAGTGGGAGAGCACAAGAGGTGAAAACAGGCAGAGAGAACAACAGCTCCCTTTTCTCTGCGACCAGTTGACATGAAAGACCACATTATGTCTGAGATTAGAGGCAATTACTCTGGGAGTGTGCTTTAAGACCTTTGTTTGCCAACATGACAGGAGGGAGCAGGGCTGTAATTTGATGAGGGGGCAGTGTGAGTGAGAAACTCGGCATGGCGAGCTCCCAGCGGAGAGAGGCAAAGGGAAGCCTTTGTCCGCAGCGTGGACATGGCAGTTGGCAGAAATGTGAACGTTTGGAGGAAGATGAATTCAGCTGGGATTCATTAATTAGCAGAACTGTCTTTATCCTCATCGTCAGATTTATCGTGCGGCTACCGTTTATGGCTGAAAAGTGAGTTGAAAGAGACTTTACAGCCTCAACAAGGAAAATACTTTCATCTTCGCCTTTTGTTCCAGATGACAGTTCAAAAGCTGCTATTTATTGTTTAGGCATTTATATTAATTCAAATGGCACAATTGCGTGAGTTCATTCACATGCCACAAATACTGTAAACATATGATTCAGACTCAACCTGCGGTCAAACAAAAGCACCGCACCACATCTTCAAAACGTGACATCTCCTCCATTCTGGCCCGGGTGCATTGTTTCGAACAAACTGCGAGTTTTCAGGACAGGAAACGAGCAGCTTGTTCCAGACCGAGCGGCAGAATGGAACACGTCTTTATTTGAGGGAAGTCATTCCGTTGATATATAAAACACCAAAGCAAAGTTTCCTTCCCCCTCACTTTCCTGGTGCTATCCCCTTCAAAAGGACACGATCCTTTATACTGGTCTCACATGCACACACGGGACCAGAAGAAAAACAAACAGTGGCCATTTAAATATCAACCAACCTGCCTTCTGTTTGAATGGAGGGGGCTACTGCACGGCTCGGCCCGGGCTCGTCCAGCATGCTGCCAATTACGTGCTCGGCCTTCTGAACCATGGATGTGGACCAAAATGGGGAACAACAGCAAAACAAACCATTGTGCTGATCATTTCTGCAGGTGTACTGTGAAAATAAATATACTGTATGTGGCTGTTTATGCCAGAGACAGAAAACCACATGCAAATGTTAAAAATTGTGAGACTTTTATTCAGTAGTTCCAGATTTAAATTTAGATTTTGGACTATTATAACCAAGTCTCTCTATGGCTGCTAGAATAGAAAAAAAGGGTTTTTGTGGAAAAACGCCTTTATAATCCTGAATATAAGTTATCGAAAAACTATTGTTTGAGGTAGAATTTATTGTCATTCTCTTCAAAAACACTACTCAGCGTACAGGGGAACTCAACTGCAATACAGTAAAGGTAATAAAACAAATACAAAGGTAAAGTGCAAGTAGTCGAATAAAGTGCAACAAATGATAAGTGCCGTCACACAGATAAGGAGTGTACCTTGTTTTCATTGACAGTAAAATGTCTTATGGACAAATATGTTCATTAAAAAACAATAAGTGCAGCAATAAAACAAGAAGACATAAAAATGGCAGCAGAATCAGCAGCCATTGTTTTAGTATCCGGACCAAAACTCAGGTTGCGTATTGGCACGAAAAAATGATGGGTATCAGATCATTTTTAAACAATAGCCAGTCCTACTTTCACCTTTCGCTGTCTTGTTCTTCTTAGCCGAATGTTCCCGTAAGGGTGTGTGAAAGGAGGAAGAGGACCACCTATTAAAGTGAAATCTTAGGAGTGATGGATGGGAGCTTGTTGAGGGGGAGCGGAGCAGCATACACCCCAGGGGAGGGGGATGATGAACAAGTGGGGAGGGGGATGTGTGTGTGTGTAGGGGGGGTTTGGGGGGGGTGGGAGAGTTCACTAAATCCCCACTCACACCTCTCGCTGTGGGTGGAGGGCACGGAGACCTCCCATGCTGTCTGACTTAGAAATGTGATTGACTTCATCCTCTGAAGTACTTTAAACTTTTGCCTGTTTTTCCTCGAATCTTTTACTTTCATCTACATTGTTAGAAATGAGAAATATGCACTTTCAAGAGGTCCGTAATATGTAAAAATGACTTATACTTCACTTCAGTTGACAGTTGCAGTGTGTGTCAGTTGCTTTTTTAGTTATGTTTTTTCAAAATACTTAATAGTTGAAAGCGAGCATTACTTCATGATGTGGTGCTGAGCGGATTAGCCAACACTCATCTTACCCATTCGAAAGCTTTTCCCAAACTTTGTGGACTATGTGGTCTTTCCAGTTGCATCGTCATACTTTTGCTAAATGTGAAGCTACCTCATATTTCTCAAAAATTTTAAACATCCCGAGCTTTCAGTGACTATGGTTACATAGTGGCTTTTAGCTTTGATGATATCTCATTTTGGACTGAGCTATTAATGTATTGGTGCTGTCCTGTGAAAACAGCTGTTTTCAGCTCTGTGATGATGCATTTTTGGATGCTCCAAACACGTATTCCTTCAGTTTTTTCCCTAAAAAGTCCAAAAACACAGAGTTTGGAGATACATGATTTTTACTGGATGGCTAAAATATGCATTTAGATGTAAGTCAATAAGTCGACTTTCTAGACACTTTTCAAAAGAAGTACAACCTCATGTTAAAGATACATGTAAGCAGGGATTCCTGGGTACAAATACTATGCTTGCATATGATTTAGCAAAATAAATCACAGACCAGTGTGGATAAAATGATCCAAAACCTTATGATACACTTGAGCTGTACTAATTATGAGAATCTGACACATACTAAGGAGGGATAACAAATATGTGCTCAAACAAACACATCAATCGCTAAATCGTCTGACTAATAAATGCTAGGATGTTGAGTAAATTTTAATCCTGTAGTCACATTTTAGGACAATAAAGGCAAATGGAGAGGCTGCAGCTCTTGTGGTTTAACGCCTGGTGTGTAGAGGAATTACTGCTGTAGTAGTTTGCCTTTAACTGTCAGGAAATGACCCATAATCTGCAAGCGTTTGACTGCTGCAGCATTCCTGTGAAATGACACAAGTTGAGGTAGATTAGGGGTTGGGTAATTAGCTCATTAGTCAACATAAACACATGGCGGGGCTCCCCCGTTTCTACACACCCTGCCCCCCTCTCTCCGCCCACAGCTGGTAGGCTCTCACAAACATATGCACGCATACCTGCACGAATGCATATACAGACACATACACTGCACCCAGACCACTTCATCATTAATCCAATTCCTTTCTTCTGGACTTTTTTTTTTTTCTTTTTTGCTATTTTCCATACTTTTTTTTTTTCTGTATGGTTCTGCTTTGCCCCAGACAAGCCACTCTTTCATATTGTGGCCCTGGGGGCTGAGGGCCAGCCACTTTTCACCAGCACCTTGCAGCTTATCAGAGCACTTTATCAGCCTGAGGGAAAAAGATGAGGGTTAAAGCTCTTCACTCTTCTGCTCTGCACCTCAGAAAACCAGCAGGGTGTCAGCAAACAAATATTTGTAAGCTGGGGCTCAGAAACGTGCGCCTTTTGACAAAGAGAAAGGCGTCAGGGGTCATGTGTTTCAGTGTGTGTGTGTGTGTGCGTGTGTGTGTCTGTGTGTGTGTGTGTGTGTGTGTGTGTGTGTGTGTGTGTGTGTGTGTGTGTGTGTGTGTGTGTGTGTGTGCATGAAAAACACAGGACATCCTTTGTGCAGCAAGGTGAGCTGGTCCCCACACAGCCTCCCTTGTTGCTCAGGGGACAGATGCTGAACACTGGAACCTGGACAGCCCTTCACACCTCCTAAATGCAGCAGGAGGCCTTAGCTTTCTCCTCCACTTAATTTTCGGACCTTCTGTTCGACCCCCCCGTCCCCCCTCCTTCTCCTTCTCCTTCTCCTCAGCACCCCCCCCACCTGAAGATCAACATAATGCTCTCTTTCATCAATGCTTCACAAACCATATGAAATATTTTGCAAACTTTATCAAGGAGGTGTTGAAAGTGGAAACATTCCTGCGTTTCTATTCCGCCACGTTGATAAAAACCTTCAGAGAGAATCTCGCCTTTGACTTTCAACACTTTGGAGCAGTGTTTTAGCACCTTGGATCTCAGTCACAGGCAACTTTTCATTTCAGAACAGGACTGGTTGTGTTTGCCTCAATGCCATTGGAAATAGAAGGCCTGTTTGATGGTGTTCATTGACTGATATGAATGACCATTTGTGTGGCTTTGAACTGTACAGAGCTTGTAGCGAGCCAGGTCGCTTGGGAAGCAGTGTATCCTGGTCATGTGGTGCTTGACGGGGGAAATGGATGAATGAAGTCAGCGAGAAAATGCTGTACAATCAATCAGCTGTGGTTTGCTACTGATGCAAATTGGCAAATTGGAGTTTAGATAGAGTCATCTAATTGGGAGACAACATGGCTGATGGATCCATCCATCATCGCCTCGTGAGACAATATACTCACAGCGACAGATCACACATCATGTTCTGGTTAATTTAAAGAGGAACAACACACTGGGCCCTTCCCTCGGTTTAGCTACGTTCTTTCAGATGCAGTGCTTAAAAGTTTGACTGTTTTATTTTTTGATGGGTTTGAGTGTATGGACGTGTGTGTGTGTGTGTGTGTGTAAGTGTGTGTGTGTGTGTGCGTGTGTATGTGTGTGTGTGAGAATACTTGACAGATTGTGCAACTGAAAATTTTGCTCCAGGTGCAATGAAGTCACGTCGGTTTCCAACAATCCCAGTCAAGGGTGGAGAGTTGACGTGCAGAGGCACAGTTCATTCCTTGCGTCGGTTGTGTGTCATTACCCAAGAGATGGAAGGGGTGAGAAGGCAAATGATAAATGTCTGTCACGATGTTGATGAACATATATCTGTGTGCCCCCTTTATGGCTTTATCAGTTACTTCTTTCATTGGCGTATGTTTGGGTTTTATTTACAGTCTTTTTACAACCCTCTGGAGTCTGTCTATTAACTGGAGAAAACGCTGACGGGGATTTAGTTGTTGTAACTTTATTCATATATAATTAAAAAAGCTGAGAAAACAAGTTGAAAGTGTTTATGTGGGGCGTTCACACAATATCTCATTCATGTAAACCATAAGAGATTTTATTTTAAAGTTTTTTTTAAAACTGTGGTACAACATTCATTATTACTTAACATGTAAATAGACCACCATACCATACATGTGGCGTAAGGAAAATTTAAATAATGCTAAACAAAATTCTACTGTGATGAATTTCTCACAAACATACTTCCGCTGACGGTGATTGGTGATGGAAAGTGCCACACCTTGCTCCCTGGCTGCGGGCCACAGCCTTATCAGGCTTGATGAATTACATTGACACCCAAGCTATCTTAATGACTCCGTCTATCTACCCATCTCCCCTCTCCTTCCTCTCCCTTTTCCCAGCACTTGGCCTTGCTCCTGCATCCTCCCACTGCTGCAAATATCCAGAGCTGATTTCTGCCTTTGTGTGTATGTGAGTGTGTGTATGTGAGTGTGTGTGTGTGTGTGTGTGTGTGTGTGTGTTGTTCTAGATGAGAGTATGTTATTGTTGAGCAGTGAAGTGTGTTTTAAAAGCATATAAAGTTATCTTCCATTGGAAGCCAGTGACAGCAGAGGTAGATGACTGATGTCTTGCTGTCTGAGAAACAAACATGATACAAATAAAAAACACACCTGCCATAACTTGAACCGCACCGTGACGGGAACATTAAGAATATTAATTAGCTTTAACTCTTTTTTCCCCCCCAGACGATTAAACGTGGCATTCCTGTGGTTTGCTACTGTGTCTGATGTGTGGTGAATTGAGGTATGTTGATACTACTGAAGATTAAACAGACACTGCAGAGTAAGTAGGACCTGATCCTTAATGGTGAGCAGTTGGCATCCTGGAGTCTCATTTCCTAGTTTTTAGGAGGGCATCCTTCCTTCTTTGACTCCAACTTCCTCTGCTATAACACCCATTGTTAAAAGCATTGCTTCACAGGTTCTCCCAATGTATATTAGAAGGTGCTTCTTGTGCTTGCTTTAATTTGTTAAGGACAAATGGCCACTAACTACAGCCTTTCTCACCACCTGTCTCGCGAGGCAGCACTGTGAAGAATCAGAGCTGTCATTGACCATGGCTTTAAAGGACAAATCCAGGCATCAGTTAGAGAAAACTTGTGTCCTTGAGATGGTTTGTTGATGTTTACTCTTCCTGTCCCTCTAAATGAACCAAATGAAGGATTACTGATAGAAGAGCAAGGCTGTTAGATGTTGCTATTTTGGTGCATGCAAATATTATCTCATTGATTTTTACAAGGGCAATAGTGTTTTGCCAGGAATGAGAAATCCTGTAATAACAAGCACAACTTTGTGTGTGGGAGTAATATCATGTAGCATTGCGTAGGATTTTAGCACCAAATGATGAAAAAAAATTGAAAGATTTCTGTAAGGAAATGTGTTTGAAGGACAAGATGGTGGATTGCCTAATGTTTTCACTGGGTAAAGCACTTATTCATGCAGTTTTAGCATTAAAGTTACTCTTTCTATAATACTATCTGAACTGCTACTGCTACTGCTATCTGAAAGGTCAGATAAGAAACTATGAATAAGATACAAGATGCACACTACAGGAAACAACATAACATAGTCTTATATTCAGTTTCAACAAGTCAAATCTGAGTCAAAGGAGCTATAAGGTTTGCTACTGATACATAGCCAGTGTTAGCAGTAACATCTGTTTACTCCTCTGTGTGTACCAGTCTAGAAAAAACGTTGCATCAGCATCAAACATCATTTCTTTACACGCTAAGATGACTCCCATCACAATCACTTCTTTTCTTCTACTGAATATAGCATACTAGCTCTAGCCCAGTCGGATTGTCTCATCACTTTCCAATACAGAGTCACTGCAGTGTCCAGTCTGCCCTGAAGAATTAGCGCTGCTCAAGGGCGTATTGTAATCTCTTGTCTTTTAAATGCAATGATGGCTGAAACTCTTGGCAAGACTGATATGTAAACAGCTGTTAATGCTAACGTTGACTATAGCAAAACTTACAAATAGCTCCTTTAAATTGTATTTGTTGGTTTCCCATAAAGAATTAACAGCATCTCAAAACCTCAGGCAATTTCAGTTCACTGGGGGGGAAGAAAATATCATGTGGAAGATAATTTTTGTAACATGTTAATGACGAAGACAATCAGCACAACTGGTGATGAATAATCAATGGAGATAGACAGACAATGGTGACAATCAGTGGAGAAATTCAAAATTGTTGATTTTTCATCCATGGATAAAATTCTTCAAATATGCATGTGAATATACTTCATAGTTATATGGTAAAAAAAAATACTGATTGGGCTTCATGTTATAACTTATATTTTTACAGTGTATGATCAAATTGTTTATGTAATAACAGCCTCCTCACCTTGATTAGCCGGAACTAAGACGTTTGAGACAGTTACGAGGGGGCAGGCTGGGAACTTTATCCCGCTGTTCTAATATTTCTACCCACACTTGAACCTCAGCCCCAGTCTGCCATTGGCTGTCTTACATGAACACCAATTAGGCGTGATGCAGGACAGAAATAAAGGCCAATGCACTTTGCTGCGAGGAGCATTTGTTTTTTCTTCTCTCTCAACGTCAGAGCGGGTAACCGGTGTGCGGTCCAAGTATTCTGGTCGTAATAGTAGCTCAGTGTTCCGGGAACTCTGGGATAAAAAGTGAAAAAACAAGGCGGTGAGGTTTTCTGGGTAATAACTCCATCTTTTTGTATTGGAGTGCAGGAGGGAGGAGGAGCGTTTCTCTCTCTTGCTCTCTCTCCTTTTTTTTTTCTATTTTTTCTTTTTTTTTGTTCTGGCAGGTTCCATAGCCTCCTGTCCATGGAAAGCATACTCTGCACATTCTGCAGACAAGGGTCTTCAGGGAGGAAATAGAGAGGAAATTGTGCAGAAAGTGTAAAAAATCAGTCTCTCCTTCTCTCGTTCTCTGCCTCTCTGTGGCTCACTTCACACAAAGAAAGACTTCTTGTTTTCAGTTCACTTCTAATTACTTACATTTATCCCTCAAGGGGCACGTTAACCCAAGTAGTTTTTTGGAATCAACAAGGGAGACAACATACAATATCACTCATATACACATTACATACACATTAGTAGTTTATTCTTTAAAAACAACCAATCATTCATATGAAGTCTTAAATTACTCTATTTTTTTTATTTTGTTAATGTAAAAACTTCATCATGACTCACTGACAGATATCAGTCTTTCTTGACTTCTCTAACAAGATAACATACAATTAACACTTTGCACTGGTGTTAATGTTTGATCAGAATTTTAAATGTAATATGATGCAAATCAGTGGAACTACAAGTCCTCTGCCAACTGCTGGAAAACAATGTTGATTTTCTTTATAATCCCAGGCTTTGGCAAGAATGTTGACGACAAACATGATGAAGAGGAACAGGAAACTTAAGCAGCTTTGTGAAATCTTGGCACATTTCATCCTCTGGCCCATTAGACAGATAATGGCGAAGCTCATCTTGCACACCCAGTTTGTCACTGTTACACGCCTACATTTTGATTCGAGGAGGACTGCCACGGGAGTCTGTATGCATTTATGTGAATGCAGAGGCGGCCATGTGTGTATTTCTGCATGTCAGTCAGAATTTTGTTGCAGCGGAGTGGAGATTTAATAGTCTGAAATTGGCAAGGGGAGGTGGTAGAGAGAAAGAGTTTGGTTTAGGGGCTGAGGTTTCAGATGAGGGGTTTGTAAATCTTCTCAGGGGAGCTCATTTGTGCCAGGTGGTCACACTTTTGGAGTTGGTAACTAACCTCTACCACATGCTGTCACCTGCATGTGAAGTTACGATGCGGTTTCACCACAGCAGTGCCTTTGGCATCCAATGGGTGGTGCTGTTTTTGGGAAAAAGAGACAGCAGTTGCCCAGGTAACTCGATAACAAACCCAAGTCAGTATTTTTGATTTTATTTTTCATTTTATGCCTAAACATCAACCATTTCTTCACACCGCGTACTGAATTCTAATCTATACATATCTCCTGATCCAAACACCGATTACAAGTGTGTGAAAACCAGCTTTTACAATAAATTAGCAGCTAAGAGGTATGCAGTTCTTAGGGTTAGACACTGGACCCCGGATACAGTATCCTGGCCTTCACTCTGTCTATGATGAAGGGTGTTGAAGCAGATGCATCTGCCAATCAGCCCAAGATGAATTTAGGTCACTTCCTTTTCATGCCATGCCAAACTAGAAATAGAACTATGGCCAAACAATCCCCTTGTAATCAAATACCGCTGGTGGGATTTTAGAAAAGGCTATTCATTTTTTGTCTGTCACATTCACGTGTGCCACAATGTCAGGACAAACATTTACTACAGGAAGGAAAGATCTTCATTGTGTTTGGTCGTCACCTATGAAGACGATATGAAAGTCTCGAGCGTTGTGGGTGTGTGAGACTATGAGGTTAAAAATGTTGTCACCCTGGACCCAGGGTTAATAAAGCAAAGACAGAGGGCCAAAAACTTCAAAGAAACTTCTAAGTAGATTTGACAGTGGGGTGCCTTGCCACAAAAGACCATGTTTGGGATTGAATGAAAAGAAGCATGTCACCGGAGGGAAATGTGGTCAGGCATGTTCAATGTATCAAAAGAAAATAACTGATGAATTAAAGGAGGATGGCAAGGTTGTAAACTTCACAGCCTGAGCCGAGGAGGGAAGAGACCCCCGCAGTCTCTGATTATTTAACCACAAAGCTTACTCCAGTTTCTGTAGCAGGCAGCATCCTAATAATAAGATCACACAAACACACACTCAAACAGAGAGACACACAGACAGAACCACATGCTCAATAACCAAGTCACAACCTGACTCAAACAATGTGAGCATTAAATTGTGCCAGACATGATTAGGCTGCCTTTGATCACGGTGGTGCATGGAATATTATACCATTCTGAAAAATTCAGAATTCAAAAAAAAAAAAAAATCTAAGGATATACTTACACCACCAAAGTATATAGACTGAAGAAGATGAAAAGATGAAAATAGGTTTTGGAATAGCCACAAGCCCTCCAACCTGAGTGACCACAGAGGTCATTGTCCCTAATGTCTGATACGACCCAGAGGGGCATACCAGCAGCAGGCGCACCAGACCTTTGTCGTTACGGTAGCAATCAGAAACATAAGGTTTACATTGGTGGAACTGTCACGGTTTTGTTAGGTTTAAGGCACAAAAACTACTTGGCTAGATTGTGGTTTGGGTTAAAATAAGTACTTCCTTAAGCTTAGAGGACGTTTGTCGTCATGGTTGTAATTAAAAATGAGCGGTTATGGTTGTGGAACGGGGCAAAAGAAACACTTTGTTTCACACGGGAAACAAACAGCAGCCTCCTGTAAAATTCATGTTTTTATCCACCCTATCCTCCTCCTAACGCAGACTTGGACATTGGATATACCAGGTCACCTAGCTTCATCCTTTGCTCGCGTCATAATTACTATGAATCACTCACAATACAAATAAAATGAGGACATGCTTACCTAGACATTGCTTCATATATGGCCAAAAATCTCCACAGGGTTCCTTTAAAGTTAGCCCTTAATGTTCAAAATGAACCTTTTAAGATTCCGGCTCATTTACCATGAGATCAGAGGGGAAAACATAATTGGACAAGGTTGCTTCAATGGAGGTTTTTTTCCCCCCTTCTCTTCAGACTTTTCTGGCTAGACAAAAATGTCGGGCCTGACAGTCCTGGTAATGGAGCGTATGAATGGTCCAGATTCCACTACAGGTAGAGAACCCGAGGCCAGGAACCTTTCAGAAACTCAGCTGATTACAGAAAAGGAGAACACTTCCACTGCTGGCTTGGTAAAATAAACAAATATGGCATGGAAACCCATCAGCTGTAATAGAGTTGTGGGGTAGACTTGGAGGGCACATTATTTTCTCTCTTCAAAGGCAAAAGAGAGAGAGAGAGACAGAGAGACAGTCTGCGACAGGGCAGCAAAGATGGCGCTGTTTTCCATTGCAACAACAGGATTATTCATCTCTCAGAGGGTGAGCAGATCTGGGGTCTGTGGTCGAATATTCAAGAAGAGGAGGAGTCGAGAGCTGTGTTAGAATTTGAGAAGTGTTAATCAGGGAGAGGATGTGGGCCTTCTGGCCTCTACCTGATTACCACCAAATGGGACGGCAACGGCAGCAGCAACAGCTGGGCCCTACAACAGTGTGGGGGGTAGGAGGTGGCGGGTGAGCACCACCCAAGACACCATGGTGAGGGTTAAGGGACGAAAAGAGCAATTACATGTGGGGACTGTCCACAATAGTTGAGATCCAGCCTCATATTTCACTTGTTGAGACTGACCAGAGGAATGTTGTCTCCAGTATCTGTGACGTATTATGTGTTCAGGACAAAAAAAGGTCAATTGCTAATTGTGCTGATGGGAATTGGAGACTATTTAACCTCCTGTATTTCACTTGTGCCATCATCTGTGGTCACCGCTCGCAGATGCCCCATCATGTGCTGCTAACAGAGTTTGTCAGTTCATTAATCCCAGCTGCAGTACAAGAATGCAGTTTTTTTCCCCCTGGATGATTGGTCCTGACAGTGAGAAGGAGCCAGTGACTGAGATGATCAAGGTTTTATTTTTTTCTTTCCTCCGTCCTGTCCTCATCTGAGCTCAGCGCATCGCTCACCTCTCTCTGCCAAGTTTAAGTACATGACTCAACATTGTGACATCTCTGATCTATTGTGTATCTCTCGCCGTGTCTCACTCTCGTCTTTTGTCCCCATCTGTCTTGCGCTTGTCAGTTTCACTTCCCTCTGCTTTTCAAATATGTTTTTACACAGTCCTGCTGCAAAGCCTTTTAAAGGCCAGTGATTTTTACTAGACAATAAAAAGCCAAACAGGTTCTATTTGGGTTCTCATGTGTCTTTAGTCACCTGACTGTAGGCTACATTGCTGGGAGAAAGATGACAGAATTTGTTAAAACTACATATGTTTGCATTTCTATGTCAAGTGATCTCTTGTGCCTGCAGGCCGATATTAACAGCAAATATTAAAATAACTATTAATAAAAAAAACTATTAGAACAGTATCTTTGCTGGTAGGATACAATAAATTGCAGTACAGATAATTTTTAAACCTTTACATAGTTTGTCCACCATAGAACACATACAAATGTATGTTTTAACTCTACAATATACAGTGTTAGATCACAAAATTTGAGTGATCTCTATCAAAATGCTTGTTATATTATCCTGTAGAAAAAAATGCATATGAATTCACAGTATGTGAAACAATATTTCCTACATGTAATGAACTCACATTAAGGATTTTTTGGCCATTTCACATGTGAAATATCAAAGACATTTAGCATGTGTGCTTTTCATAAGGGATGTATGTGTATGTTAAAAACATGATATATTGCTATCACTTTCATACTGTCAGATATCAGTATCAATATTAGCCCTGTCACAACACATCTTGATTGGTCTAATTGAGTATACTGACAACTATCCAAAGTTTTTATCCACTGAATTTGTGTTATTTTTCTTAAACCTACATCATGAATTCAGGACATTCATGTAGGAGATTCAGGACATTGTAGCAATTCTCTTTGCCTTTAAACTTGATTTTAAAAAGCAGAATATGAGAATTGTGCAGTAACTTCATACATCAGTAAATTATAAAAAGACTCTCATAACACAAGCTATACTTATTTATAAATGTGGATCTACAGGGAGCCCAAAGGACTGTCTGTGACCTCATAAAGATCAATGTGAGGCTTTCAAAGCAAGAGAAGGAAATGTAACAATGTAACAATATGATTGTTTTGCACTTCCTCTAACATGAAAGCCACACGGAAAGAGACAAGTCTATTCTGAGCCATAAAAGGCCCATTTCTTGTCTTATTTTAAACTTGTTTATTTCTGAGAGGAATATTTAGAATATTTTTAGACTAAATGAAAAGTGTCAGGGGCTTGAAAAGGAGGAATCCACTTGAGTAGGTGCAGATGGTTTAAACACTCACACACGCGCACACACAGGCATCGCACATTGCAACTGCCTGCGCGTCACGCAAAAAGACGAAATCACAACATCCGGCTTTGTACTTTGCAACCATAAAGCGACCACCAAAACAACCTCCACCTGTGGAAGTGATCCCACGTGTGATAATAGCTCTGAGTGCCCTTCATGTGCTGTGGAGCACAGTGCAGCGGTTCATTCTGTCATGGCTGCCTGAGGCCAGGTGAGCGTTTCCTTCCCTCCCTCTTTCCTGTTCTTCTTAAAAGCTGGGCAGGTGAGGCAGGCAAAGCCCACTTAAGATAAGTGGATTACATAGTCTGTATTTTAAGCCTTGCAGTGACCGTATCAGTCGGCTGCACAGACACACTGGGCCTGTTTTTTTTTTAATGAAATAGTAAAGCAGTGGAGATGATCACATGAGGTCCAACAGTGTTTTTACAGTTTATCAAGAACTGTCAGTGCAACTTGAAATAAACTTCAGTCTGGTGACCCATTGTTTCTTTATCCTGTTTTTATTCACCAGTTTGATTACTTTGTGTACATAATGATGTAATAAAATGATCATTAATTCTTAATAATAGTACTACAGATGAGGAGAGAATTCACTGCAGTTTTTCTAAAGTGTTTTTAGCATAAAACCTTGCTAAGAATTTAAGAATATGTTTCTTTCCGTCGTGCTTCTTTTTCAAAAAAGGTTTGGTGGTTTGAATCTGTATTAATTGTTTTTTTTGGCTGCTTGGGGGCAATGAAAGAAATTGCCCCTGATAAAGTTTCGCCTTTAGAAATCCAGTAGACACAGAGCAGCATTATTGTTCTATTGGAATCATGTTTCTGTCCACTTGACAAATGTAAGACCAGCATTCACTACTCATTCTGGCTCTGCGTTGGTCTCCATGAGGAAAGTATCTTGCTCTTTAGCTGCTAAATGCTGCACTGTTTACCAGCTTATTTTGTTACTTTGTCAGTCCTGGGCAGGTATACAGTGGCCTACATCGGATTTATCAAAGGATTTTGGCCGAAAACACGCCTGCTGTGGCTGAACGACTGATGAAAGCAATGACGCTGAACCGAAACAGTAAAGTTGCGAGACAAAAAAGCAAAACAAAACAATAACCTGAAAGATGCTAAAATGATCCACAGCGCTGAGGAGAACTGCAGAGACCGGTGATAATTCTCTATAAGCGACCCCTTTCATATATACATAGTCTTTGATCCACTCTTAATAAAAGTACTGATTATAGCAGCTTTAGAGAACAGACTAACACATGCATGCATGAAAACAGCACAAGTGGAGTGAGTTTTCAGAGCCAAAATGAGTGAGCGAGATGGGATTAAGTTTGTTTTGGGAAAGCATGAGTGACCTCCTCAAACTCTCACGCCAGAATAATCATTTTCACTGCCACAAGAATAGCTACATAATTGTACGGAATGCAAAATTTGTGCAGTTCCTTGCTTCGGTTTCTCTAAGTGCTGTTCGATTTATCCTGTCAGTAAGCGGCGATCCCCTGGTGCCTCTCTGTAAGTGATAAAGTGAGGAAAGGAAGGAGTTTGTTGAGTAAAACGCACAGAAAGTACAGAGGGAATAAAGGCAAACAATCACTTTCACATCAGATTTGACAGAGCGAATGGAGCTCAGTTTACACAGATATTATGTTGAAGTGGTTTTCTCATTCAAGCAACTGATTTTCAACTTTCTCCATCAAATGAAACAAAACTGTTCAAATCCTCAAGCCAAACTCAATTAGTTTGTCTTTGTAATCAAAAAAACACAAGATATTCAGATGTTTTCTAGCGCTGCCTGCTCAATACGGCTGCAGTGGCTTCATAAATTGGTAAGAGCAGTGTGTGTTGTTTTTGCTATATAAGGCTTTCAGCGAGTAATCATTGAAAAAGCATGTTCCTTTAGTCACAACCTGGGAATTTGGAGATTTTGACAAGACTCTGCACAAAGTCACAGGGGCAGGCACCAGTTGGACTGACATGTGGGTGTACTGAGCAATCAGAGACAGAATCAAGGCTGTCCTTACTTTTCTCTCTTGTTCTTTACTTTCTTCAATTTATTCAGTCTTTGCAAATCTTTGAAATATCCATTTGATGGATATTTAAGTGGCTTTTTGAGTGAATTGTACTTGTTGGAGTAGTTTTAATGCAGCACACTTTTTACTTTTACTTGAATACATTTTTGGAGAAAAATCTAAACTTCATAGGATACACTACCAACAAGATACCACTGAGACCCTTTTCACTTTATAACAAGATATTTTTATATTTTCATTATTACTACAGACAATATTCTGTTTTAATTAAAACTTTTCTTGCAATAACAACATATCACTTTACATTGTTTCATCACAAAAAGTCCTTAAACAGAATATTATTATCTCCTAGATATCCTGAATGAATAGTTTGATGTTAAACAATTTCTTTAAAATATGAACTGTAATCTGGGCCTCATATTGATGTTTGCATGAAAAATGTTTTAGCAGCTCTGTTATCTTAATGATTATGTTATGATTATGTTCACTCTTTATAACTGTGTATGCTGCTGTTATGTAGCCTATTACCTTGCAGATAATGCAAATCTTAAAATGTATAGAAGTCATACATACTTACCTCTCAGACAATACAGAAACTGTTACACTGGTCACTATTAATGAAGACTCATTGCGCTGCTTTATTTCCTTTAATCGTGTCTGTTTAATAGTTCTGTTCTGTCAAAAAAATGTTAATTGTATTATTAAATTGTAGTTTAAGTAAAAGGTAATTCTTATTGTCCGTTAGCGTTACGCGACGACGTCACTTCCGGTAAGGTTATTTCCGGTTCAGTCACGATACCTGTTTCGAGGTAAAAACGTAGCAGACGTGTTGTCCATGGTCTGAATATTATCTATATTTATCCATAATGAAGCATCATATTCATTTATTTTACAATAGATTTGTTAAAAAAGTGATGATTAATAAGTTAATTAGAAACGTTTTCTTTTACAACTATGTACGATGTAATATGTAAGCAAGGGCACAGACACTGATTGTTTTTGTATTATTTATTCTCAGGTTTCACCAGCTTGCCAGTGAGGAAACGGTTTCGCTTACTGCGACTCTGCGTCTCCATTGGCCATGGTTTAACGTGGAGTTTGGACACGCTGCACGAGAACACTACACTCATGATAAGTAAATCCTTTTAATTACAGGCTAAAATTCTAAATGCACTTAAGCAAATGTCTTCCTGAATATAATGTAAAGTGGATATAAGTGTGTGGCTCAAATAACAACACTTCCCTGTGAAAATGTGTCATTGAGACACTGAAAAACATGTCCCAGACTTCCCTTTTCTAATAAGGGAAAGTATGACAGGCATGCACGCTGCCTCCCACACTCTATTTGTTGTCCTTTATTCCCTTGATGCGTATGAAAAGGGGAGAAATGAATGTGATATCTTTTTACATCTCAGTCCTCAATGCTCTCCAGTGGCTGAGGAACCCCCATATTTCCACCCCCACCCCCCCAAAAAAAGTTTAAAGCCTCTCGCTCAGCTGGGTTCTCCCTTTGTAAGGAGAATGTTCAAAGTATTACACTGTCACTAATCATCCATGTTACAACATCTTGAGCAGCGAGGGCTCTCACTCTGACTCCGCCAAACCATTATGGTGCCACAGGGTTGAAGGAATAGTCCACTTTGATCTCCTCAGAGGAGAGCTATGGAGACATCTTTCTGCTCCTCTCCTCGCTCCCCTCCTCTCACCCCTTCTGCTCTCCTCCCCCTCACTCCCTCTGGTGAGAGACTTTAAACAGTAGGCTAGAGGCTGTTATTTTGGGAGGGGCGAGGGGGCGAGTGAAGAATAATATCTTGTACTCCAGGGCCTGGATGGCTCCCCCAGCCCATCAAACGAGTAACAAATGCGGTTACAGACCCATAAAGAATAAAGGGAGGGGAGAGAAGAAGAACGAGGGGGCAACATTTTTCTGACACAGTTTTACAGCTCTGCTTATTACAAGGAGCAGCTTAAGCTCTCCCTCCTCTCCTCGCTCAACTCACCACCTCCTTTATCAGTCATATCTACACATTCCTTCTTTTGGGACGGAGGGCCATAGGATGGAGGGCTGAGCACGGTGAAAAAGTCGACAAGAGCGTGGGGTGCCAACATGAAGAGGGGGGATTGATTAACTTAATTTTCTATTTGGTTCATCATTTTAATACTACACAATTTTAGGATGAAGACAATGATGTGCTTTTTGTCTTATTATAATACCTTTACTTTCATAATGCTCTACAGACATCCACCAGATTCTTCAGTTGGTATATTTAGTAATTTATATTTATTCATATTTATAGAGTGAAGGACTTATGTTTTTATATTTAATGCATATATTTTAGTTTTCAGTATTACATATCCAGAGAAAATTACTATAAAAATTCTATAAGATATTTATGTTCAAAAACATAATCATAAGAAAACTGCATTTTATTGCCATTCACATAAGCAAAACATATACGTGGTTAATCATTGAAAAGTACTTATAAAAAGTACTAAAATGCCACATTTTTATATAAAATTTATATTACATTACAATTTCTCTGACAATCCTTCATTTTTGTGCACTATTTTAACTAACCTGCTTCTTTTAATTCTTTCTTTTTTCATATGTGAAAATATTGGAATTTAATGCTGCTGCTAACATACTATGTTTTTATATTTGTATCCATAAATATGTTCTCACTCTCACTACTCTTATATTTATTGGTTGATTTTTTTTTTTTTTTTTTTTAAATCTGATTGTGCAGCATCAGATGTGAGAGATGAAAGCTGTGCAAGCTTTATTGTGTTGCATTGTTATTAGTACACTAGTTTCACTGATTTTTGTTTGTGCAGCTCTTCACCTGTTAGTGACATCATAGAATATATACTAATGCTTTGCTGCTATTTACTGCTTACAATATATGTAAACTCTAGAGTGTCTGTTATACAGGGCGTAATGACTGAGTGAACAAGGGAGGGATTTCAGCCACTGAAAAACAAACTGCAGCTACACTGAATGCCTGATTTGAACATTTTACCAGGAAAGGTAAAAGAGACATTATTTTGAAATTATAGTGATTGAGCTACTTGATGTGCTGTTCAGTAATTATCAGCTTTGTCTGTATGAGTACGTTGCTCAGGAACTATAATATTTTCTTTACCTCCTTCTTTGAATTGTGCAGGGCTAACATGCCTGGGGCAGTAACCTTCACGGACCGGCCGCTAGCCCAGATGGAACTGCTTCTGTTGTGGTTCCTTTTCAGAGGAGTTGTGTTAGAGGACTCATTCAGACATATAGGTTTTATGCAATTGAAAGTCTTTGGGGAGTGTCTCAGCAGCTTATGTATCATTTGAACGTCCCTGACCGGTTGATCAGGTAAGAAACATCCTTACATCCCTATTTGTGTCTCAGTCTGATATGTTGTAGCAACTAGATCTTGGTAAGATTGTTCCTTTTTGCCAAGATTGTCACAGATCAAACATGCATCTAAGGCTATAGGCCAGCTGTTTAAATTAAATTACCTTCAATAAAATTAGCTGTACCCATTTCCTGGTGTCATTTAGTTAAATCAAAACATGTTTTTTCTTTTCCCATCTTATCCCTCCCATTTTGTGCAGTATATACAACCATCTGCTGAATAATTAAAGACAGTCCCAACAAATTATGATCACTTCTATTTTATCATATTGTGTTTTAAACAATATGGCAAGCCTATTGTTCATTTAGTATCAACTTATGAAACAATGAGAATGTAATAGTATTGAAAGAGAAACACAATAATGATTGCACATTGCTCCCTGATCATTTCACATTCCCTGCTCCGCTCTCGTTCTCCTTGTCTCCTCTCTCCTTTCTTCTCCCAGCAGTTTAAGCTAATGAACTTGAGTTTACTGACCAGACAGATGCGGCTGATTAATTCAGAGCCGGACGGGCGGCTCTGGCCCTTTCCATTTCTCTCCGGCGAGAGGGGAGGACGGCTGGACATCTCATCCCATCCCACTGATTCAAACCAAAACCCTCCACCCCACACTTTACCCCCCACCCCCCACCCCCATCTCTGGGACAATTTCACTGTGCTACTTAGGGCAGCACTAAATCACCAAACTACAACTATACAAACCAATTAATCTTACATGCACAGTTGCAGGCCTCCTTAGGCAAAACTTGAAATTAGATTTTATAAAAGTCCTCAATACATATGTTGTATACTAATGACAACAGCTAATTGGCCTTGAAACTACTCTGAGTAGCCTACATACATTATTAGCATTGATGCCCCAGAAGGAAACAAAGTCCTAACTGTTCTTTCTCTATCCATACACTTAGCCAAGACTTAAACCAACAAGGTTAGACCTACTAATTTGACACTTTGAGAAAAACCCTCACTTACTCATTTTCTTAATGAGTGTTGGATGAGAAGATTGATACCAGTCTCATGTCTGTATGTACAGCCTGGAAACAGTTAGCTGGGCTCTGTCCAAAGGTGTCAAAATCCACCGAACAGCTCCTCTTAAGCTCACTGAATAATATGTTATATGGAAATGTAAAAAAGACATGTATACTGTAGATATAGTGGCTAGCTGTTTGTTTCCAGTGTTTGTGCTAAGCTAAGCTAACTGGCTACTTATGATAACTTCATCTTTACACTTCAGGCATCAGAATATTGGCATTTTTCTTATGTAACTCGTGGCAAGAAAGCAATTTAAACAACTTAACCACGAGTGCAGGAGGAGGGCAGCCAGGGAAGTGACATAGGGACTTACAACTTGTGGAAGTTGTGGACATGGTCAGTGGAAATACAAAAAGGGGTAAGAGTTCAGAGTTTTCATGAATGGAGATGACGCCAGCGCTATCAAATATTAAACCTCTAGTTCCATAGCCAACTGATGCTTTAAGGAGATAAAACCAAGCAGACGATTAGGTTTCATATTCTTTGTTGGCTAAATGCACCACTAATGGCAGTGCATGACGGCGATATGAGACGTGACAGCCTACAGTATAGTCAAGTGCCTGCGGGAGATAAAATTTCAACTCTTCAGGCAGTTGAGAGTATACGCCGCTTTCCCCCTCTTCATTCTCATCACTAATTAAACGTGACCTGAGGTGACACCACCGGTCAGAGTCAGAGCATTTTTCAGGAATTCTGGGGCGTGCGTATCACTGAACTGGAGTTAAGATCGAGTCTGTAGGCATGATAAGAATCTGCTGATGAACCTGGCAGCCATGAGAATAACAGCCTCCCTGCTCCTGTGGTATCTCCTCTCAGCCGTGAGTGAGGGGGCGGGCGGTGGTCCATTGAGCAGTGGGCCTGGGACCTCTCACTCATCTCCCACTCATCCTTTCTGCTAGTGGGTGTTATCATCATGTGGACATCTCTTTACCTGTGAAATATTATCGCCTGGCTTGTCTCCACGTAAGAGCTCTTTCGACAAGGCCTAATAGTTCTCTTATTTCACTCATGGATGCCATGGCTTGCCTGTTATTTATAATCTTTGCCTGTCTGTCTGTCTGTCTGTCTGTCTGTCTGTCTGTCTGTCTGTCTATCTGTCTGTCTGTCTGTCTGTCTGTCTGTCTGTCTGTCTGTCTGTCTGTGTGTCTCTATTCAACAGATGCATATACACACTGTTTCATAGGGCAGTTACCCACTTGCCTCCGCACTGCCCACCTATCCAACACACATCTACTGCTTCGGGAAGGGTCCAGCTCCACCATTTACTGTCAGTAGTCTGATAGTCTTTTGTAAAGCGGCTGGCAAGCAGCGAGCAGATGAGGAAACCCTAAACCGTTTATTAGGAGCACTTTGCACCCTTCAAGCAGAGTGGAGCCGCTGTAAATAATGGCAATAGCAGACCAGCCTGGATCAGGCTAGCCTGATAATTCAACTCAGTGTGGGGTTTTTCAGTGGAGTCACGCCCGTGCATGCATTGCAGAGTAGACAACTTCTAACCTCAATACTTAGAAAATGAAGTTCTGTCAAAGTAATGAAACTCTCATATGACCGGCGTATGACATTTCTGGCAACACTGTTCTTTACCATGAGTGTAATATAGTGTACCAGCGACAGACACATAGCCACTGGTACACTCTCATGGCTCAACCAAGGGTAGGGACAAATGACCTATGTGGAAGTTCATGTCGGAGGACTTGTTGCAACAGAAGTAAGAAAAAGAGTGAACCACTACATTTTGCGGTCTAAAGAAAAATAGTTCCTTATTGCAAAGAAAACCAAGCACACACAAACTGTGGTGAGTACTGCAACTCAAAGTTGAACCAGGAAATCAGTCTGTGATATAAATTTGAGTAATAAGTTTGCCTCTGTTTTCTCCTGCAAATTTAGGATGATTGTTTCACGCTTGCGTTTCTTGCCTCATTTGACTTTGGTGTGGCGATCTCACAAATGAACTTCCAAGAATGGAAAAAAAAAAGAAAAAGAAATGCATGTGTCTATGTCAGGTACTCAGAGGCAGGGAATCCTCTTGTGAGGCCTTATGTGATGCCCATCTCTAAGTATCACAGCCTTTTACATGTGGCTACCACTGACAGACAATGAGCTGGTGTTTTTGGCAGCTGAAAATGCAGATTTTTGACAACTGTTTCTGAAAAAAAAGGCAACATAGTGGAACTTTACCCTTAAGGTTGAGCTGAGCACATCACTGTCACGAGGGGCGGTAAATTTGTGGAAGAACAAGAAGAATTAAAAAAAAAAAAAAAATTGTTTTAGTGTTTCAATGTGACCGTCTGCTATGTATTCATTTTCAATGTGGGCGTACAAATTCACACCTCAGAGATTCGGTAACATTTATTAAAAGATGCAATTAGCGCTAAGAAACGGAACGTGTCACAGCTGGAAATGAGGAGACTCACTACAGCACGACTTTAACTTTAAGCACATAATTGTCTCAATCTGAGAAATACAAGTCTTGAGGGAAAGTATTTATGAAAAGTCAGGATATTATTACAGCCCAGCTGGGGCTACTATGATGCTAAGAGTCACCTGCCTGTGGCCTCAGTGGTACTTTACAGCACTTAGCCTGTAGGGCTGAGGTAACAGGCATGACATCATTGTCTCCAGAAATGCTGGGGAGGTACAGTGCCACACAGTTGCCAGACTTTTTAGCCCGCATGAGTAGGAAATTACTTCATCCTCTCGGTTTTCGCACAGGGCCTGTTTACCAGTTTTACCCATGGGAGGTGGTCAGCATGGGGCTGGCACTTTCAATTGCAGCTTGAGACATTTAACATCAGTAAAGAACTCCTCTAAGGAATTTTGTGAGCTCCCCTAGTTCCACACCTGTATTTTTGTTACAGCAACTGGTTGCAAAAGGAACCATGTGCTCTCCAATGAAGAAGTGTAATTTATCAGTAGTTTAATTTTTTACATTACTCAAATCAATAATTAGACTTGCTCCACTCCTGCCCTGGCTCTTTAAAACTCAGAAAAGAAATCTATCTCGAGGCTTGTCCACAGGGTCATGAATATGGCTGCCACCAGAGTCTTATAAAAGAAGCAAATTAGCACCACCAGTCAGCAGAGAAAGAGCAAAAGGTTTGAGTAACTTCACTTCAGGTTTACAATGAGGAGAAACACTGGTGAAAAAGATTTATGTTAATTGTATAGTACACATACTGTGGTTATTTAAACCATAAAGGTTTATTTACTTATGTTTCAATTTGCATAGAAATGCTGCTACAATGTGATATTTTTGTACTTGTTTCCAGTGTATACATTTATATTGGAATTTTGGGAGATTAAAATATGTTTGCCTGAGATTGAAATCAAAGTATAATCAAAGGTCCTGACTACCTGAAGTTCAGTAGTGTTGGCTTTGGCAGAGTGAAAAGAGCAAATGAGCCGTGTCTTCTTTCTAATGTCCTGTGATATTGACAGACCATAACATTTTCAGGATTTCTCTTCATTTCTACAGCACTTACTATCGAGCACCTTTATGTGCACTCACAGTTAATTGCTCCAAAACCAATACAAGGCCCAGACAAACATGAACATAGACACGTGCATACATACATTTACATATGTTGTATATGTAATTGAAATGTCCTCCAGCTAAGGCATAATCAATTTTTTTTTTTTTTTTTTTTAAACACATAATTTATTCTAGTTCAACAGAAAGACAAAATATACTCTGCTGTGTGTGTATAAATATGGATCAGCATACAATGCAGTTTGGGACAATGGCTCTGTGGTTTTGTATCTGGAGATGTATCAAGTTCCTATTATTAAAAAAAAACATATTTACACTACCCTAGATCAATATAGACATAAAGATTCATCCAATAAATAATCTTTCATGTTGCACCTGGGTAACTCTTTACAGATACTGTATTTAACTATTAAATAATATGTCATTTTTATTTATAGGTTTTTGAAATGACCTTTTAGAATATAAATGCTAAATTAAAAGGGTAAAGTTTTCAACAAATTTCACAGTCCTGAATCAACATGATGTGAATACCTCAAATGTGTCTGTGCTGATCATGTCATACATATTAGTCTTTTTTTATTGGGCTTTCACAAAGAAAATGATTTAATTGCTCACTAAACATCCTAATGCTATAAAATTCTATAATAATAATTCTATAATAATATATGCCATCTAATTAAATGAATATGTCTCTTTACCATCAGATAATCATGATCTAAATAAAATGCTATAATTAAATACTACTGACTTGATAAAGTTGATATAATGTTTAGCAGTGATCGGTGATATTGTTTTGTTTTCACAAATGTTACAAAAAGAACATGGCTAATCAAAAGGACAGAATCATTTTATTACCCCAGCTCCAATAAAGAAAGTAATTTACAGTAATTTAGTACCAATTTTATTCTAGTCCACAAGCTAAATTCCATTTAATGATACAATTCTAAAATTAAAATACTCGCTTATTGTCTTTATGACAGTAAATGACAACTGACCCTATCAGAACCATTTTTCTTTTCCTTCTAACAAAACCGATAATATAAGGAAAATAACTTCAAAATAATGAATATAAACAGTAATACCTTAGATCTGGTGGTGTTCATGCATTTAAATCAGGCGCAGTCACCTTGTCACAGGACGGTTTGTTCTACAAATTTGCTGGTAGAAAGTAGCTTCTGTTGGTTTTAGTGGCCTGAGTGTGCAGATCAGGCTGCTTGTTTTTCTGGTTCGGGGCAGCCCATGGACTTTGCTTTTTTGATTTTTGTTCTAGTAAGGAATAGTGGAGTCCAGTGGTTGAGTGGCTTGGTTGTTTTCTGGCCTGTGGGTAGGCTTTAGGATCTGGAAAGCCAGGGTGGTCTTACAGGCCTACACCAATATAGCCTCTTGATTTACTCACCACCCAACACCCGCCTCACAAAGCCATTTGTGTAACTTTTCTGTTGATAAACTTAAATTCCATCTGATTTTCTTTGGCCAGACGCCCAAAGGCTGATATTGACCTCATACAAATGTGTTGTGTGGCTGGGTGAGGATCATGGAAGTGAGAATGTGTAGCTTTGCCATTTCATAATGAGGCGGCTGGACTTTCTCTCACGATTGCTCCAAGTTGATGTGGTTGAGACGGCTTTTTAATCTGTTTGTCTATGATTTCATTCCTTCTGAAATATTTTAATTTTCATCGGCAGCAAAAGAAAGAGCTTGTTTGGGTTCACTTAATCAACAAAATAATCACAGCATAACAGATAAATCTTTTGGAAGAGCATCTGAAATCAGCGGTTAAGTTATAGACAAATAGAGTCTTAACAGAGAACAGTTCACAAACACACACATTGACACACAACCCCATCCTTCACAAGTGCACATAGAGTACACGCCCACTTTTAACCACCCAGTGGGAATGTGTTTTTCTAGATCATTTGAAGCCGAAATATTTGAGCTGCATGAGTCCTCTTATGAAGTTCTGCCAAAGGGGAGTACAGAACTGCTGAGACCCTCAGACAACAACCTCGAAATTCCCAGAATTCAGCTGGGCCAAAAACACCCACTTTTGTTCCAGTTACTAATGCTGCACAGGAAACAAAAAACGGTCAGACAAACAGACAGTTTACGTCACAGAGTGTGGCAGGGACTAACAGCCATTATCTTTAGGAGGTCGAAGAGTCAACGGTTACTGTTTTCATTGGTCTTAGAATTTGGTTGAATTATGGTTGGCTGTAACATTAAGCATGTGCTTGTTTTTTAACGGATGTGTCTGGTGATATATATTATATATAGACACTGTATGTATTTTTTAAATCATGCAGCTGCTATTGTACAAAAACTATGAATGAGCCACACACTCCTTCCTTACCATGAACATGATCACTAGTTTGAATCAGTCCCATGTACACTGTCCTGCTGCTGTAAATACTCTAGCACACCAAATTTACAGATGAAAATGGCCCTATCAATAAAAAGACTTTTACTACAGTTTAAGTAACATTTGCTAAAAACTATGGTGCCCCTTTTTTTCTTTAGAGATTTGCATCTTCAGTAGAAACAGGGAAGAGAAGTCTGACGTTGAGATGAAATAACACACTTGTTTTTTTGTCTTTTGATGGTACTTGTAGACAACAAAAACATTGAATACCGTCAGCCTCGTCCTTTAAGGAAAGCTTACGGTACAAACGTGTTTGTGTGGCTGCTCAGCAACAATCAACCATACATCATGAGAAATGATCAGGAAGCTTTGTGAGACAGTGTCTCCCCTACTACTGTCTCTGATTGCTCAGAGATTACATCAGCACAAGACACAGTGCCTGCACTTTCTGAAGGACTCAAAATCTTGAAATCAATTATTATAAAGTGCCATATAGTTTTGTAGTTAATAAAAATGGATCATCTGAAAATGCCAGAAAACTCTCAATTTGTTTTTGTTAGTTGAAGCGTCTCTGTCTCATAGGTTTCATGGTAAATAAAAACCTGTGTCTGTTTTTATGGTGGATGGTCGTAGTGGTCAGCCTTATGGCTGCTGGTTTGGATCCTCGTTTGGCCAAGCATCATTTCATTTCATCTTTCCTCAGTCTCTCATAGCAGACTTGACATCAACCCAATGAGCTCCCCAGATATAACAAATAGTGGGAGCACGACATACAAACCAGAACTGTTTCTCAGCAACAAGGAAAATGAAAACAGTCCGATTATTGACAACACAGTTTTTTATTATCTTCTGTAATGGAAATCCCACACCAATATTCGATATTTACAATCAATAAATGCACAGTATGCTTTCGTGTCACATATACAAGAAATGAATGTACCTTTGTTCAGAATGACAGCTCAGGAATTCCTAAACCGTGACTCCCTCAGTAGTTTAGAGTATCGTTTTGCTGCTTGTTCCCTTCTGTGCAATTACAGTGCTCAAAGTGATTGAAAAACACTGGTGTAATGTCTCGTGTTTCAGCGCTGCCTTAATGCTGAACAGTAAATCTGTCTCAGCCATTGGTCCATTTAACCAGATAAGGAGTTATTCCATGCCTCACACAAGTCTGATGTCAGAGCCACTAATGACTGTTCTGGCTCTCAGTGTTTTTACATAGACATCACAGGAAATAAACTGTTAAATGAGCCTGCAAAGTAATGATATTTATAGGTTGTATAGACTGAAAATATTAGATTTGTATAGCTTGGACACATGTGGACACAAGGTGCAAAACCGCTCAATTCATATATCTTCGAATATGAGAATGACTTTTTCCTGGAATGTGTCCCCACACACTATTTAGACTTCACTCAGGATGACCCTCAGAAAGTGTATTTTATGATTTGTTTTGTACTCACAGTAGTAACCTGGCAGTAAGTCAGGTTTTTAAGAACTAAAAACTTACAAATGGTAAGTTAGTGTTAACAGATTCTCCACATTGTTTCTACCTTGTGACTTTGTGACTATTGAAATCATAAGGTTTATCACAGTTTATTGTAGTTTTCAGGTCAAACATCAGGGTAATCCCCTGTTTTTTTGTCTCTATGTTGAGGTCACACTGGTTGTCTGAGCCACGATGCCTCTTTTCCCATTTGCACTCCAGTCAGCACAGAGGAGAAGCAGAACAGTGAAACAGTCCCGCATGAAACCTGAGCTACGTTTAAGCTGTCGCGCAATAAACCCCGGGCTGTAAAGTGAAAGCCTCCCATGTTGATGGGCAGTTAAAACACGTGGGGTCCCAAATCTTAACTGTCACACTGACTTTGGTTCCAACCAAGCACCTGGATTACAGGAGAGGAAGACAGACAAAATTATTTACTCACTGGTGTAGCTTCAATTGTTTTCATTATTGCTTCTGTTAGCAGTTATTTTCCAGGCCTTTTCCACCATTATTGTTGAGACTGTTTCAATCTCTGAGCAAAGGCATCAAATGATAGCATTAGCTTGTCATCTGGAAGTAAGCCACGGGAGTGTTTCAGGCTGAAATAGGCCTTGTCATTGTTTTTTTCCAAGGAGGCCTCCCTCACTGAAAAGTGCTTTTCTCAGCACCGGCCTGTCTGGCTGTGCTTCCTGTCCCTCAGCTTTCCCATTCACGTTGTTATTAGGCCCATCAAATGGCCCTGGTTCACTGGTGGTCTCCCCTAATAACTGCCACTGATGGACGGGTCTCGCAGTGGCCTTGGGCTTCACTAGACATCCAGCAAGCAGGCCAAGCGCACTTCACTGTAACATACACAAGAAAATGCTTAACTGCTGTAACATGAGCATGGAATGAAATAGATTGTAATGACTTAAAACACGTCTAATTAAGAGAAAATATTGTAGGGCAACCAGTTGCTTTGGGATACTGGAATTGGTTTCCTTAACGGCACTGTTGAGGGATGTTGGGGAAAAAGGGTAATCTGATCTGCAAAGTTAATCTGGATAAGTAAAGACATGTTTACACCACAAATGAGGTCTGAATATTCTCCAGTGCACTTTGCTGAATTAGAGTTTCAGCCGTATAATGAGGTGTATATGCCTTTTAAATGTGATTTACACAATTCCTCAAGCATATAAAAATGACCTAAACAGAAATATGATCTCTGTAATTTTGAGGGGAACAGACCACTATTTGTGTAGCTTGGTACCAAATGAACACCAGATACCATCAGTGAGCTAATGACAATAGTGATGACAATGTAGATTATGATGGTGGTAGGGATGATGATGTTAATGATGATAAAGATGATGATCTGTGCAAATAAGATTTTGCATTTCTTTGCCCTCTAGTTAAAAGAAAAGTACCCACACTTGACAATTCAAATGCAGTTTACAATTGCAATTTTTAAAAACAGTGGGTATTTCATTTCATAGTGAAGAGAACAAAAGCAGGCTTCATATTCATGGCCCAATGACCATGCATTTTGCAAGTTCAAATGTCAACTTTTACCTGCTGATTTTATCAGCCGAGCTACCTAGCATAAGCTAATGCTAACACCAAAATTCCTTGAGCTGGTAAATATCTCCACCTCCTCCTGGCTTTGAAGTTGTCTGGTCTTAAATCCTTAAACACTTGGATCATTTAGATGCCTGGTATAGAAAAACATGGCCGAAGACTTTATATTTATGCCTCAATATTAATTTTTTCAAATAGTATATTTTATTGGTTTACAAAGATAAGAGGATGAGGATTAGCCAGTGTGTGTGGCAGAAATAACACTACCTTGGGTAAAATGGCTGCGGTTTCTGCTAATGCTAGTCAAAACACTGAAGCATCCAGAGCTGGTTTTCGCATTTGAAAAATACAATGCAGCAGACAGGTTATGAATGTGGCTTTGTTTAATACAAACTGTAACCCCATAAAATAATGTAGTATAAAATGCTTCTACACTTTGGAAGTAATGTTGGGTTAGGTTACTACTATAATAAGTTAGTTAGCCAGACATGCTAACATCTATCTTAAACCTTTTCTCCTGTATGTTTGGTTCTGGAGGTGGCTATGGAGCAGTACAGCCCAATCTACACCTCTTTGTTTGGAGTAATCCAAAACTTGGAAAGACAGGCCTATCTTGCTTAGTTACATTTGCAAAGCGACTGGTCATTCGCTGTTCGAAGGAGGGTTTTAGCAGTTGGTCAGTTTCATGATTAATGGACTAATGAATCTGGGTTTGTGAGTCCAAGCAGTCTCACAATATTTGTTCCAACACTGTTAGGGTGTCATGATACATTTTATTGAGTAGTCTTTAAAATGGATCCCTAAAAGTTCCCCTAAGGATCTCTTAAGTCTCAGTTTGCTGCTTGCATTAATAGTGCCCCTATCTTTAACAAACCCCCTAAACAAGGATATTTGAGCACAAGTTTAAATTTAAAAACCTAACTCTGTTATTTGGCATATTCTATTTATAAAAAAGCACATTCCTTGCAATATTAGTGATTATATGACTATGAAAAGAGGTCTTGCTTAAAAATATGTTCTTAGGGGGTGGCAGCCTGAATTCCCCATTTCCCATGGGTGCACTGAAAGTGGCCGTCTCTGGCCTATGTGAAGGAAGGGGATAGGGAGGGAGATATGAGTCTGCAGTACTCAAAAGACCGAGCCTCGACCTCACAAACAGCCCAGGCTCATTCCACTCTTGGCAAGAGCTTAAACTCTGTTACTCTGTTTCCCCTGTGGCAACAGTGAAGTGCTGGCGGGAAGATTTGGGACAACATGAACCCTGCTGGCTTCTAGACCAAATTTATAATGCAGCAATTCAAGTTGCGGCCACTGGGTTGCAGTTTCTTATTTCATTTGTGACCTCCTCAGATTCTGACACTGAAGGCTATATCCTTAACCAGTCAGACATAATAACTTTATTATAGCGCTGCTGCAGAAACTGAAAGATGTTGGCGGTAACATGTCTGGTCTCTGCAGTGAGGGTATTTCCTGATTCCCATGAATCCTTAGTTCACTCTCCAGCCAGCCGCTGGATATCTAATTTAAACCCTTTAGAGGCTTTCGCATATAAAATAGCTGGATACTTTTTCAAGGATAGCAGTTTCTGCAACTGCAACAAGCAAATTTCCTTTTATAAAATTATGATGTTTTCAGTCCTGTTTTTTAGTCCAGGGTTACTCTGTCTTTTAGATCACAAAATTCTCATGACCACTCCAATTTTAGGGTTGTCACTGAATCACTGAATTTGAGTCAAGTAATAATCTTCATTTGTACAACACCTTAGAAGTGGAAATTATGAATCCCTTTGCTTATTGAAGTTGTTTTGCTCAGTTTAAAGAGTTGTAGACACTGACTATGCAGGATGTTCAATCTGTTTTACTTTAATATGTCAATAAGTGAATGCATCACTGCTCTCAACAATGTGATGTCTGGCACTGATTCAGACAGTTACAAGCTGTTACGTTCAATTCAGTACAAAACAAGGCCTTATTAGATTGAGGTGACAATGATGCTCTCAGTCAGCAGTAAATGAAGCATTACTGCTAAAACTTGATCAGTCAGTTACAACGGCCACCAGCGTCATTTGATGTATATATTTGGTCAAATGTAGGTTGTGATGTCGGGTGATGTCAGGACTACGTCTAATGCCAACGTCAATTTGACGTAGAATACTAACAACAACTGATGTTGATATTTTGTTGGTTTTAAGTTGTGTTGTTGAGTGACCAAAATACAGCATTTAAAATGTCTCATGCCAATGCCATCTTGACATAAAATACTGACATTTTAGTCGTGAGAGAAACCCAATGTCTGCTAAACATCACAATCTCAATTAGCCAACATTGGATTTTGACATCAACCCCATTTTCATTTCCAACCAAAATTTAATGTCTGTCTTACCTCTTATGTCTTTCTGACGTATCATTGATGCCTGCTGGATCGTATTCTATGCATGGACAGACCGAAAATGGCATAGAAACAATAATATATTCAATTTTCAAATAGTCAGAAAAACAAAGTCATTATACTGTATCAATCAAGACTTTTCTTACACCCCTATGTGGTATTCCAACTCTGGTTCAGTCATTAAACTATATGCTATAGTGTGTATATTGTGTGCATAGAAACAAGGGGGAAACAAGTTAACTACAACTTAAAAGTATTTGCTCATAAGTATGATTTGAATTTACATAAATATTACAATGTCTTGAGCTGTGAACCTGAGCTGATTTTCTGTCATTTTGCTTTGATTCACCCATGACCTCTAATCAGTAAACTACTTACATATACAGAAGATGCTATATGTGTGAGGGGAACCTCTTGGCACACTTGTGTGAATCAGCTCCTATGAGTTAATCCAGCGATTTAAAAAGACACCAGTTGCCCATAACTTGTAAAATTGATAGGACAGTTAATAACAAATATTGGTCCATTGAGTTCTCATCATTTTGTGATGTAGGAATAGAAAACACAAATGGAGAAGCGAGCAAGGGTAGACGTGGGGGTGGAAACCCTGTAACAACAATGATGTGTCCTCATGCCCCAAGGTATTTTGGGAATTGACGTCTAGACGATAAACACTAAAAAGGCCCATTAATCACAGCACACTGCTGGATTCAGAGCAGCCACCAGAAGAAGGCACAGATGCAGAAATGGCAACGAGCAGATTCAGTCCAAGACCATAATGTTTTAAAATGGAAGGCTCCAGGTTTGGTTATGGCCAGTCCTACAATGAGCATTCAATACCCCACTTTTGAAAACCCAGAAAGATTTCTTTCTTATAATAATAAAATAAGATTTCAAGAGAAGTGATTTCACATAGATGCTTATTTTTAATTGAATTTCTTAGTCAAAACCTAGAATATTGCTGGACAGCATCATAGGCTATTTGCATTATGCCTAGTGTAAGCATGTTTCAGCCCTTTTTTCTGTTTGCTTTTCTTCTACTCTCTGTAGAAGAGTTTCATTTACGTGTTTCATGTGTTTTAGCCTATAAGTTGCTGCACTGCACTGCTAAATCCTGATTTTATTATAGTGATGCCGTCTGACAAAATCCCCTCACACATAAAATAAAGACAACGGCTGTGCTCTGACTTTGGCTATATTGTAAAATGATCAGCTGCTGAGGAGTCAGCACCCAGTCATGCAGCATTCAGCCAACCAATGGTGTAACTCGATCAGTCAGTTAGTCAGTCAGTCAGTGACAGACCTCTTTATAGGGCTGGCCCTGCTGTTGTGGTCAAGCCAAAAATAACAACACAGATCTGAGTTCTAAAGCTGAGATTTAAAACTTCACCTTGTCTTTGAAGGTGCATAAGCATATGTGTATAACTACACCGTATGTGTGTTTTGTGTACAATAAGGAGAAAAAAAAAGATTAGCCCACTCTGGAAATGTTTTCCCTATGCCTTTTAAGTGTGATCTTCAATGTCTCAGTTGTCTATTGGTGTGAAAATTGACTGTCATAAAGTCCTTATCAGAAGGAAACATGTTGAGGACACACGGTGATGGAGGCTCATAAAACCCAGTACATTTGGCATATTTTCCACAACACATGAGGACGCAACAAGAGTTACTGAGCCAGCAATATAATCTTTCTCTCCCTCTCTCCCTCTCTCTCTCTCCCTCTCTCGCTCTCTCTCTCTCTCTCTCTCTCTCTCACACACACACACACACACACACAGAGGGACAAACACACAAACACACACAACTATCACATTCCACAACACTGTGGACCATTTGTGGCTACTTGATGCATGCATTAGATAATAAAAAGAACATCCTTTTTACATACTCCTCCTGCCGTCCAACGAAGAGGCCTTGGGGAGGTGAGAAAGTGGATGGGATATGCTTTCCTGTGTTTTGCGGAGCTCAGATGACTGACATGATTAAGTCAAATGAGCAGAGGAGGATTTGCAGTCTCCCTGTGTGGGGAGATAAAGCGAGAGAAGTCACTTTGACTGACAGCACATGCCTGGGAGGGAACATAACCCACCTGAAGGACAGAGGTTTTAAGCTTTCATGATCTCTCGCTCTTCCTTCAGCTCTCTCTCTATCTAGACTGCTTGACTGCCTACGAACAGTAGGAGGAGGCTCCAGCGATATGCAAAGCCTGCCCTTTAAATAAAGCGTCACAAAACCACCACCTCCCACTGTCTTGACTCCTGGCCTGTCACTCTGTTACTCACCTTTTCTAAGTCACTCTCAATCTCTGCGTCTCTCCCCTCCCAGTCTAACAGTGCTGTGTCTGTGTCCACCCCCCAATCCCCTTAAACACACCCCCTCTACTCTCCCCTCTCCTCAGTCTGAAATAAATCAATGCTAGTTGGAGCTCAGTTGTAATAAATCAGGCCCTGTCCTGGACTGGAGCCTGCCCAGTCAGCCTGTCACTGCCTGGCCTTCACTCAGGATTAATTAAAGGCCTGATATAAAGCCCAGATGTGCTGAAGCAAGGGAGCCCTGAACCCCTTTGAGCAGCTCTCTCTCTCTCTCTCACTCTCTCTTTGCACACACACACACACACACATGCATATAGGCACGCACTGTATATCAACATGTGCACACGCAAGGTAACTAACAGGAGTGTGCATGCATCTTCCAAGGCACACTGCCACTTGCACACACAGACACAGGCATATCAACACTCAAAGGTCTCCACATGACTCCATGTCTCTCTTGTAATTGTCACATGGTCATAGTGCGCTCAACATGCCCCCACTGTCAGAAAGTCTCTCTCCTTCTGTGATCTTCCTCATAAAATGAGTAGAGGCCCGGGACAGAGGTGGGGCCTTAGCAGATGCATTTGCTGTATGTATTTGTCGACTTCAATCTGCATCTGTCCAAAGCATCTGAATGTCCAAGAGAATGTGGACGCCATCTGGAAAACGGTACAGTACAACAAGCCTTCAAAAGGAGGAGTCAGAGATCCATGTATACAAGGATTAATTGTAGGTAGAAATAACAGAGTAGACACACAAAAGAATAACAATGTTATAGTTCTTTTGACCATCTAGGTTCCAGAAAGTTAAGTCCAGTTACATTTCAGCATAGATGATGTCAGGTGACTGACAGATGGTGCTCTTCCAGGGCTTGAATTGGCGTGAAATTCTCAGGACTGAATCATCAGTACAAAAGATAAGACAACAAGTGAAAAGGTACAAGCTTGTGTGCATAGAAACAAGGGGAAATTAGTTAACTATGACTCACAAGAGGTGTTGTGTTAAGAAACATCCAGTGACCAAACTTACAATTCTGGAAAGATACACACTTATCTAGTGTTCAAATGTTGCTGAACAAAGATTATTTAATTATTAAAGAAAACCTTTAAAGGAGACATTACAGTGACGTATCTTCACTTTGTATCTCTATTAAAGTGTGCAGCATAAGTTGCATCACATCAAATGGAAAGTTTACGACTTAACTTGTGACACTTGAGTTTCAAACTCACTCCATCTTAGCGATGACAATGCTGCTGAGGCCGTTAATTGTGGTTCCAACCTATCTGACATTTTCTCTTCTTTATTGGTCCCTTGGTGGGGGCTGGTAGGGTTGTGTTGCTGGAGGAGGGGGAGGTTGTTCTGACTGGTCGGGTCAAGGGTTGCAAAGCATACTTTATTGCATGATGACTGAGAGGGGGATTAGATGAGTAAGATATCACTCTGTTTTCTGGTCACGGCTGAGCGAGGTTAACCCACAGTGGCCCTGGGGCCTGGGCTGAGAGGAAAGGGGGTGGGGGTGGGGGGGTTAGAGAGGGTATCGCAAGGGCAGGGGTGGCTCAGGGGACTATTGGGTTGATTCCTGATAGCCGCAGAGCGGTCTGGCCTTCCCGTTCGACGGCAAATGCTCACACAGGAAATTAGAGGTCTGGGCTTCCCTTTTTCACACGAGATCCTCTTGCACACAGCCACTTTCTTTTATTTTTGCAGATCAGTTTGACACTTCAGAATGCACAAAAGACTATTTTGACAGAATTAGCATATGTTGTTTCATGAGAAAAGAACGTGTCATTTTATAGACTAAAATTTCACTTCTGTGGGGTTATTTTTAAACAATTCTTTCTGGTCACGTGAGAGCCTGTAAAACCTTTGTCCTGCTCCACAGCTAAAACTACACACAGTGGAGCCCATTTATTTGTCTGAACTGTGGGATGCCTGCACCCATAACACCTTTATTGTTTAAAGTTCAGAACATATAAATGACTATCATCCTTCTTCATATCTAAGCTTGCAGAGGCCAGTCTGAAGATGTGGGGCCCATGCAGTCAGAGATCATGGCTTAAACAGATTGAGGCCATTCTCTCGTGTCAGATATGATATAGCCGCTTGGTGCCTAATGGGCCTGGAAAAAGAGGTAAACATGTCCTCGACCCTGTGAATTCCATTACATAAAGAAGTTGATTTGCAACTCTGGGTGCACGAACAGCAAAGATGGAGTTGAACTTCCCAGATAAGCTCTAAAGCTTGAAAAGCCAAGGACACAGAATTCACTGAAGAAAAACTCAACTCTGACAAATAAACAAACTGCAGGGCTTTTAAATGGTCGCTATAACATAACATAACATTAACATGTTTCAGTGTATTATCAGATAATCGACAAATGACTCTGCAAAGTGTTCTCACTTGGACCTTAAGATACAATCAACACCCAGGATGAATGTAACTTAGTATCCAGGCGTTAAAGCAGGAAGAAAAATAAACCCAGAGAGTAATTGCTGATATGTTCCTAATGTGCCCCCTCACCCTTACCTCCCCTTCTCTGTGCCTCCTGCTGATAGGCCACCCCTGATGGCTGTCACACCTGGTGTTGAAGACGGTAGGGTGTATTTTATCTGCTCAGGGCCCATTGGGGGGCTATTCGTCTTCCTCCAGACTGGTGTTGGGAGGTCAGGGACAATCCCTCTGTTTATCCCCCTGTCCGTCAACGGTGCACACATCCCTGGAGTTTCTCCTGCATCTCCCCTGTGAAAGTGAGGCACACTTGCACTGCTGGGCTGTAAGGCTTAAGCGGGACAATCAAGATGCTTGACACTTTATTCAACCAGGAGGAAATTAGGCTGTAAAACATATTCAGTACCAACAAATGCCAGACCTATGTATATCATTAATGTAGTTTATGACTCCAGCAGAATTTTAAAGAAATACATGTCTGGGTGAGAAGTTTTTTAGTTTTTTTTTTCCCAAAATGATTTTCTGGAAATGAACATGGTTTTATTTGTGTTTGCTTTTGCGACATACTCCTGCAAAGTAGTTAACTTGGCATTGTTTAGATGTGGAGTGTGTGCAGTGGCCAGTGAGAGCACTGTTTATCTACTCTGCATTGCACTACTGCTTCTGCCTGCACACGTGTGTCTGGGATTCTGGGATAGGTCCCCTGGGCCGATGGACCACACATGTGGAGAACGTGAACTCAGCACTCATACAGTTCCTCCAGGACAAAAAAAACAAGAAATTGTAGTCAGCAGTAGACAATGAAACAAGTACTTAAATTGAATGTTTTTGACACACAAATGTGCATAAAATAACGCATTATTCACAGCATAAAACTGATATTTGGGTGCACAGAGTAATGCTAGAATAAATAAATGTTCTCCGTTTAAAATTACATCACACACTGGTGAGGTAATGTCTTGCTTTAGCCATTTTCGGCTGCATATCAGGCTATCTCAAGTCGCATATTTCTCTCCCAGTGAACAGTTTCAGCTATACAGAAAAAACTTTATCAGGCATTACTTAAACAATGTCTTCTGTTTAATTTCTTTTGTTTTCAAGAATAAAAATAAACATATTTTGCATGTTCAAAGTGAAAAAGAGAGGAAGAGAAGAGGCAGAGCAAGAGCAAAGGAGGGAAAGAGAAAATGAGTGAAATAGAGGAGGGAGGAGTGTGTGAGTGTAGAAGCTGAAATCTGACTCACAAGCTTGCACTCTTGCCTCTCTCTCTGGGACTCCTCTACTTGGCTTCGACTTAATTGCGTCCCCGATATAAACAAGGGAGTTAGTGTGAGAGCAGACCAGCAGCTGAGGGGCTCAAGCAGAGGGCCAGACTGGGGATTGAGTTCAGAGGGGAAGGACTTAACGCAGAAACTGATATAAAATATGCAAGAGAGTGAAAAGGAGAGGGACATGGACAGAGGATTAAAGGTAGAAGGGAAGAATTCATAACTCCTTAAGACAGCAGAGATGACAAAATTAGACGTCGGGATAGAAATGTGCCAGCTTCACCATTTCAGATCTCACCATATTTTGCATCAAAGTCAGCTTGACTGGCGTATCAAGTGGTAATGCTGTGCTGTAATGCCAGAACCGGGGCATCAGACAGTAGCCCTGCTGGCTCCAGCGCAGTCAATGCTGCCTCTCTGAACATCTCTTTCACAGATGCTCTCCTCTGATCGATTAGTTCCAGCCCTCTCGAACAGACAGCTAGGGATTGGATTCCATTATAAGTGATCCCTGCTCCAAGTCTTAAGCCCACCAGGCCCAGGCAGATGCAGCTGAGGTGCATCTCTGGATTAAGCCCCTAAACTAACAAAATTACTGAGGTAAGGGCCACAGAGTATACTTTACAGTAGCAGCTCACAAATACCTGTGGCTGATACAATCTCTGGACCGGTGCAGACTGTTGGAACCATGCTACAGGAGAATAGCACTGGACAAAATACATTTTAATAGCAATGTTTTACTCTTACAAGCTTTAATTTAAAGGAATAGTTTGACATTTTGGAAAATGCGCTTATTGGCTTTCTGTGGGATTTATACCACTTTCATGTATATATTGTAAATATCAAGCTACAACCAGCAGCTGCTTAGCTTAGCTTAGCATAAAGAGTGGAAACAACGGGGAACAGCTAGGCTGGCTCAGTACAAATGCAACAAAATTAATCAAAAACTTCAAATCTTCTTATCTAACTTTCAGCAAGAACATGCCAATTTATTCCTTCCCAAAGCTTTTGTTTTTGTTGCCAGGCAAGCTTCAGCTTTTCCAGTGAATCCATGCCATGTTGCCTGCTGCTTCCAAATACCTCAGTCATATACTGGAGTATCCACATCCTACAACACATAACAAATGAGGTGGAACATACAATACCTAACCCCCTGAACTTTCTTATACCTTTCCATCAGAAACACTTATTTTTTGGTAGGCCTGCTGCTGTTATTACCAAGTGCTACTGGAAAGTCTGCTCGGTGGGAACTGTGCCTTTTCTTGAAACATAATAACATATTCTTTCCTAAATTGGAAGGAAAACCTGATTAAAGCATAAACATGTCTTCTGCTGCATAGGTCATAAAAATGAAAAAATATATATTTGCAGCATTACAAGTGAACATACATTATGTCTACTGTATCTTACAGTGAGTGAGTGTAACACATTTAGCTCAAGCAGATTGTCAGAACTCAAATCAGTAAATATAAGAAGTGTAAGAAACATATAAAAATGGGACATTTAAACAGAAATTTTATTATTTTTGATCGGTTGGAACAGATTTCTACACTGATATAAAGAATAAACTACATACTGGATATTCTACACCACCTTTCAATATAAACACTGTACCATGAGAGTGTAGGCAACAGTAATTAATCACTGAGAACTTTCACTGCTGATGTAATTTTCTGATGAACACTGTATATTTCTGCTCACAGCTCTAAATGAAGCAGGATTTGAGAGTTCCCAGGAAATTGCTATTTGACGTGGCATGCTTCTCAGGCCATGTTGTCCTCTGAACTGGGACAAATTGTGTCTTGGGCAGCTGCCAGGGTGTAAAATGCCCAATTTCAGTCCCGGCTATTTAGTCGGCAATCATCCCACAAGGTCAGGCCAGTCTCAGCACTTCATTTCTCATCTATTTCGTTTCCACCCCTGACAACTAAATGACGGCTGACGTCGACTCCCAAGATTTGTACACTGGCTGAGAAGTTGTAGCAGACATGAGTGTGTGTGTCCTGCAGCCCTGACCCCTCTGCTCATGCCCTGCAGGGGATAAAGGGAGTAGGACAAACTCATGTGACATCATTCTGAAGCCACAGATCACAGCACTGACCAGGCTGTGATTTGTGTGTGTGTGTGACTGAGTCCCACTTTTTTTTTTTTTTTTTAAAGATTTTAACGATTAGGGAATTTGGCATATCTCCTTTTTTTCCATCAAAGTTCTCATGAACTTTTTTTTCCATGCCATTTGGATGCTATCCTATCTGAAATTAGATTATCTCTTTACTCAGAACATTTAGAGTGTGTGCCAGTGTGTGCTATGGGTCAAAAAAATCCCACAAATTTCCCAAAAAGAATCACGCAATTACAGGCACAATCAAGTGGCCTATTAGCAAATCAGTGTCAAAACACTGCAGCCTTGTAGCAATTGCTTTTAACTGATAACGAAGTTTCAGTGCATTTATAGGCAAAAAGCCCCCATTGCACCCCATGAACACAATGCTGCTGTTTTTGTAACAGATACACTGCTGATAGCCGTAATGTATCAGAGAGCTCAATGAGTAGCACTGAAGAGATCTGAGCTCAGAGGATATGATGCTGCGCTGTTGCATCTCTCTGAAGTTGACTACAGGGGGAAGGGTAAAGAGGGAGTGGCGACAGAAAGAAAAAGGTGTTGGGGTAATGACAGGAGCACACACACACACACACACACACACACACACACACACACACACACACACAAACACACACATAACATGGACAAGCTTAGGGCGCTTAAAGTATTCCCTGCTAAGAGTAAGATGAAAACAGATGTTTGTTTTCTCACACTCTGTGTAACCTGAAGCATCAACTGGAAATCAGACGGATACAGTGAGTAGTTATAGATAAAAATAGCCAGTCAGTATTTTTACATTTCACTCACATATGAGATTAGTGAGTTAAAGTATGATTTTAAGTGCTCTAGTTTCCATGACTCCAAACACAGTTTTGGGCAGTGTGATGTCTTAAATAAAGTCAACTGTTGTTCAAACTGGAGTTGAGTTTTTTTTTTTCACCTCAACTCTCCCTCTTCATCTCCTCCTAATTTGTCACCTCCCTTCTTTCTTTCGTTAGAGACTTGGCAGCATCTTCATCCTTAAAGTCTGCAGACAGATGCCATTCAACTACCCACAACCCCCTCTGCGTACTTTGCTGGAATAAACAATTAATGTGTGAAGGCTTTAATGCTTGTCAACTGCTGCCAACAACTAGCTGCTAATAAACGGTAATGAGAGTCATTAAATGGAGTCCTCCATATGGTTGTTTCTATTATAGGCTATGCAAACAACTGAAAGTACACAAATATTCTGATGCATGCAAACTTGTTTAGCATTAGCCTTTAAAAAAAGCTTGATGTAAGCAGCCATTTTTAACAATATAACACAAAAGTTTTTATTAACTCAATTTCTTTAATAATACTGCAAACCTTTATTAAATTATACCACAAACCAACTTTTAGTAACTGGTGGTGTTGAACAGTTTTTCTGTTCAAGTTTAAAGCAGAAATCGGTTATCTTTTTTTATATTTTATTTTGGTAAGTCTCTGATAGTAACCATATGTTTATAGTACTCTATAGTAGTTTAGTAGTAGTTCTGTCTGCAGGATTTTCTGTTGATCAAGGGCATAGGTTTACATATGGACCGTAGGGACACAATATTTCGGGGGAACAGAATTGTCAGTACCAATATTTGAAGGAACTTGTTCACACTATGTTTGGAGTGAAGTTATATTAGATCATACTCTCTAAGAGGCTACGTCTCCAAGACAACAAATTTACACATGCTAGCATTTGATTGACTGAAAAGGGGGGAGGCTATCTTAAGGCTCATGTCATGTGAGACTATAACAGTGGTAGCTAATGTCACCAGAAAAGTATCAACTGATGTTATTTAACCATGTGAGCTAGTGTTAACTAGCAAGCTAACCCTGGCTACTGTCTTCTGTATGCTAGTGGTTAGGTTGCGAGCAGGAGTAAACATAAAATAGCGGTAGATACAAATTACATTTTATACATCACTATACTATGACCTTTATGCCTTAC
>NW_019525088.1:187759-189466 GCF_002814215.2 Seriola lalandi dorsalis
ACACTTTTTGCCTTACTATACTACGACGTTTTTATGCCTTGCTATGCTATGGCGTTTTTTGACGTTTTTATGCTTTACTATTCTATGACGTTTTTTGATACTTTTTGCTTTACTATACTATGACGTTTTTTGACGTTTTTATGCCTTCCTATACTATGACATTTTTTGACGTTTTTATGCCTTACTATACTATGACGTTTTTCTGCCTTAGAATACTATGACATTTTTATGCCTTATTATACTATGACGTTTTTTTGGCATTTTTTTCCTTACAGTAATATGAAGTTTTTAAACGCCACTATTCTCTGAATATCTAAATATGACTATAATATGATTAACTGTTGCAGTTGAAGATAGCACAGTGGTTAGAGATGTTGTTTATCGTTCCTAAGGTTGTTGGTTTGATTCCAGCTTAGGACAAACTTTGTTGAGTTTCCATATTCTCTCTGTCCCTACATGGTTGCCCTCTAGAAACTACAGCTATATTAAGACATCGTATCCCAAAGTATACAAAAATTTTGGGATGTTTTTCTGACATTATTTGCCTTATCATACTATGACGTTTCTATGCCTTACTATACAAAAATTTTGGGATGTTTTTCTGACATTTTTTGCCTTATCATACTATGACGTTTTTATGCCTTACTATACTATGACGTTTTTTGACTTTTTTATGCCTTACTATACTATGACGTTTCTTCTGCCTTACTATACTATGACGTTTTTTGACTTTTTATGCCTATACTATACTTGACGTTTTTATGCCTTACTATACTATGAAGTTTTTATGCCTTAGAATACTATGACATTTTTATGCCTTATTATATTATGACGTTTTTTTGGCATTTTTTTCCTTACAGTAATATGAAGTTTTTAAACGCCGCTATTCTCTGAATATCTAAATATGACTATAATATGATTAACTGATGCAGTTGAAGATAGCACAGTGGTTAGAGATGTTGTTTATCGTTCCTAAGGTTGTTGGTTTGATTCCAGCTTAGGACAAACCTTGTTGAGTTTCCATATTCTCTCTGTCCCTACATGGTTGCCCTCTAGAAACTACAGCTATATTAAGACATCGTATCCCAAAGTATACAAAAATTTTGGGATGTTTTTCCGACATTATTTGCCTTATCATACTATGACGTTTTTTGACGTTTTTAAACCTTACTATACTATGAGGTTTTTATGCCTTACTATACTATGAGGTTTTTTGACGTTTTTATGCCTTACTATACTATGACGTTTTTTGACTTTTTTATGCCTTACTATACTATGACGTTTCTATGCCTTACTATACTATGGCGTTTTTTGACGTTTTTATGCCTTACTACACTATGACGTTTTTATGCCTTACTATCCTATGACGTTTTTTGACGTTTTTATACCTTACTATATTGACGTTTTTATGCCTTACTATTCTATAAAGTTTCTTGACGTTTTTATACCTTACTATACTATGATGTTTTTATGCCTTACTATACTATGACGCTTTTTGACGTTTTTATGCCTTCCTATACAATGATGTTTTTTGACATTATTTGCCTTACTATTATTACTACTATTTTACTATGATGTTTTTATGCCTTACTATACTGTGACGTTTTTTGACACTTTTTGCCTTACTACACTATGACGTTTTTTGACACTTTTTGCCTTACTATACTATGAGGTTTTTATGCCTTACTATACTATGACTTTTTTTAC
>NW_019525089.1:0-76929 GCF_002814215.2 Seriola lalandi dorsalis
CTATAATATGACGTTTTTTGTCATTCTTATGCCTTACTGTACTATATTGTTTTATTCTTTACCATACTATGACGTTTTTATGACCTTTTATGCCATACTATACTATGACGTTTTTTGTCATTTTTATGCCATACTATACTATGATCTATTTTTTGTCATTTTTATACCTTGCAATACAATTTCACTTGATGCCTTACCATACTATGATGTTTTTATGACCTTTTATGTCTCAATATACCATGATGTTTTTTTTGACATTTTATGCCACACTATACTATGACGTTTTTTGACATTTTTGTGCCATACTATACTATGACGTTTTTTGTCATTCTTATACCTTACTGTACTATATTGTTTTATTCCTTGCCATACTATGACATTTTATGACCTTTTATGCGTTAATATACTATGACCTTTTTTTGACATTTTATGCCATACTATACTATAATGTTTTTTTGTCATTTTTATGCCATACTATACTATGATGTATTTTTTGTCATTTTTATACCTTGCAATACAATTTCACTTGATGCCTTACCATACTATGATGTTTTTATGACCTTTTATGTCTTAATATACCATGATGTTTTTTTGACATTTTATGCCATACTATACTAGGACGGTTTTTTGTCAGTTTTATTCCTTCCAATAAAATTTCATTTGATTCCTTGCCATGCTATGACATTTTTATGACCTTTTATGCCTTAATATACTATAACGTTTTTTGACATTTTTATGCCATACTATAATATGACGTTTTTAGGCATTTTTATACCTTACTGTACTATGTTTTTTTATTCTTTACTATACTATGACATTTTTATGACCTTTTATGCCTTAATATACTATGACCTTTTTTTGACATTTTATGCCACACTATACTATGACGTTTTTTGACATTTTTGTGCCATACTATACTATGACGTTTTTTGTCATTCTTATACCTTACTGTACTATATTGTTTTATTACTTGCCATACTATGACATTTTATGACCTTTTATGCGTTAATATACTATGACCTTTTTTTGACATTTTATGCCATACTATACTATAATGTTTTTTTGTCATTTTTATGCCATACTATACTATGATGTATTTTTTGTCATTTTTATACCTTGCAATACAATTTCACTTGATGCCTTACCATACTATGATGTTTTTATGACCATTTATGTCTTAATATACCATGATGTTTTTTTGACATTTTATGCCATACTATACTAGGACGGTTTTTTGTCAGTTTTATTCATTCCAATAAAATTTCATTTGATTCTTTGCCATGCTATGACATTTTTATGACCTTTTATGCCTTAATATACTATAATGTTTTTTTGATATTTTATGCCATACTATACTATGACGTTTTTAGTCATTCTTATGCCTTACTGTACTATATTGTTTTATTCCTTGCCATACTATGACATTTTTATGACCTTTTATGCCTTAATATACTATGATGTTTTTATGACATTTTATGCCATAATATACTATGATGTTTTTTTGACATTTTATGCCATACTATACTATGACGTTTTTTGACATTTTTATGCCATACTATACTATGATCTATTTTTTGTAATTTTTATACCTTGCAATACAATTTCATTTGATGCCTTACCATACTATGATGTTTTAATGACCTTTTATGTCTCAATATACCATGATGTTTTTTTTGACATTTTATGCCATACTATACTATGATGTTTGTTGACATTTTCATGCATTAATATAATATATCGTTTTATTCCTTACCATACTATTATGTTTTTGTGACTTTTATGCCTAAAATCTTATGACGTTTTTCGAAATTTATTGCTTCAGTATAGTATCAAGGTTTGTCACGTTAGTTGGCAGCGTAGTAGAGTGGTTAGAAGTATCAGCTTTTGTTCCAAAGGTTGTGAGTTCAAATCCAGGTTACGAAATTTCTGTACAGAGTTGCATAATCACTGGGCCTTCTTTGTTACACTCCACTAAGTCTAAATGTACTATGGCATAGTATTAAATGACAATTTTAGGGCTTACAATACTATCACAATTTTTGATGTTTTTTGACATTTTATGCCATACTATACAATAACATTTATTTGCATTTTTTTGCCTTAAAATACTATATGAGTTGATGCCTTACCATACTATGACGTTTTTTGGCATTTTTATGCCTTCCAATACAATTTAATTTGATGCTTTACCATACTATGACATTTTTATGACCTTTTATGCCTTAACATACCATGACCTTTTTTTGACATTTTATGCCATACTATACTATGACGTTTTTTGACATTTTTGTGCAATACTATACTATGACGTTTTTTGTCATTCTTATGCCTTACTGTACTATATTGTTTTATTCCTTGCCATACTATGACATTTTTATGACCTTGTATGCCTTAATATACTATGACCTTTTTTTTGACATTTTATGCCATACTATACTATGACGTTTTTTGACATTTTTTTGCGATACTGTACTATGACGTTTTTTGTCATTCTTATGCCTTACTGTACTATATTGTTTTATTCCTTGCCATACTATGACATTTTTATGACCTTTTATGCCTTAATATACTATGATGTTTTTTTGACATTTTATGCCATACTATACTATGACGTTTTTTGACATTTTTATGCCATACTATACTATGACTTTTTTTTTGCATTTTTATACCTTACTGTACTATATTGTTTTATTCCTTGCCATACTAGGTTTGTCATGTTAGTTGGCAGCTTAGTAGAGTGGTTAGAAGTATCAGCTTTTGTTCCAAAGGTTGTGAGTTCAAATCCAGGTTATGAAATTTCTGTACAGAGTTTGCATAATCACTGGGCCTTCTTTGTTACACTCCACTAAGTCTAAATGTACTATGGCATAGTATTAAATGACAATTTTAGGGCTTACAATACTATCACAATTTTTGATGTTTTTTGACATTTTATGCCATACTATACAATAACATTTATTTGCATTTTTTTGCCTTAAAATACTATATGAGTTGATGCCTTACCATACTATGACGTTTTTTGTCATTCTTATGCCTTACTGTACTATATTGTTTTATTCCTTGCCATACTATGACATTTTTATGACCTTTTATGCCTTAATATACTATGATGTTTTTTTGACATTTTATGCCATACTATACTATGACGTTTTTTGACATTTTTATGCCATACTATACTATGACTTTTTTTTTGCATTTTTATACCTTACTGTACTATATTGTTTTATTCCTTGCCATACTATGACGTTTTTATGACCTTTTATGCCTTAATATACTATGATGTTTTTTGACATTTTATGCCATACTATACTATGACGTTTTTTGACATTTTTATGCCATACTATATTATGATGTCTTTTGGCATTTTTATGCCTCACATTACTGTGTTGTTTTATCTATTCCCCTACTATGACGTTTTTATGACCTTTTATGCCTTAAATACTGATCTGATACTAAGATCGAAGATAGTACATTGGTTAGAAGTGTTACTTCTCATTCCAAAGATTGTTGGTTTGAATCCTGGTTTGGGACCCTTCTGTGAGGAGTTTGCATATTTTCTCACCCCCTGCATGGTTCTCCTTTAGAAACTCTGGATGTACTATGAAATTTTATGCACTAGTATAATATAATATTGGACAATTTTATGCCTTACTATACTATGGCGCTTCATGCCATAGTATACTATGAGTTTTTTCTGACATTTTATGTTTTACTATACTAACTTTTTTAGGCATTTTATGCCTCAGTATACAAGGACATTTTCATGCTTAACTATACTATGACTTTTTTTTTACATTTTCATGCCTTCCTATACTGTGATGTTTTTTTGAAATTTTTATGCTCTCAATATGTGGATGTTTTATCCAACAATATACGTAGATGGTTTTAGGCATTCTTATGCTTTAGTATACTATGACATTTTTCTTATTATTACATGACATTGACAATGTTATGGCTTACTATGCATTACTATCACATTTTTACGCTTTACTATACTATAATTTTTTTAATGTTCTCATGCCTTACTATATACTGAATTTTTATGCCTTAGTATTATATGACATTTTTTGACAATTTTATGCCTTGATATACTATGACTCCTTATGCCTTACTGTATTATGAAATTTTTAAAAAATGTAATTATTCCTCATTATACCATGACGTTTTTTGAAATTTTTTGTCCTTAATTATGATTTTTTTTCTTTTTTTTTTTTTTTTACATTTTTAGCCTTTCTATAATATGACATTTAATGCCATAATAAACTACCATTTTTTGGTGTCTTTATGCCTTGGTATAATATGACCGTTTTTGAAATTCTTTTGCCTTTATATACAATCAAGTTTTTTGACATTTTTAGCCTATCTATATGTGTACGTTTTATCCTACAATATATGATGAGTTTTTTAGGCATTTTTATGCCTTAGTATGCTGTGACATTTTTATGCCTTAATATAGAATGACGTTTTTTTACATTTTCATGCCTTAGTATAGAATGACGATTTTTCACCTTTTTATGCCTCACTATACTATGACATTTTTTAACATTTTCATGCCTATGATGTTTTATGCAAAAGTATAGTGTAATGTTTTTATTTTTAGCAATTTTATGCCTAACTACAGTATGACGTTTTTATGCCTTATTATACTATTACCCTTTGTGATGTTTTTTTGTTTTAGTATACTATGTTGTTTTTAGGCCTTACTATATTTCGCCTTTTCTTATAGGGAGGCACGTTAGTACAGTGGCTATAGTCGCCTCTCAGTGTGTAGCTTGCGGGTTCGAATACTCGTTTGGGACCTTTCTGTGTGGAATTTGCATGTTCTCCCTGTGCCTGCGTGGGTTCCTGGGTACTCATTCTTCCTTCCACAGTCTAAAGACATGCACATTAGGTTACTTGGTGACTCTAATGTCTTACAATACAATGACATTTTATGCCTTACTAACTGATGTTTTTTGACATTTGATGCCTTACTATGACTTTTTATTCCTTACTTGTAGTTTGAAAACCACTATTCAGAATTTGCTCTCGTTGAAAAGGGGGCAGCAGTCCTCAGGGAGGACAACTTTGAATTATTTAATTGATTAATGTGATCAAGCTCATATCAGAAACCGTGACTTCTTGATTCATTGGATCTCCAGTGTTTACTTTAAAAGAACACAACAGGACAACTGCTAAGTGTAAATAAATACATTTATTAACTACACAACAATCTACAGAGTAAATGCAAAATATAATAATCACCCAGATGAAAACAATTATGAAATGAACTTTGTGATGAGTTGGCAATGGTGGGAGCAGAATGAGAATGTTAAGAGACCAGAATGTTAAGACCAGCCTACTGGTCTAGTTGCACTGTAGACCAACTTGGTTAGGCAAAAATTCTTATTGGTGGTGAAGGAAGAGTGATGGATCCAATATGTCTTATGCTGAGGATGTTTATTGATGCTTGATCAAGGAGAAAGGAAGAATCATCAAGACAGGTTTCTGTGCATGATGTCACCTCAATTCTGAACCCCTGAGGATAGTCTTTATACACTTATAAAGATTACTATAGATAGCTTACACTCCATAATCTAAAAAGAAGAGGGAGAAGAGCGATGTGTGAATACAGTATTGGTTCATTAACCATAAACAAGGAAACATGATGACTATACACGCCCAGGTGCTGATTCTTAGAACACCCAGCCACTTACTGACCATCCAAGGTTGTTATGAGTCCTTGCACCAGTAGTATCAGCAGAAAACCACAGCTGCGTCTGGAGGAGGAGCCAGAGCTTCTCAAGGCCTGTAAGATTCAATGTAGTAGCTGTGGCACAGCGACCTAGTGCCACACACTGACCTTTAACCCTGAGTCAGTCATTCATTAGGTGGACAAGAGAAAATTCCCTCATAGCCCTTAGCTGGCAACCAGCTGGCTGAAATTGCTGTGGTAACTGACAAAGAGTAACCCAATCAGAGCCTACAGAAGCAGCCCAATCAATGTGAAAGTAATCCATTTTTTATAAATCGATGAGCTTTTATGATTTAATTATTTTAATATTAAAAGTCTTCACTCATATGAAGACATACAAGAAAATGGAAATATAATGTATCCAAGGATTCAGTGAGCTACAAATTGAGCCCCATTTTTAGCCTATATTTGTTCACATGTTAAGTACACCAAATTCACTAACTATTCATCTTGGCTATGTACCATTGGATGCCCTGATAACTATCAGAGTTACTTTGATACTGAAGAAAATTTTTAAAATGTTATGATTCTCATGCAAATTCTGCTGTTATAAGGAACATTTTTTCCTATGATTTATAGATGTTTATTTGTCCAAACAGTCTAAGGCACACTTAATATATAAATGCCTGTATTATGTCACAGATTTTTCAGGCAAGTTACAACAATTGGGTGCAGAGCGTTTTAAAGTAGCCCTCTTTAATTACTTCCATGAGCTGTGCTGTCACTGCTGCTGCAGCTGCTGATTGTGTTGAAAAATTGTCCAAACAATAATAACCAACTTCTTTTTGTTTTTAGAGCAGCTGTATGGACCTGTCCCTTTCACCTCATTCAGTATCTCTACCTTTGCTTCTCCCCTACAGTTTGTACCTTTGTGTGGGGTATAGCTGAACATTTTGTAGGTGTTAACCACAGAACAAAAAGTAGTCAACATTACAACAACCTGCCCAAACCCATTTTTTTACCTGCCCAGTTCAAGAAAAAGTAGCCCAACTGAGCGAAAAATTGAAAAGTCTGGCAGGACTGGTTACATTAGCTCATGCTTTCAAATGACATGCAAATCTGCACTAACCAACTGTCACCAGTCAAGTTGCATTGTGGGTAATGTGGACAAATATGTGGAATAAAATAGTCTATATCTGGATCTGCTGCATGAACTTTGACAATGTTATTGGAGTGCAATGTTAAATCGGTGGAGTACTCTTACTGTAATGCATGGTGGTACTGATATTCTAATCTAACTCTCAGTATTTCCCAAAGTGTTGACCTATAGGCTGAAACAGCCATTTTTAAATTTATACACAAATCTGTTGTTGCATCATTGTCATTAAAAGATAATACACTTGACTGATTAAAAGCATTTAAGGACACTGTAAATATCTCATAGATTTTTCCTACTGTAAGAGGCAAAAAGTGCTGTACCTGAACACATGGATGTCATTAGTTTACGCTTTCCACCAATCAAAGTTGTTTGTTTACACTGGCATAATACTGACAGTAAAACTGAAGTCACATTATATAGTATGTAAAAGTGACACAGTGCGTAGTACTCAATTGCCTAACTATACACTATAATACTAAAGACATTTCCCATATTGTTTTGTAGATTTTGATCCAGATGAAGAAATTCGAATGGTGCTGATTGGAAAAACAGGAAATGGGAAGAGTGCATCAGGAAACACCATCCTAAATAAAAAAGCTTTTAGATCAGTCATGTCACCATGCTCTGTGACATCAGACTGTGAAAAGGTCAGGGGAGTGGTGGATGGATGCAGGGTTACGGTGATTGACACACTGGGACTTTATGACATGAAGTTCAGAGAAGACGATTTGTTAAGAAAGCTGAAAGAATGTATCTGTCTCTCTGCTCCTGGACCCCACGTGTTCCTGATTGTTATCAAGTTGGACAGATTCACAGAGGAAGAACAGAAAACCTGCTGCAGATTACTCCATGGTTCTCTTCACTCATGGTAGAGAATTTAAATTCTTTTTCTTCGTAGTCAACCACTTTGTGGTTTGATTATGAAATGTAATGGGTGGTACCATATCTTCAGTAACACATTTTCCAATAACCATCAGGCACCTGAGCTGCTTGCAAAGATAAGACATATGATCTCCCATAATGGAGGAACATTTTACACAAATGAAATGTTCCAAGAGGCTGAGAGATTGATCCAAAAAGAAGCAGAGAAGATTATGAGGGCCAATGCTGAGCAAAAACACAGAGAAGAGAAAAAAACTGAGGGCCATGTTTGAAGGACAACTGCTTTGGAAAAACCTGAAGTCGCTTAAGAATGAATATAGAAGTAAATCCAGAGAAAAGGCAAAGAAGAAATAGAAATTTATTGAAACTGGTTTGATCCTAACGACCGCTGAAGTGGGTCTTACAATCGGGGCTGCTGCAAGTGCTGGTGGAGGTCCACTTTGCATCGCTGTTGGAGCAGTAGTAGGTGTAATTGCAGGAGCTGTAGTGGGAGTCATAGCACCAGCAATGGCAAAAGCTCTGAAAAGTAAATGCTCTATGCAATAAAACATATGCATTGCACTGACATGATCAGCCTGCTAAAGAGTAGAAAAGAACTGGCCAGAGAATTCACACATCTACTTGTATTGTATTTTTTTTTTCTACAAAAACTTGTCACACATATCGTTATGAATTGATCAAATTGAATGTATGATGTACAATGTACTATGATTGTCCTGTCATAGTCATAATACTTTCAATACTAGGTGCCACTGTATACTTACAATGACAGACATTGTGATGTTTGTCAAAGCAGCTGTTGCCAACATATCGTGTCTATTTTTAAAAGATTTTTACATTTCACAACACACAGGAAGAAAAAGGAAAAAAGTGCACAGTGGAACCAGAGAAAGAGCAGCTTTTGAAAGTGAGTCATCCGTTTGTATGTGTGTCTAAAAGTGTCTTTTATGCCTATGATGACATCGAAGTTGGGTTTTTTTTCTATGCCAAAGAGCTGTTGTAGACAGATGGGAAGTGGATGTGTTGTAAAGAATTATATACAATAAGAGGAGACACAGAAACACTGCAGGCAGATTCATCTCAGACAGACAGTACTCCTGAATAATACTCATATAAAGCACCTTAATTTATAAACTGCGATGGGGTAATGGTTCAATAAATATATGTGGAAAAATTGTCAATTTCTTGTCTCTGTCAGTCTCCATTGCTTCTCTTTTTTTCTTTTGTTTAAAATGCATTAATGCCATGGTCTCTGCTGACAGCTGGAGCCCCCCTCAGGTAAAATGACCATCTCTTTTTAAATGGACTGTACTGTGCATAAAAAGAGCCACACATTGTTTTAAAGCAGCCCAGCCAAACGTGTGCATGTGCACATACACATATATACATATATACATATATACATGGAGGACACTTAAATGTAGTCATTCTCTTGCTCTTACTTTTAAAACACACACACAAAAGCCAGAACAGAGACTATGTGTAAGTGATTTTCTCATATGGTAGTAATTGATCCAAAGGCCATAGAGTACAATAGAGGTCTACAGTTAACAGCTTGGTGTGCTGTGACACTGGCAACACATGAGTGGCTTGGGGTGAATCTGTCAGTGGAGGTTAAATTCAGCAACACACAGAGAAGCTCAAACAAGCAAAAACGGCTTGTGCATGTGTGCCTGACAGTTTCTGAGCAACACCGCATTTTGTGTGCATCATAATGTGAAGTATCTGTGTAACATTTTTTTTTTAATCTTCTGATGCCATTTGTATCAACATGAAAATGCACTTATTCGAAAATATTTATGTACCACACTCAGGATTCCAGACAGTACAGTCTGGTTTTGTACATTTTCAGACGAAATGTGCCTGAGTGGAAAAGCTGGAGATCTGAAAAGAAGTCAAAATATCACAAAAATATTTTCACGCTTGGCTGAGGTGGAAAGGTTAGTGTACTGATAAAAACAAAATGCAACAACATGCAAAGGAAACAGATGAAATGTGACTTAAACATCCACTAAAGCTTGAGCTCCATGGAAAAGAAAAAAATAGTGCAGGACAAAACATGAGATCTGTGTGAAGCGATGAGGAGACTGCAACCTTCCTCACATAAGTACATGAAATAAACATAAATGCCATATTTCCTCTGAAGTTTCTGCATTGTTATCATTCATTTGAGGCTTAACCGGTGCTCTTTTTCTTGCATAAGGTTGTTGCCTCTGCTTCCTCCAAAATGCTCTAATGGCACCCATTGTATTGGTTTTCTGGAAATTTCTTTAAAATTTGCACTAAATTTGGGTGTTTTTGTTCAATGCAAAAAAAACAAAGGAACAGTAGCTGTGACTTACTTCACATTATAGTTTACACATATATTATGAGGTGCCCCTCACCCATCACATACAAATACACACAGAGCCAGATGGATAATGTAGGTTAAGTGGCTCCCTGACAAGATGTTTGCCGCTATTCCGCTACAGTATGGAAATACATTGTGGTGAAATGCGATTCTTTTGTTGCCCATTTGTATTGGGCTGATGGCTGATAAGCTGCAACTAATAGCTTCATTTATGACTAATCAGCCCTTTACTATAAGCTATTAATGTGAGCAATTTTGCAATCAATGGAATAACACGCAAAAAGATGATTTTTATGTAAATTTTCAAATGGAGATGAATATTTCAAGGCTCTACCTCTGGGATGATGAATTTCAACCAAAAGGTAGTGGTAGCAGGAAGATGTACAGGGAATCAGTGTCAAAAGAGTTTATGTGCTTAAGCCACACCAGCATCAATAATTCTGCATGGTTTGCCTGGCATGCTTCAAGTGCAAATTTACCCCTGCCCCCCAACATAAACATCCATACAGAGAGAAGAAGAGAGGAAGAGAGAGAGAGAGAGAGAGGGAGAGAGAGAGAGAGAGAGAGAGAGAGAGAGAGAGAGAGAGAGAGATGCTGAGTGAATAAACTCTTCTATGAAGCATGAAAAGCGTTCATTGTGTCATTATGTAGCACATCTACAACTGCACTCATCCGGCGAAGCACAGCTATTAATTTTTTGGAGAAGCCTCCACGTACTCCTCATTTAATTCTCCTTTGCACTGCTGTACAGCACGTTCTTTTCCCAACAAAGTGTGATTTCTTTACACACAGCCTGGCAACCATCGATCCAGGGATAATGGAGTTATCACTGATGGCAGCACAGGTAAGGAAGCGGAAACACGTTTGTCTGTTAAGGTCTTACTTTTAGGACTTTTAGCCAATGAACTCCTACAGTTCTTCTACTAAGGAGGAGTAATGTAGTGGGTTACACTGCTGATTACAGTTTTTGGAGGGTAGTGAGTGTCACATTATTTGTTTACTGTAAGTATACCAACCAACTAAGCTCAGCATTGGAAAGTAAAGAATAGAATATATTGCTGAGCTCTTTCATGTTGTGAGCTTTCATTTTTTTGTCTTTTTACTGCTTGGTGTGGTTTTATTTACTGTATGGGTTTTTAAAAACATTTATGACCATATCAGTGTCAGATGTTTTTTTTTCCATTAAGATAATATAAACAACCTACAGCGTCATCTCACAGTTATCAGGAAATCCCTCAGGTCCAGTCAGATAAAATATTATGTAATTGATGAAGTTCTGACAAGAGCACACACAGTGCGGATGCTAAAGAGTCTATTTTTATCAGCTGGAGAATGCAAAGAAAATTACTTGGGAATGAAACATAGTGTAGCTGCACGCATTGAGTCACTGGAGCATAAGAAAAGTTTTTGTACAATTGTAAAGTACACGTTTGCATGTTATATATACAGTTTTAGAGATGACTCAGAGGCAGACAACAAAGTGGCCTCTCCAAAAGATCACACGCATGCGAAGGGACTTCTTACCCGAGTAGAGTGAAGCACCCAAGACCCAGAAAAACATGTTCTGCATTCAGGTTGAGTGCAGTTGAGAGATGCTGAATGTTGCTTCCTACCCTCACTCCTTTATTTCACACAGCACATTCTGTTGCTATATACAGTATTGTCTTAATTATTTGGCTGCCAGTGTCAAAATAGTTTGTAGTTTAGTTATTGCATTCAGCTGCATTAAACATTTTTCAGTTTTTGGGGTTTTTTTTTGCGTGTGAGAGAAGGACTTGGCTCTTTTGCACCACTGAGATCCAAAGTCAAAGCGTTTATTAAATTCTTCATACAAATTTGGGAAATTCATCCCCAGGAAATAGTTCTAGTTCTCTATCTGCAAAGAATCAGAATAAAGTGACTGTTCTATGTTTTGAAACTCTGTGTCTCACTGGTGTGTTTGATTCCTCCTGTCACAGTCACTACAGCAGTTTCATCTATTCTGTTGCTCTGCATCATAGCATGTATTCTCGTCCCATTTCCTGCCTGTTTTTTTTTTTCTCTCTCTCTATCTCCTCTGACCCATGATGTTGAGCTTTAAGGATCCTGAGGGCATAGCTTTATGTTACAATGTTATGGTCCTTTTGTGACCTTCAGGGATATGTAGCCTATGGATATGTTTTGAAAGTAATTGCTGCACTAAAGCTTTTAAGTGCAAGCACAGTGGAAGTCCCACTCTCCCTGCATGTGCTCTTTGCAGCACTGAACCGCTGTTACTTTATTGCTCTATTTGCAAGAGGGAGCATTAAGATGTTTTTTCTCTTTTCTCGTCAGAGAACATAATATTTAATGTGTAAAATGTTGAACGTTGAATGTTATATTTGCTTATGGAAAGAGCACAAACAGAGTAAATTCATTTATGAGTGAAGGTGAATGTGTCATATTATTTTTGATAACCCAATTATCTGGAAAATTGCCATTGAAATAATTTGGGTTGCATAAGGTTTCAAGTTGGTCTGGTGCCAAACACTAGATGGCGATATTGAAGCTTATCGATTTTCTTCATTTAAATTCCCCTTTAAGATTGGACAGAATAAAAACATGATTGTGTGATGGTATTGCAGCGTAACAAAGGAGCTGGTCTGAATGCTCCTGATGACATCTGCCACCACAGTGAAGATTTATCACATCCAAAACCCCTGCTGCCACTCAGCTTGCCAGTGAACTGCCTGCTAAAGTGTGAAGCTGTACCACCTTCTGGTATCGTAAAGGGAAAATAAATAATTTTTTCTCGTTGCCATTTTTTGTCCAACTGCTTGAGCTTTCTTATATCAAACATTTCATGACACTAAGGTGCATCAGACACATGCAGCAGTCCTGTTGTGCAGATTAGGTACCTTATTCCTGCAGTGTACCCTGTCCAGCTGTGCAAATTTGATGGAAAACCTCCTATGATATCCATCTGTTCAATGGCACTCAGTCAGCTAATGCTCTGTGTAAAGACACACTCTTAGAATTTCAATTCAAGAAGTGTGGGGAAAAAAAATCATACCTCTGTCTAAATATTTCTGTACAAAAAGCAGATTCAGGGCCTCACTTTCTGGTTTCTGGATAGAGCGGTGTTCCCCTTTAAGTCCCTGAATGTTGTTACTGAGCCTGTCTGCTCCAGACGTGAACCCTGTCTGGCTGAAGGAGTTTGATGGAAAGCCTCATCTGATAGCCATCTGTTCTCAGATAGTTAATCAGGTGTGCTCAATATGTGGTCCTTAATCACCCCACGATAACTGTCTCTGAACACTCTGCAGTCAACACCTTAACGCTCTTGCTTCCCGAAACCATGCATCTCAAAAAGTTTGCCTCCTAGATATAAAAGAAGAAGAAGAAAAAAACTATGTTGCAGTTTATGCACTTGAAAGGGCTCAACTTAATGAAATGATCAAAATATGAATATATTCAGATATAATTTCTATAGATATATGAATTTATCACTTGGCTTCCAATAGCACAGACATTCAAGTTTCAGAGCAAGTGATCACATCATAAAGACTATTCCCAAGGTGAGTTGCAGTCTGACAGTTGACTCACTTACATAACAAAAGGGCAATTGTGTCCATCCACATGCTTGTCTGATGTGTGTGTGTATCTAATCTGTCATGCCATCCATCCTGAATGAATAAAGCATTACAGAGCTTATATTATGCGTGCCATGAGTGACTCAGTATGCTTAATGTGTTTTGTAGAGACATAACCTCTGGTTACCATCATAATAAAGTTATCTCAGCTCTCTATGCTGAAATAATAAAGGAACAAACACTGTAAAGATGCTTTTACATTTCAACTTAAATATAGACAATAGATCTTCCACCTTGAATGACTCCAGCATTAGTCCTGGTAGATTACACTGAAAGATCATGTCAATACCCACATGGACATCTGCAGAAGAAGATGAGAAAATTAGCTGTAGGGAAACACGTGACATACAGAGATATCTTTCTTCCACATCAACGCCTCAAGAACTGATTAACCTAAAGTCCGCGTACTGAGGAAAAACACATAACCTGGCTATTCCATCTTTTTCTAGACTCCAGTTTTTCATGTGCCTGAACTTCAAACTTCCTGACTTTAGCATATGTCAGAATTTAGCATATGTCAGTACTGTGCAACCGAGGTGAAAGTAGAATGAATACAGAAAATAAAGTCTCCACTCAGTTAAATCGCAAGAACGGATGTTTTTCTTTGGTTGGTGGAAAGGCATATTCGAGCAGCATGGCCTGAGTGAATAGATGTTGTTTAGATGTTTAAGAAAAGAGGTGATGTGAAACTGATTCATAAAATCACAGCATTTACAAAAACATCAAAAGTAAATCCTAAAGAATTAACGATGGAATTTTGGTATAAAATGATATACCAGATTTCTATCCAATCATAAAAGAAAATAGTGATGGTCGATCAAATTTGCTGTCTATGTCAAACAGATGCCCCGCCTCCTCCTGAAGAAGCTGATAAACTCTGTAACAGATGGTAATCTAACCTAACTCTCCATCACACACATTTTGATGGACAGGACTTAATTAAGACCAATCTAACATTCAACATTGAAAAAAGGGGAGGCTTGGGATAGAAAGAGAGAGAATCCAGTTATCAACACAAGGTCAGCCACAGACACTTTGTCAGTGAGAGAAAGTGCATCACAGGAACCAACATTTATATGATTTGACCAAGAAATGAAATACCACTCGATGTACGATGATTAACATGATGGACAGAAATATAAAATCTAATATGTATTCACCGTCTTTGCCAATGATTTAAAAGAAAGTAGCCTTTACATTAATGGCATTGCATGCTTATAAGGTTCAGGTCTGAGAAGGATTTCATCAACCAGTTTGTTCAGGTACAAACTAGAAAACCTTGCACTTTAGTTTGTGCAGCATTAATGAAAGGTCAAATATGAGGATCTGAGTGTTAAATGGTGGAATGGTAGTCCTGGTAAACACGGCTCTTGTCATGAGCCTGACTATCTTCTAACCTCATTACATATAAGTCTATTTTGTGAGTAACTGTGAATTTCCATTCTCCATTTACTAACGTTGCTTAAGCTTTAAATTTGAAAAGCAGCAAACAGTTCATTCATTCGCTGGGATAGCATGACCGTACAGTTTTATCTTTATTACAATGTGAGATTTTTTGGTTTACTAGAGGATTAGGATAATCTCTCTCACACAGTATGTATCACTTATATTGTATTACATGACAATGTGGCTTTACATAATCCCCCAGAAACATCCCTGATAAACCAGTCTATGCTCCTGAAACATTATGTAATACAGCATGTGAAGAAAAGGAAATATTTTCAGTCACTTATAGTGCAACATAAAACTATGTGCACATGTGCTGGTGCTATCCTGTGCCTATGTGAACCTTATTTTACTTGTGATTGCTGTTTATTTAGTTTAGAAACCCAGTTTTCACGTGCTTTAAAGTTGTAATCCTTAAGATTTCAGTACTGGTTGATGTGACAACACTTGTGGTTACTGGTGGTAACGGCAAGTGGAGTTTAATACCACAGTGAAAACTCCTTGCAACTTAAGTATTTGTTTACAGTGCAGACAGTCAAACTTATGTTGTTTTGATAAAGAAGTCAGTCAATGAAAAGTGCAACTTTGAGTTATTTCATGTTTCCAAATGCACAAGTAAGTTTCCACACAACAGCAGCGCTGTAAAAAATGAAATGACAAATGAACATGTCTTGTTTAAGCCACCCAGTGTTTCACCAACTAAAAGGATTTAATGTGAAGCAGCTGCAGAAGGAAATGCTCCATCTGTATTAGCATTAACGTAACACAAATCTGAGCTACTATATGGAGAGGTACAGAATGTCACAACATTGAATGATCATGAATAGTATGGAAAACATTAAGTTCAGTGTACATGTAAATTCCATTATGTAATCTTAAATTTTGAATTTTAATGATTGTAACTTTAAAGCTGAAGGTACTCACACTTCTTAAAATAAACATAAAACAAACTCTCATGGGCTGTGAATTAAAAGTGCTCAGAGCTGGGAGGGAGATGTATTCTCCAAGCTGCCATACAGAAACCTACACATGCCTGCACTTTGCTCTATGGAATATCCCAGGATATCACTATGCATTTACAAGTGACATGAGTCATTGTTCTCTGATTTATAAAGGGGCACTTCCCTCAGTGGGTGATGAGAAGAGACTAGGTTTCATAAAATCAACCTAGGAGACTTCACCTATCATTGCGTGAAACAGTAATGGGGCTGGTGTGGCTGTTGAACAGAGCACAGAGTTAATTAAATGGAGCATGAACGTGAAAAGTACAGTATGGTGAGAATGATCGAGAGCCGTGTTTGAAACGCATTGTGTCTGTGTGCAGTGTCTGCACGCATATCTTGCACGCTTGTGTGTGTGTGTGTGTGTGTGTGTGTGTGTGTGTCTTGTGTTCTTGCTTATTCACTAACTTTTGATTTTTCATAATATATTAATATGTTGCTTACAGACAAAATTAGTGAACAAAAGGCACTGAAAACTGTTCCACAAGAGTCAGCATCACATATTGTATACTGCTTTGCTTTAATGGCTTGCTCAGTAAAAACTTTTTAAGATTATTTGTTTGGCATTAACAGATAGCAGAGAAAGGCAGGAAACACGTGATGAGAGGGGGCCATGACATGCAACACATGTCCCGAGGCCTTTATGCTTCTGCTGTACAATCAAATAATTCTCCTTCAAATCTAAAGTTGATTACATCAGAATATTCCCTTTGGCTTCGTAAAGATGGATTCTCAGTAATTTGTGGTCTGATTTTTGTATTATCATTATGATATTTTGAATGTAAAAATATTTCACTGGAATTATGTTATTTGACGTGTTTGTTGTGTGTTTGTGAGAACCTTATTTCTTCCTTAATTTTTTTCGGGCATTGTTGTCTTCATTCGATAATTGGGAACACAGGCAGACAGGACACATGGGAGGAAGGCATGGGGGACTACATACAACAAAGGATACGTGCCCCTATAAGCCCACCAGGACATAGAGGCGCCAGTGTTATGAAAACTTAGTTTTGATCATCAAGTAAATTTATTCATTGATACTTTAGGGTGACCAACATATCGGGTTGTGGTTGTGCCATTATGTGTGTTTTTACTGTAACTTGGCATGTACACACACAGGGGCATGTGTGTGAGTGTGTTTGCAACATAAGAGTATTATGAAATCTGTATAAGGTCATGGAATGATGTCAGTGAATGCTTTTCTTTGCTCGTCTGTCAGGCTCTGAAGCCCCCAGAGAAACTAAGCAAAGACTCAATCAGCCATGAGAGCAAGCCTCCCCCTCTCTCTCTGTCTGTCTCTCTCTCTCTGTGCATGTCTCTCATTCTCACTCTCTCCCCCACCATCTCTCGCTCACAATAACCTACAGACTGGACACCTTATGCCTTCGCTCTCTCATTCCCTCCTGTCTTTCCTCCTCTCTTTCTTTCTATCAGCAGTATTTTCTTTTCATCCCACGGCTCAGTAACTTAGAAATTATTTTCAGCTGCTTCTACTTTTTGATTTAGTTTGTTTGGTGTCCATTACTTCAGGGGCAAAGATCATCACCTCGCAGGAGTTGTTCAAAGTGAACTCGATCAAATTTGCTTTTATTCAAGACCCACTGCCAGCAAGAGGCAGTAATATGCTGGTCATGTGTTTGAAAGACACAATTGAATGATTGAAATTAGCTTTAATAAAATACTTTGAATTCCTTCTTTTTATTGACAGTTTCTTTTCAAACTGAGTTTAATTTTGATGCAAATCTGAAAGAAGCCAGAGGCACTGACTGATCATTTTAATTCAATGATTTAAAGTGAAGTTATAATGTGAGACAATCTAGATAAAAAAAATAAATAAAAAAAATACATATAAAGACCCAGCTCACAAACCAGTGCGCTATGTCCTCAGCACTGTTTTTTTTTTTTTTTCAATTTATCAAACGTAGAAAACTGATGATGATACTCAACTCACTTTGGCTCATTTTGAGTGGTAATTACATTTTTCTGTCACATTGGCAGTTTTTAAAAGGAGCACATCATGTTTTGTCCAGAGCTTGGGGCTGTTGCAGGAGCAGCATTAGTGACCTCGCTTCAGGACACGATCTGTCTAACAAGATCTTTTTATGGCCTTCAATGAGGCTTTACACTGGTTTGTAGCCACGGTAGCGTTGTGGTTCTATAGATGGAAATGTCAGCCAGTCAGTCCACCACTTCAGCAGCTATTGGATGGATTGTTGTGAAATGTTGATCAGATATTCATGGTCCTCAGCAGGAGGGAAGGCCAAGCTCAAAATGTTATGACATTCATTTCCCCCTTTAACTCCTCCAACAAAATTTCAATTAGTTGAGTACTTTAGTTTACAAAATACCTACAAAACTAATGACATTTTCCTCAGCCTCAAGTGTACTCAACTGTAGGCTAATTATAGTGCCAATTAGCAAATATTAGTATGCTAACATGCTATTAGCAAATGTTGGTATGCTAACATGCTATAAAACAGTTCAATAAATCTGATGTTTATTACATGACATGACAGTGTTTGGGCACATGCAGACCAGATCCAACACACACACACACACACACACACACACACACACACACACACACACACACACACACACACACACACCTACTGTGGAAATCGTTTGACCAAATCCCTTTTTTCATAAGCAGGAGCAAAAAATTATGTAAAAAGAGTGAAGATCTCTGTCTTCACCCTTTCTTGCCCTCTCTGTTATGTCTTCCCCTTCTTCACTTCCTCTCTGTCCTCTCTTTCAGCATTTTCTCCTTCTATGACAGATGTTTCAGAAAGAAGAAGAACAGCTGGCTGCTGTGGGGCTGTTTATTCACCCCTTCATTTCTTTCTCTGCCATCCTTCTCTCTCCTTTCATCCTTATTTTTCTGTTCAAGCAGTCACAGATGGAGACCCAAATTTCTAACCCTGGAAGTATACTTTTTTGTAGAATTGAAGACAGAAAATTCAAATATAACCCTCCTCCTCTTGGTGAAGTTTTTGTGAGTGTGAAACAGTGTGCACAAGGCTGAAATATTGCCCTCGCCCGGGAGCAAACTTCATGTCAAAGGCTACACTAATAGCTTGTGAAACAAATAGCTTGTGAGACAAATGTCTCATAAATGATAAGTGAGTTCTGGCCCCTTTTACTCTCCCCCATCTTTGAAAATTAATTATGGGAGAGTTATTATTTTCTTCACCCAAAACCCCCTTCACTCAAATTCCCCTCATTTTAAATAACCCCAAGCCTCTGGTGCCATTGTGTGTGTGTGTGTGTGTGTGTGCGTGCGTGCGTGTGTTTGTCTGTGCTTATGATCACCAGAGGCAATTTCTGAATCTCTCTTCAACCCTCCGTCACTTTCTGGGAGACACGCACGCACCCACACACACAGAGATATACAGACAAAGACTATACACATGCGCTTTCTACCTCTCAGCCTCCACAGGACACACACTCACAGATGGACACAGGAAGCAGGCGCATATGCCCACTTATTATACAGAAAAGTTATGTTGTGCACTTGATACGTCATAAAGGAAAGATTTACCATTTTCAGAGATTTGGAGGATTGGAAGCTGTCTTTGTCTGTAATCCCACGAGCCCTGCAGCACTGCACGCTATTCCAGGATGTCCTGTCTGCAGGATCCAATCAGTCACTGCATTGGGATGATACACTATGGACAGAGAGATGGATAGATGAATGCTTAGGAGAATCTCTGGAGTGGGAAAAGAGAAAAATATGATGATGAAGGTTAGCAGAAGTGAGGAAAGAAATTGCAAACCCAATATGGGGATTGTACAGGTGATGACAAGGAGAGCAAATGTGATAAGAGAGAAGAGGGACATGAGAGAGTTAGCAATGAGGACATACAAGTTTGTCGAGATAGAGACGCGAGCAGAAGGAGGTAATGGGAGGATAGTGTTGAAGAGAAGTGGGGATAAATGAGATAGTTTGGATATTATGTCATAAAGACATGACTAGCAGGTGGCAGAGTCACTGTTTGATTTAAAACAGAGTGACAGGGAGGGTAAGAGAAGGGTGAGAGACAGAACAGAGAGCTAGATTAGAGACAAAAACAGCTATGTAGAAGGAGAAATAGAGGATATAGAGACACGCAAGGAAAAGGGAAGAGGAATGGCTGAGAGGAGGAAAGACATGATGTGAGCAAGAGAACACGTCATGGAGTCACCGCTGTTTTTCAGATTTATCCTTCGGTAACCCTGTCTTTCTCTTCTCTCTATCTATTCTCTCTCTCTCTCACTCTTTACTATATATGTTTTTCTCTTGGGAGGAGGTAGGAAGGTAATATGACAGTAAATGGTGGCAATGGACATTTAATTTAATTTAGTAATTCAAAGCGTTGGATATTTGGGAAAGACTAGATACTAGGAGTAAAATGTGCTTTATTTATTTATTTTTTTGATGGGGACACCTGAGCCTTAGCAGGTGACATGGGTACACTGCAAAAAATAATATTTTTTAAACCAGTTAATCAGTCAAGTTAACCCATGTTAAGCAGTCATTCAGTCCCTAAAATTTACTGTCAATACAAAAAAGTAAAAAAAAAAAAATCAGTTTCCTTATTCGCTTACACGTTAACTTCAATGTTAAAAAAAACAAAAAACAACACAATTCCCTATTTCATCTTGTTCCAAAATAACAGTCTCTGAAATGAAAAGGCACTACACTGTGTTCACATGAGATTATATATGGTCTTGAAACCTGACTATGAGACAAATTATATGTAAAGACAGCTGGTTTTCTGCATTGATTCAGACACAGAACATGATGCTCACTAGCTGAGAAACATATGTTCTCTGACTTATGCACAGTGTTGGGGAGTAACATGAAACAGAGTTACATATTTAGAACACAAAACATTTTTCTTGCCAATTATTTCTATTCAACAACATATACACCTGTCTGGCAACAACTGGTTAAGAAGCACAACCTTTCAGATTGTGAGTTATTTTTCTTGCACTGTACAGTGCTGCAGATTTACATAATTATATTATAATATCTTTTTCGCCAATTTCATCCTGTGGGAAAACAGAGAAGGTAAAAAATGCCTTCTCTGGTGCTATTTTTAATATGACTCCGTGCTGGTGACAGCTGGGGCTGGAAGCATATTGTTTTCAGGTTGTCTATACATAAATCCGTATGTCTGTCCCATTCTTGTGAACGTGATATGTCAGTAACGCCTGGCCGGAACTTCTTCAAATTTGGCACATTCACTAGGACTCGAGGATGAACTGATTCAGTTTTGGTGGTCAAAGGTCAAAGTCCTGGTGACTTTGTTGCAAGGCAACAAAGTGAAAACAAAATGTTCAATGTATGTGTGAATTCATATAACATAATGCTGTGGAAAATAAAAGGTCATGGAAAAACTTGGTCTTTATCCTTTTTGCCCGGCAAAACATCACTATCAGAGTGATTCCTAGTTTCAGTTTACTTTAGGTAGCGGCATAGTGTGAATGCCGCATTCATTCACAATGTTACATGCAATTATAATGCAAAACAATACTGAAGTAATCCAAAGTATTTAAAATATTGTACTCAGTTTGAATAATGTAACGAAATGTGTTACAAATGACATTTCAGGGCATCTATTCTGTCATCTAGTGAAATACATTTTCATAGTAACCCCCAAACCATTGCCTGTGCATATGCATTCATCCATACATAGAGATGCATGCTATCAATATTTGTACATTTGTACAAGCATACACACATCAGTGTGCTTGCATGGTCCATACACGCAGATACGCAGGTGCACACCATATGTACACGTTTGCATGCGTATAAAAACTACAAATACACACAGGAAGCCTCATTTTTGATGGAGTTACTTGTTGTGACCTGCGTATCCTCACAGTCCCAGATGTAAACTTTGATCATCCAGGTGACTGAGTTGAAAGGCATGTGATCACAATGCTTTTGGGTCAAATCTGATTTGATCTGATTCTTTGTCATGTCATTTATCCATTGTTGCTTTTTCCATTTGCCGTAGCATTGTTTTCCAGTAGAGAACAACACCATCTCTCAGTTTCCTCTTTGCTCATTGTGCCTGTTATTTCAGGTGCAATTAATTTGCTAATTAGTCAGTATGTATCTGAACAGGTTGACCAATGTATTTTATGGGGTTGTTTGTAGGTTATAGTCAACACTAAACGAGTGAGTCTGGCTGTGTGAGGCTATTATCACCCAGCTCAGCTGTTTCAAAGATGAAAGCATCTCCTGGAATACTCTCCTCTTTCACTGGGAGGGATCTCTCCCTCTCTCTCTCTATCTCTCTCTCTCTCTCCCTCCCGCTTTCTCTCTCTCTTGCTCTCATGAAGCGTGGCTCCTCTCGCTCTCTGGATGCGCTCAGTCTAAGTCAGAGTGTGGGACGGGACAGACAGGAACTGATCTCTTTCTTCATATACAGCCGGCAGTAGGTACATCTCTCGCTCTGGTTTTCTTTTGCATGCTCTATTTATCTCTTTATCTTCCTCATGTTTTTTTTTTTTTTTTTTTTACCATTTTCTCTCTCTTCTAACCTAACACAAGCTATGAAAAACAACTGTTCTTTCCTGTTTGTCTAGGCTTATATTCAGACAAGATGTAGTAGCAGGGAACCTGGAATGACTGTGGAAAACAACTGTAAAGTTAATGACTTTGAAACTTTAAATTTCTTAAATGTTTGTGTTTGATGTTGTGAAGATGACATGATACGCTGCTGCTCTAGGTGCGAGACAGACATTTAAGTATACATCTCAGCTGCTGTCCACACATCAGGTTCAGTCAAAACTATCTGCAGTGGATGAACTTTCTCTCCACATACAGAGAATCTATAATACATTGGGATGTGCGGACAGTGCAGACTTGTATGGGTTCAGAGATCTGAAATGATACCAGCAGTCTAGCATTTGCTTCTGTGCTGTTGTTGCGGTTTCTAGTTTCAGCACCAGGCTTGCAAGGCAGGCAATTTTTCTTTATTTTTTTGGGAGTAAAATCTGTGCATCTAGATTTTTTCCCCTTTAAGATCACCTAAACAACTTATATTTCATTCAATTTATTTGTATTGATTTTTTAGCCTACTGTAGTTTTTATGTTCTCTGGTTGTGTCTTACATTAAATCACTGTCTCACTACCAGTGCGCTGGGCTGACTGGTTGACTGGCTCTTTGTGTGGGCTGCAACTGTAGCTGCTAGTATCAGTTTTCTGTAACTCTGCCTTTCTGGTATACGCTGATGAAATAGAACTGAGGAGTCACCTCACTTCACATTTCAATTGTATTAACTGCAATCCTTATTTTCCTTATTTGGCACATGGAGTCAATGTATACATCAAAGTAAAGTTATATAACTTGACCAAACTGTGATCGCTGATGAGTGTAACACAAACAAGGTAGTAGTCAAACACTTTTCAGTGATTTTCAGATACACAAGCTTCACCTTTATCTGAAACTTGAATGTTTCAAAGTCTTGTGCCTACACTTCTTGGATCACATGTACCATGACGAGTCTTAAAACGACTAAAGCTGAAGTAGTGGGTGAATTAATTAATTACACGATCATGAGAAAATTGATTGTAAACTATTTTGATAATAATAACATTTTTACTATCTTTACTATTTTATCATTGTAAACTAGATCTTAGAGATTCTGATTCACTGGATAACCAGGGCTGTGAGGATGGGCATTTTCACAATATTAAAACATTTTATAGACCAAATGTTAATGTTTGAATGATTAATTGATAAAATACTGAACACATTAATAAATGAAAATAATCATTGGTTGAGTCAAGCACTATCTGTCAACGAAACCAGTTGTTTCTTACTGAGTCAAAAAACTGAACAGGAGCAGTAGATAAGCTGAAACTTTGAGGCCATTGTAGGACCAAAAGAGGTCAGGTCCTTATGTAATTGTAACTTAAGTCTGAAGGAACAGATTGCCGCTTTTCCATGCAGATCATTGTTGATATTCAATGCAGTGACTATATGCATATAAGCATTGTGTGTGTGCATGCGTGCATGTGTATGTTTGTCTGTCTGGGAACACTCATTGTTATCTCTTACATGGAGTCTTACTGAGGAAATAGACAATCAGTGTTTAGACGTGTATCTAACTGTGGTATGTAATTCATATTTTTAGCTATGTTTTCATCCAGACCTGTTTAGTCAGTGGGGATAGGAAAGATTTTATGCAGACAATATCTTTAAAACATAGAGCTGCTGAGCTGAGGTTAAAGAAATAACATGGTGGGCAGTGTGAACAGCAGCAGGTTTAAGGGAGAATGAAAATCTAAGTTACCTTTGATTTAGCCCATGTATGCATAAAGGCATAAAGTAAACATTTTTTTTCCTAATGCGTCTGTGATAAACAATATAGCGCAGACACAAAGACAAAAACACATTGTGAATTTGTTGTACTGAGGGGACATTCCTCTCTCCTCTGCAGAATGGGAGTTTTGCCCACAATTTTTTAACGTGCAGTTCATCAGAAAAGGCAGAATTAAAGTTACACAGTGTGTGCAAAACAACACCAGTGTATGTAATCAATAACCTGCCAAATTACCACTAAAGTAAACGGGAGGGTTATGCTACCTATATATTGGTTATTTCAGTTTTCAGTTGAGCATGCAGAGTTGCAGCACACAACAGGTATTCAGCTTTTTGCCTTCTACAAACAAATTCACTATAATTTTGGCTTGTTTGTCTTCCAGGCGTGCGCTGTAATAACACTTGCACATGCTCATGCTCGCTGCTGATTTTGTTGATGACCTTTCTGTTGCACAATGAGACACTGCTCGTAGGCACAGACTTTGTCGCTGTCCCCATTGCTGGAGAAAGTTTTGTCTTCAGGTTCTATTGTAGATTTTCTGTGTGAGTCAGTTGCATGTTGGGTGCTTTATGTTGTGTGCTTACAAACCAGTACCAGTGAATTTTACTCCTGTCCCTTTCTTTCACTTATGAAAACCCCTTGGAGGCTGTTTTAATTAAATATACATATTAAGTGGCTGATGTGAGAGCTCTTATAAATTATGCTGCCGTATCTTAACGGTTGCAACATTTTAGCCTCTTTTTTTTTTCCACAGGAGAAAGGAACACACGACACACACAAATGATGGTTGTCGGTCTTACTGGATGAGATGAGACAGTTGTGCATGAATATTGATGCATAATGGAGAATCGTTAACATAATGTACATCAGTGGGATTTAATATCCACCATGTGAGGTCTGGAATCGATACCTTTTGGTTGGTCTCCATGTATCTGTATCCCTGCGCCTTTACGTTTACATTTAAAATTAGAATCAAGATTTTCATCCATCCATTTTAAACCTTGTCTTTTCCAGTACAAGCTATACTATTTTAACATATGTTCCTTTCTTCTTTAGGTTGTATGTTCAGGTGTTTGTCTTCACTTTTTAAGGAGCACACTTCCTGCATAATATGGTGAATGTATAGAGAGCTGGTTTTGTTGTGACGTCAAATCACAATTTGTCCAACAAACTGTTGAAAAGTTTACACGAAAACATGTGCACCTCAGCTGGTGTGAAGACAGATTGAAGAAGCTGATTTAGCTAAAACCACCAGGCATTTGAACCATGTATCAGCAGCCTACACCCCCCACTTAGAAAGGCGGTGTCAGATAACCTCAAGTCATGCCCCCAGTGATTCCTAGTTGACCCCTCATTCATTCAAGATGGGTGACTAAAATCTTAAAAGACCAATGGCTACCTTATTTTATTCTGATTCTTCCCTAGAGTCTGCAGGAAAGTGTTTTAATTTAAATACCTCATCATGATGATAACAGTGAGCACTAACGGAGCTTTAGAGCTTTAGTACTGGATATGTCATAATGGATTACATTTGTAATATACAGCGAAAGCAAAAGTGAAACTGTTTTCTTTTACTCCTCTCGGTGTGAAGGGCTCCCTCAGTGAGGATTTGCCCTGAAGTCATATCTGCAGTTTGGGTGTAGATGAGGAGAGAAGAGAAGCCTGAGAGGCACCTGGGGTCAAACTGAACCTGATGCTTGAAGCATCGAAGAGCGAAAGTGGAAAGAAAAAAAATCAAATCTATTTACAATCACAGAGGTCTGATCTAAAAAAAAATCAAAAGAGTCAAAAACATATATTCATCCACTTAATGAAAAGGTAATTTTCCTTAATAAATTTTGCACCCTCACTTACTATTAAGGTGTGCTCATTCCTTGCTGTAAATCTAAGTAAAGTAAATATCAGTGTGCTCAATTTCTTTTCTGCTGAGATCTTCTGAAAAACTCGGGGGATTATTGTAGCAACATTATTCACTATGTGCTTGGAGAGATGTGCAACTGAATCTCAGTTTGTGTGTGCACTCACTTGCAAATCTGAATACCCATTTGCAGACACGTTGACAAATCAGAGCAAACATTTACAGATTCATACTCCTTCACAAACCTGAGCACGGATCAAGATATAGTTTCACAGCTCTCCGCCCACATTTACTAAACAATATTGCTACTCTAATATCCACATATGCCTCCTAATGCAGATGGGGGTGAATGTAACTTAAACACTGTTCACAGTGAAGTATGTGTATCATCTTGAGATATGAGAAGAAATCCAAACTATCTGCATGGCTAGATACTGCTAGGAGTAAGTGAGAAAATATTGTTTTTTTTCCTTTGGATTTTGGTGAACTGAGCTTTTGATGAATGATTTTTTTTTTTTAATGATGATACAATCTGAGTTTCCCCATTATATTGACACTTAAAAACATTGTACATTGTATAAAACATTTTAATTATCAAACAAATGATGATTGTAAATCTTTCTGCACATCTGGTTTTTGGAGGAATTTTCCAAGCAACGTCACATTTGACTTCTATCTCATTTTCTACAGTCCGGGCAGAAGTGATGCTGTTGAACAATCACACACTGGGGCTTTAACACCCACTAAAACACCCGCGAGTTAAAGGGTCAAACTCCCTTGAACCTTTCAGCTGTCAGAGTGAAAGCTGGAATTATTAATGGCCACTGAGCTGTCTGTTTGTATTACACCAAGTAACCGAGTACCAAGAGTATGAGACAGCCCCTGTGCTTGTGTTTTTGTTTCTTTTTTGCAGTGTGACCGTGAGCTTGTGTGAAAAGTTACAGTAGATTAAGTTCACACACCTGAATTTCAACCTCGCATCTGTGTGTGCCAGGTGTCACGCCTCCTGAAATAAATTAAATTGCTGACAGCAACACAAGCTACTTAAAGTGGAGGTAGTTTGTGTGTGTCTCCATTCATACTGGTTTTGTCTCTATGCAGTCTGTGACTGGGCTGTATGGAAGTCCCACAGGGACAAAACACATCCAGCTGAGACAAAAAGTGAGATTCATTATCTACCTCTCTCAGTTTTTGTCCTTTATTTCCATCCTCTGTTTATGCATTTCTGTCCCTTTTAGTAGATGTGTGGCATGTGTCAGACTTTGTTAATCCATCTGAGAATTAATCCCTTTGAGATGCTGATTCCTCTTCACAATACAGTACAGCTGTCCTGAAACCAGGCACAGCTGTGCAGTTTACCTCCAGAGCAGAACATGTTATTGTTCATTCATTATTGTTTGATTCATTTAGTGCTGAATGCATCTGATTTTTAGTCCTTTGAGACTAAGAATTTGTTAAGAATTGAAATGTCTCTGCATTAAGATAAAGGAGGAGATTTTTTAATCTGAGGATCCAATCTGATTGATCAGTTTTATATATATAACAATACTTAATACTGAGACATTATGCTATCCTCCGCACCAAAGAGCTGGTTTGGAGAAATATTTTTTTTACTGTTATTTACGGATTAGTGGAAATCTAGACACATAATGAAGTTTAACTGTGAAAATGAAATGATGAAATGAATGAAAATATCATTTAGCTCAATAAGTAATCTGCAAAATATGATTTTCTAGAACTATTTTGTTAAAGAAAATTTAATCCATGTGTCATACATACTATGTTCTAATGGTTGTTCTATCTTTATCCAGTTAACAGTACAATTTTTTTCAACAAATTAATCTTTCTGGCTTTCTCCTAGCAGTAAGACAACAGCTTGTCTGCACCATAATGCGTTGTTTTCTTGTACATCAAAAAATCTTTGACAGACTTTAAACTAAATTCCCCTCTCTTTCTTGTCCACTCCCTCCTTCTCTCTCCTGACAGCATTTCCCGGCTGTGAGCGGGGCCTTCATGGATTCTCCGTACAATGGCAACACGTCCTTGCAGACGTCCACCTCTAACCTCAACGCCAGCTACTCTCGGCCCTCAGAGGCAGAGGATGATGGGAAAGTGTCCAGTGACATTATTTGGCTGTGGATCGCTGTGCTTGCAACTATCGGCAACATAGTGGTGGTGGCTGTGGTTTGTGCCTGTGCCTTCTGACAAGAAAATACTGCTGCTGTCTCGGATAATGGGAAACCTTGTATATCCTGAAAATATATTTTTTCTTCAGAAACGATGTATAATAGCCTTACTTTTAAACTGATGACCATGGATTTTGAAGTGTATGCTTTAGTTTGACTTATGAAAAGGAATTTGCATGGGATGCACACTTTCGACAAAAATATTCAACTCAAGTTAAAATAGGGAAAATACAACTATTTTATTTATTCATTCAGAGGTCTTCAAATTTACATAATGATCTGAGAGAGACATAAGCACATCACACTTTTTCTGTTCAGTGCTACAGTGCAATATTCAGAAGAAAAAAGCTACAAATTATGGATGAAATATGTAGGATAATAAGTGACTTCAATAATTCAGATCTTACTTAAAATACTGGAAAAGCTCAAACTGACCAAATAAGACCACACACAGACAGATACCATGCATGTTGCACAGTTTAAAACTAACTAGCAACAAAGCTACCCAGCACATATTCCCAATTTTGGCTTTCCATAGTTTAAAGACAACCCTATTGGATGTCATTGCAGTACATAAATAAATTTCACTCATTCACTTAATCCACAGAGATTTTTTTTTTTTTTAGCTTGTCAGGGGATTTCAACCAGCAAACTTTCAATCACAAGCCTTACAAAAACACAACACCCTGAATCTAGATGCCACAATATGTTATACTTACCTTAACATTAATGTTAGATAGAAAGGTATCCAACCTCAGCCATTACTAATTGGTGTTTTGTTGTATGATAAGGTAAAAACATCTTTCAAATACATTAACACACGATAAGTTTGCTTTATTCTTTATAAACAGCTCACACTCAGTTAGAATGGAACCACTGAACATTCGTTCACATAAACTTGTCCTCAGGTTTGCCCTTTATGCTTAAAAATTAAATGGGTCACAGGGATTTTATTCTAACCTCCACATGAGCAGAGTATTAACCTTGTTTTAATGAGCATCGGTCCCAGAGCAAAATGCTAAATTTATTCATTTTGGATTCCAGGCTGAAAAAAAAAGCTGTGGCCTTAACATAAGAGTACTATGCTTACCAATGGTCAGTTAGTTATGCAAGCCAAGCTGGTGTTATATAAACCCATTCAGTCCCAGTTATACCACAGGCTCAGCAGAGGTCAGTGTCAGAGCCACAAAGATTAGAAAAGATCAGTTTGATCTCTTAGTGGGATCAGAAGCCAGAGAGAGATTCACAGTTGACGCTGCACATGATTTTGTAGTTAGAGAGGTCAGAGGTTTGAGCCCTGTGGCAGCCGGGGTCCTGAGGATGCTCGATCAAAGCACTGAACTCCAACCTGTATTGTCTATACTATTCCTTTCTATTCTATTCTTTTTATTCTTACATCTTCACCACCCAGTGTATTTACTTGACTAAATCAGAACGCTCTGGCCAATAAGAGGAAGTGAGCCTCGCAAAAGCCTTGCTCCCTTAAGTTACCGTTTCTACACCCACCTAGCTTTCCATTTTTGCAAGGCACATACTGTATGCAGTTTACAGTGTTAACAGAGGTACATTTACCATCAGTAGTGATTTTTGAGAAAAAAGAAAAAGTGCCCATGATTTCAGACAGAGGTGGCCAAATTTTGGGAAAATTTGGTGGGCAAATTTTATCAGTAATTCCTAGCTAGCTAATCAAGCTAATATTAGCTCCAAAGAATAATAAAAAAAATAAAACGAAAACATTGCAAAGGGTCTTAAATATGCACTTCATAGCTAAATAATACTGTGCTAAAAGGCTGTGGTAAAAGAAAAAAAGTCTGCATTCAACCAGTTTTACCAAAGCCAGTTCGTCCTAGCATAACCCTGTTGAGTTGCTTAGGCCTCTGTCTAGGCTAGCTGAGACAGAGGTTAAATTTATGTATAATTGTTTGTATTTTCAAACAGTATGTCTAGCTTTTAACAATATGAGACAAAATTTTTAAGCATGAGCACAAACAAGGGTTGTGACGGACAGAAGACTGCATGTTATCCCACAAAATAATGCAGTATAATATTCTCCTTGGCCTTGGAAGCAATGCTAGTTCGACGGACATGTAAATAGTTGATAAATTTAGAGCAGATAAACACACAGTTTAATACATTCCTTACTCTTTTGCTCTTGTATTTCTAGCAGAAAAATACCCCACGCTCCAAACTCTCTAGCATCTCTCTTACTACATCCCCATGCATGCTGCTTCAGCATTTGGAGAAATCTAAAGCCTGACAGGCCTGCTGTGCCTAGTTACAGTTGCTAAGCTATGATTGGACAATTGCTGTTTTTATGGATGGATTTTAGCAAACACTCAGTGATGATGCCCCCATGCTGTGACCACAGCTTCCTTTTTCATTTTCACCACTTGATGCTTCAGCAAATTCTAGTCTTCCTAGGGTCCACAAACATCCACACTAATAGTTCATCAAAAGACTCCAGTTCATCTGACACGCATTTGAATAAACTGTGGCACCCTTGAAAAGCCCAGAGGAGACAAACTCCTTTTAGAAAGGAGCAAGGCGCAGCAGAGATTGAGCAGTGACTTGTTGAAATTTAATAAGCAAAGAAGGTCACACAGAAGCATTTCTGTCTGTCAGGGTTAGGCTACTTATTTCTCCATTATAAGGATAAATACATCATTAAAAAGGGTAGTGCCATTCGCTTTCAGCTCGCTTCAAATCACTCTGAGATCGTTAGTGAGAAGATAAAATTTCATAAAGCTCATAGGGAAGAGGCAAATGAGGTAGACAGTTAGGATGGGAGAAGAGAAAGAAGAGGGAGGGCATGAAGATGAGATGAATGAGATGAATGAGATGAGGATAGATCAGGTCAGAGGAGGTCAAAAAGTATAATGAAACTTCATGAAACTGGAATGTATGATATAGCTGACGAATCAAACCATACTCTTGTTCATCACGCAGTGAACTTTGTCCGGAGCTTGGTGCCAGGCAAGTAAATGGACAGTAGGTTTTTAAGCTGGAGGCAGTTTTTGGCAGACAGACAAATGATATTGTCCTTCTGATAGAGGTATCCGATTAAAAATGTGTTGTTCACAAGGGCACGGGCAAACAGTACATTATGCTGGTTAATTTGGATGACTTGTTGGAAATATGGTACATCATCAGGCCATCCAGTATTGTGTGTAAAAATGGAGACTCTTCTGTTGCCTATATTTAGTCCATATAATCAAACTAGTCAGCCAGTGGTGGAAGCTTTCAGCATACTAATGCTTTATTCTTAATGCTACTACCTTTTCTTAGATGACTTATCAACATACTGCATTAAGTTGTTTTAACCCAGTCTAGTCAGAATGGATCACAGAGCCAGTGTATTCCACTGCACATATATGTGTTTATACATATGCCTGTGTTTGTGTTTATCTCACCATCTCTCTGAGATCCAGGCTGTGTGAACTGCGTCATCGTCCTGTCAGTCCTCTGCAGAGTAATGAGCTGTAATGTGCCTCTCTCGTTCTCCCAGCCCGAGCTTCCTATCCAGTTTTCCCTTTTCTCCCCCTCCCTCACTCGGTGTCCCAGAGGGGAGTGGGTCCCTGGAGGCTATTAGGGTGGTCAGAGCGGATCGTATCACTGTGGTTGACTTTACTAGAAGATGATTCTGCAGACTGAATAGAAGTAACATCAGCCGTCAGAGAAAGAGATAAGCAGAGATGAAGAAAAATTAGTCACCGGAGATAAAGAGTGGCAATGAGTGACGCATGAAGTGAAAAAGGAAGATGTGGAAGAGAAGGGAGTGGGAAGATAATGAGGCAGGAAACGCTCATTTTCATTTCTGCCATTAGGAAAGTGATGTTGTGTAAGAGTGGCAGTGAGGAAATGAGTGGGAAAGAGAGAGAGAGAGGAGAGGAAGGAGGTGGTGTGAGTTGGAAATAATAGCATTTATAGTAGTCAAAATCAGAGAGAGAGAATGACAGTGAGTTAGTCAAGTAGAAAAGTCAGGATGAACTGCAAACAGAGGAATCAAGAAGAAAGGACACATCATTATATGGTTAATATTTTATATTCACCTATATTTTTTAACATAAACAACTGAGAACACTGTGTTTTTCATTTGTTGCACTGACAATGCTTTCTTATATTTTAAAATCTGCAGTGTCTTTACATTAATAATATTTAAGATATTGCTGATTTATTGTATATATGCAGTTATTGATCTAGCATGTATGATTTACACAAAGTGAGTTCATCCCACCCCCATAATCATGATGACTGAACATCATGATCACAAAAGCCACTCAGGGAGGCGCAAGTCAGAGTGTATTATTACAGTCCTCACCACTTTATAACCACTGTCAGCAACCATACAGCACATATTCACAACAACTTCACTCCAAACCAGACAGAGTGTGTGTGGTCTTTTGTTTGGTCAGTCGAGGCTCAGGTGTCCACTGTTCACCACCGCCTGCAGTTTGCACCTCTACCAACTCCCCCACTGTCCAATCAGCAGCCAGTTTCTGTGGAAGCGTGGACCTACAGTATCAACCCATAAGATGCCATCAGTGTGTTTGATCCCAAGCTTTTGGAACTGACTCAAAGGACAGCGCAAAAACAAAAACATGAACACTGTAGAAGCTGTTATTGTGGACTAGATCATTTATGCCACCGACGAACCAGGCAGCTACCTTCCTGTTAAATCACATGAAACTGAAGGATCACATCTCTGCCCAGCTCTTCAACTGCAGACACCTATTACCAAACCAGTGACCCCAGCTACTCAACCACTCAGGTGAGAATAAAGCCGACACTTGCATTTGTGCAGGGACCTCACGGGTCTAAAACAAGCTGCTTCCCTTGAATTTTGAGCTTGTTATTTAGTATACTTTTGGGAAGAACATCTGCGGTGTATTTTTCACGCTCACATGTCTTTTTTCACTTTTCTTTCTCCTCTAAAAAACAGCTTGTTGGCAATAAAGCTGTAACATCACCCACCGAGAGTGATGAGCCAGTCTGTAGATAACATTAGTCACCAATGAGTTTTAACTCATCTAAGGGATCATGCTCCCCCATCCAGGAAGGGCTTTTTTTCTTCCTTAAAATGCATGAATCTGAGGCACTCTGAAATTAAATAAAGCACATAACTATGCTTAAATTTTCTGGGAGAAAAAACACAACGCACGCTTGCAATGTTTTCAAAGGTTACAGTTTAGTGAATAAATAAATTAACAGTATAATGTAATCTGTGTAATCTGAGTGATATTAATTGAGACTTTGCATAATGAATATTTTAAACGGGTAAAAGGGTCTTTAAAGTACAAAGTAATAATTATAGAACTGAACCATTTTGCTTCTTTTCTCATGAAAGCAAGGTATCTCAAGGTACCTAGAAGCAATGGCATTAATAGGCTCGCATGAAGTACTTCAAAGTGCTGTAAGTAAAAATTCTCCAAACTGGATATGAACCCAAGATGGCAGTATAGCAAGCTAAATGATCCAGTGAACTGAACTGACAGAGGATCTGAGCAGCAGGGAGTTCATCTCTGCTCCACTCACAGTTTGACCCTGAACACATCAACTCTGAGTTTGTTGAGCAGCTTTATCTTAGTTGTTTTACATCATTAGCTCTGTATCAGATTCAGAATAAAGAAAAAAAACAAACATACAATACACTGTGGTCTGTTTCTCTTGTGTGTCACGTTGTGCCTTCTGTCATCTCCCACATCCCTCCTTTCATGCATGTGAGGCACCAGACCGTGAAGGCCACATTGTGAAACTCCACTGTACACACACACACACACACACACACACACACTCAAACACACACACACACACACGCACACACGCACACACGCACACACACTGTCCTCACCAGACCTCTCTGACTTGCCCCATCTTTCCTCCCATTTATGCAAGTCATCATTTACCAATATTGTAATGGTGTAGTCTCAACCTTTGGGCCGAATGCTACATTGGGTTGATTAGCATGCAGACATTGCTGAAGGTCATTTCTAAGATTGATACATTGATATTTGTTTTATATACTCTATTTTAATAAAAAATGATCTGAAGTTGCTTGTCAAGTAGTAAAACGATCTTGGTAAATGTCCCTTAAAGTTTTAATGTCTAAACTTTTGCTATAGGAAGATGCACTGAATGTCTTGTCTGCTTCCATACAGATCCTCATCGATGACCTTCCTACAGGAGGAGCACTGAATGCAGAGAGATGACAATAAAACCGATCCGTCTTTCACAAAATATGACGAGAAACTACTTTGTAGCTCTGACTTTGTTATGATCCACTTTTCCTGGGGAAAAAAGTGGGGATGCAGGTATATCTGGACGACCATGTTCTAAATCATTATGCAGAATGGATTTAAACGACGAGGGACTCCAGCCTGTGTAAACACTGCAGTGTGGTGACATGAAGATCATTGCTGGGCGAGGTTCAAATTCAAATGACATTAATCTGCATAAACATTTCACTGCCTCTGTCTGGAGAACAAAAGTCCACTTGAATGGCTGTATTGGTGACTAAAGATTTGTTGTGAGGACAATATGGGACTAGTAGGAACATACAGATGTTCAGATACTGTGATGCAACCTTTAATGCAAAGCTTATCGCTTATTTTTGAGAAAACAAAATAGTACAAGCATGAAATTAATGGTTTGTATATTTCAAATGTCAAGACTTGTTGAGGACAGGATGACGTATTTGTACATATGATAAGCTAAGCTGTTGTTACTCAGAGGCTTCACTGTGAAAGCTAAAGCCAATATATTTAAAGGGAAATAAAAGGCAAATTCTGCTGGTGTTATGTCTTACAGATGGTTCAACCAAACATATGCATAAACTCACACATTCAAATGATATAAGAGATACAGGCATGATGAGAAATGGATTTCAATGCAAACAAAACACAGCAGTGTATAATGGGCAGGAGAGGAACAACGGTAATACAGTGCAATGTTAAATGTTAACATGCTACCATTGCAGCATTGTAGTTTCTCAGCATTACAGCTTTGTGTGTACCTCACTTGACATGCATGGCCACTTTCTCTTAACTGTCCTCCTTGATGGAGTAAACTGTCTGCCTCCTCACAGATACATTTCAGTCATTTGCACTTTAGTAACACAAACTACAGGCTTAGATTTGTTAGTTAATATATAATTATGTGTAAGGATTTGACTTTAGATTTGATTCTATGTTTTTTTTCTATATCTTAGATTTAAGTTTCATTTGAGAATACATTTCTTTGTATATCGTCAATAATGTCATTCGTCATATTTATTTACCTTTAAAGGGAGTTGTGTTAAAGTTATACCTTTCTACTGTATGACTCTTACAGTACATTGAATCTTCTGTGATACAACTTCATTAAATTCATAAGAATGTGAGATGTTTGTTTGTTGCATCAAGTTTCTTTATGAATGCTTGTCACCTTCGACTTATGGCAAGTGCAACTTTAAAATCTTTGTTGCAACAGTCAATATACCTTTAAATACTTTGTGATTTTTTTGCAGTGCATGTGTGTTTTGATTGATGAAGATGTTTTCTGAATTTGCAGCTTGTTTGTGTTTTTGCATGTGTTTTCTCAATTTGCAGTGCGTTGAACTCTCAGGGCCACCGTACAAATGAATATCAAAGTTATCTTGTGTGGATTGTGCATGAGACATATTAAAATTTGAAAATGATGAGATTTCTATGGAAGCTCTGGGATGCAAGTGAAAAATATTTTTTGAGGGGGGATCCTTTTTAAGTTTTTTTTTCACAGATCAAAAAAGCAAAAGCTTTAGTGGTGCCGGCTGAGGAGTGAAGGAGAACAAGAGGGGAAGTCAACACAATTATAGAAGACAGACTGGTGAATAATGAATGATTATAACTGTCACATTATAAGAGATACATTCATATAATGGTCTTTTACTTTGTATGAATGAAATGATGAATTCATAGTGAAAGTGAAAGGACAGGACGTCATCCTAACACTGACTAAATGTGCATTAATGGTAGTGTGGCTTCATCTCCATTCAGTGTCTTCTGACTTAATAATGATCACAGGCTTTGCTGTTTCAACTAATATGACTGCAACTCCATTACACAGATGTCAGAGGAATAATAACAATGGCTTCATTCTCCTACAATAGTATGACGTTATCTTAATCTGTGATAGAAATAGATTTTCAGCTCAAAATCTTTTCAGAATTTTGCAATAGTGCTTGTGTTCTGTATTTTGTCAAACTGGATACTGGACTCATGGATAGAACAAATATATCCACCCTCAACACTGACGTGCACATGTTCACTATTTCGACAACACATACATGCTGCATACAGAAACTTGTATGTAAATAGGAACACAAGAAAACAGAACAACAATAACCAATGTTTTTGTGAACTTGTCTTAATGTACAAATTACTATAGTTGAGGAGCAAATGAAATTTATATTCAGGTTTAACATTCTGATTGCACAACTTCAATATTATTGAAATTAGTGGCTTTCAGGTTTCAAAGTTACATAATAAAATTACATTGACTGTGTCATCTCCATACGTGTATTATAAAAATGTTAATTTTATCTTGCTGGACTGTTGCCTCTCTTTAAAATTCAACTGGCTATTAGTCTAATGAAGCAACTGGCAATCCAGTTAGTTTAGGTAATGAAATGACGGAATAAATTATTTGCACTTTGATAGACTGAAACTGACATCCGACTTCCTTTTCCTTCGATTTTTATTTCGATTTTTTTCTGCCTGTGAATTTCGTAAGGCATTGTATAAGCAAGTGACACTCACTTTGTCTGTGTGTGCGTGTGTGCGTGTGTGCGTTTGTGTGTGAGCCCTTCAGGCTATCCCAGACACTCCATCTGTAGTCCTGCCAGGCTTGGCTGGCTGTCTATGGGGAGACGAGAACTCCTCTAACACACACAGATGAATGAATTCATGCACACACATGCAGACAAAACTGTTCTGTGCACACATGCTCAAACACACACAAGGAATATCCCACATTATTTAACACCAATTGATTCTGTTTTTTTTGGTTGTTTTTTTATTTTCTTTTTTTATATATATACATTAAAATACAGTGCTTCCAAAAAAACAAACTGGTTTCTATTTTTATATATAATCAATATCTAATCATCACGTAAGTTAAGGACTTAAACTGTTGTCTATGGATTTGATTTTTTTTTTTTTACTAAAACTGAGCAGAAATGATGACTGGAAAGATCCTATCATTAATGTGGATGGAATATGAAGTATAGCAGTAAGGAATTGAGCGGTTACTGTGACCAGTCTCAGAGAGGGAAAGAGAACACCAAGAAATGCAGATACCCTGTCACTGATGACCTTGAAGAGAGGATCACATCATACAGACTCTAATCCTCACATTCACTAAAATATGGTGAAAAAAAATCATCACAGGACATCTCTCGCCAAAAAAGCCAACATGTGGGCCTGTATTCAAGGTTATAAAAGCACAGATATCAAAGAAAAACCAAAGCACTTGGTCCGCGGGAAGGAAATTTAAAAAACCTCTCCAATAGTGGCTGCATAGAGACTGTCTTAACGTGCCAAAAACTGTGATCAGTGGTCGCTTTGGCAGTACATTTAATCTAGCATGGGGGGCCAGGCCAGGACACGAAAGGAGAAAGAGATTAATGAATAATAAACACAAGACAATGAAGGACAACACAGACTGTTGTGGTGAAATGATTTGACATGCCTAACTCCTTAGCCCAAGGCTGCCTGACCTAGCAGACTAATCTGTGAGATAAAGAAGATGTTACCCTGAGGCCATTTCTCAGATTTAAGATACAGGTTACACTGCCAAAAGATAAGCGATTAGCTTGACCAATAATGTGTGCAGTGAAGGTATTGTATTTATCTTTAAACACTCATAGATTGACTTTTCTGGATTGAAAGTTGTATTAATTATATTCATTCATTCATTTCTAAATTTTGTCTGCTGCCGAATGTGGTTTCTTGTCAGGTGGCAGGTGGTAGTCATTGTTGCATTTACAAGGAAAGAGGTTATAATACGCCCTCTGAGCAGTACAACACCTTCAGGGCAGATTGGAGGCTGCAGTGAGTCGCTATCGTAAAGCGACGAGACAGGCCAGGGCTAGCTAGTTAGCATTCTAACTTCAGTATAAGAAAAGATGTGATAGAGACAAGAACTAACATAGGTGTTTCTTATACCTCTGCAGACAACTGTTAGTGAGTAAAGGAATGAAGTTTGATGCTGAACTTGCAACTTTCATTCTATAGTATACAGCTGTTAATGCTAATGTTTTTAAATAGTCCAATGAACTGAAGACAATTTTTTAGAGCTCAACGAGTCTGTTACAAGAGATCTGTGCCCCATTTGATGTCTTCATCTTTCCTCTTACTGGTTTCTGACACACACAAACACACACACCTCATTGTGTTCTTATTGAATAGCTGTAGCAGTCAGGCACAAAGATGTCTATATATGGTGTGAGAGGGGGCAGAGGAAAACAATGATGTAAACTTGGCTCTTTTGCTCGCAGTTTTTCTTGGCAAACTCGTGCATAACTTTTACCTTATACCAGGTCACTGTCACTTAAACAGTCAAATCTGGTGGGAGGATAGTGAAGTCCTTGCACTGGCAGAATGCTATGAGCTGTACATAAAACTGACTTTACATATATATATATACACACACATATATATGTATATATGTATATATATATATACACATATATATATGTATATATATATATACACATATAGTTATATATATATATAGTTATATATATATATTTATGTATATAGTTATATATATATATATTCACTATCCATTATTTGTTTGTACTACCATTGCGACAGTAAGTACAGTTTGTGTTGTCAAGGTGTGAGCAGTCCTGTCTTCTGAGGAATTAAATTTATATTGGACAATACTGCAGCAAACAGTTCACCAACATATAGTCCCACTGCAGAAAGTAGTGTGTGTCCTTTAAGTAGCAAGGTGAAAAAAAAGTAGGTCCAACATTCATAGTGGAGATTGCAGTTTGCATCCCTTGTAACAGAAGAAGTACGGGGAAAAATCCAAGATAAGCATTCTTGTGTAAAATGCATGACACACAAAACATACACAAACTACACACACAACACACACGTATATATACACAACCAAACAGAAACATGATGGTTATAGTTATAAAAATTGTTATGAAAGAATCCAGCCAAATGACTGAAGACTATAAATATGTGCTGTGACATGAACGTGTATTTGATTGTCTACGCGCGTCTAACCAACTGTCCTTGAAGTGAACTCTGTGTCATAGAGTGAGCGCAGATTTGCAGCAATAACTACTCACTACTCAAATACAGTGTGAAAGAATGAGAGAATAAAACAAAGATAGAGACACACGGTCTGAGAGCCAGTGTGCTTTGTTGCCTTGACAGCACAGTTGAATTTCTGTGTGTGTGTGTGTGTGTGTGTGTGTGTGTGTGTGTGTGTGTGTGTGCGTGCGTGTGTGTGCATTTGTCTGTCTCTTCCAGTAAAGAATGACTCAGAGACTCAGTCATTCTAAAGATTAGCACATTTTACAAGCTGAGTATAAACACTGTCTGCAAAATGTTTCTTTTTTTTTTTCAGCAGTTACACGGCGCAGGTCTCATCTTGTCTCCGCAGATCTACAAAACTTTGTGCACTTTTGTTTTCTGATGCCATATCAACCTCTGAAGCTCTTTTGGAATTTTCGACAACAAAGAGTCAACTGCATAGTTGCATAGCTGACCTGATGTTTTGGTGCATTTGTTTATTCCTTTAATAAGATGGCTGAACCACCTTATATTGAATTCATTAATGCAGCATTTAAAGCATAGAAAGGGTAACATTCAGTATTTGCTGTGTATAAAAGGCTACATTTGTTTTGAAAAGTTTCCATGTATTAACAATTCAGTTTTTCTCTATTAATCTATAAAGACTATGATGAATCATAAAGTTACATAACATAATAAACCATCCATCGATCTATTTAATCCAGGGAGCATCTGGCTGTAGAGTATGTTCCTATCTGTGGGTGCAGAGTGATAAAGTGTCTGACAGTCAGCCAGCCGCATTGGGAGACAACCTCTGATCTGAAAGGTGGCTGGACAATAATGAGACACAGATGGTAGCGGTATGTCTATATATACACACACACACACACACACACACACACACACACACACACACACACACAGGCACACAGGCACACAGGCACACACTGCTCATCCATTAATCTACAAAACTGAAAAATCAATCTAAATAAAACACAAATTACCTCAATAACGACATCAAATGAACTGGAAAAAGGCCATCAGGTTGATACTAAATCTCATATATATTCAATACTTAAGGGCAGCGGAAAAATGGGAAACTAACTTTTCTATTTGCACATCCTTTCATTTGGAGTTGTGTTATACACTCTTTTAGCTCTGTTTTGGTCTCCACCAACTCATTAGGAAACACTCTGGCTTTTTAGCTGCTAAATGCTAAACTATGTTTCCCAGCTAGTCACCAACCTTGTCTGTGTGTCATTTCCCTGCTACAGCAAAACCAACGCTATGAGAGTGAACCAAAATAGTAAAGTCGTGGGCCTCAAACCAAAATAATGAGTTGAGAGACACTGAACCGCTCTGTAGAATTGACGAGAACTGCAGATTGTCGTTTGAAGTGGTTTGTCTATGAGCACAAGTAATCATGTGTTTCTATAAATTGTTTATATATAAAAATATAAATTATAGCTGCTTTAAAGAGCAGGACCAGCCAACATTTGTATCTAATTACATTGCTCCAAGTAATTGTGGCTGTATTATCTTCCTGCTGAACAGAACAGACACAAGTCTAAATATTGGAGTGTTATCTCGCATTGCGTTGATCTTTATCAGGCTGAATTTGGACATTGTCATTTTCTCATAACTTATTGACATAAGAATTGGAATTGTGCGTACAGAATCCATTGGTCTCTTCTTCCAGCACACGTCCTGATTCATCTGACCACACACACAAACACACACACACACGCACACACAGCAGTGTGAGTGGGTCTGTCTGGAAACGGTAGACACAGAGAGGAGGTCTGGGAATGCTGAAAGTGGGGGGAGCCCGGAGGGAGGAGAGGTGGAAAGTTGCAACTTCAGGGCAATATAGACCACATGCTATGGGAAGGAATGCATGTGTCTTTGTAGGAGAGTGAAAGAGCAAAGGGAAAGAAGAGAGGGGGAGACAGGAGGAGGACGAAGAGGAGGAAAGAAGTGAGGAGGGAGGGATCTAAGCTAAGGCTGCAGCGTGGCTCTGTGTCTGAATGAAAGAACCTCTCTCTCTCTCTCTCTCACTCTCTCCTGCTGTCTGTCTGCATGTATGGCTTACATCCGCTGCAGCAAGTGAGCACATGTCCAGAGCAAACATAGCGGGACTCGCCAAGTGACTTCAAGCGGGGAGTAAATATTTTGCAGAAACTTCGGCTGAAGGTGAAACTTTCAATTTTCAAGAAGCTGGATTACTTCTTAGAAATTTGACTGTTTTTTTTGTTTGTTTGTTTTTTTAAGGATTGCTTTGTAAACAGAAAACTTACTTTTGAGAAATAACCATGTGATGGACTGAAAGATTTTGAAAACCTCATCTCCTTTGAGAATTTGTGCTGCAATCCTGGAAACTTTGGGTTCTGCAGATCACCTCATCATCAGAAGAACACACTGCACCTGGATCAGCTTGAACTTAAACAGACATCACAAGGGAAAGCTTGCCATACAAGCGCGATGTGTGGGTTTATCATTTAATCTGTGCAATCCTGAGCAACTCTGGCCAACTTGCAGGCAGGTGTGATGCTGGGTCAGAGTGTTTGATAAAGACACATTCGCACTTCTACACACACTGACACAAACACAAACACATATGGCTGCCTGAAACCTACAGAGGCCAGGACATCAGATGAGGACATCCAACACTCTAAAACCTTACAGACATTTAAAATTTGAGTTTCAAACCTGTGCTTGACAGGATGCTGGTTGACATGTAACATGTGCACTGGCTTATACTGAAAGATCACATACAAGCTGCTTTGAATAACAGCATTATTGGGGCAAGAGCCACACTATCCTGAACTGACAGCATCTTTACGCCATGACTCTACAAACCTGTAATTTGGTCCCGCAGCGCATCCTGCAGCACACTTTCTTCCCTCACCTACTTCTGTCAGTGCTGCCGTTGCTGCTCCAGGCCTGGTGGGGGAGCTGTCACCCCCAGTGCTTGGACTACAAGCCTCCGTTTGAGCCTCGGCAGCCATTGGTCTTTTGCAAGGAGTACTCCAAGTTTGGATGCTGTGATTTGGAGAAAGATGAGGAAGTATCAGCCAAGTTTTACACCATCATGGAGAACTTTGACCATTCAGGGTTTGCCACCTGTGGCAAGTACATCCGCACCATCCTCTGCCAGGTAAGAGAAACATTTCACTATGTTTGATTGTATGGGCAAGCTTTCATCATCCTGTGTATCTAGACCTTAAAGGGATAATATTTCTTATTAATCGCATTTGATTATGTGACTCTCTGACATTATATAAAGCACAATGGCAATTTGAAACTACACCACTGCACTGGAAATATATACCTGTCACTTGGTAGTGTAAAAAATGCAAGACGTACAGTCATTCTCACTGTGGAATCCATGTGAAACTTTATGTGCTGCAGTGACTATACAGTCCCAGATTTTTGTGAACCTAAATATGTCTCTCATGCAAGGTGTAAATTTGTCTGTCTGCGGATGTTTGCAGACCTAAAAAGGAAAACCTGGTGTTGATGTATTACACCATGATGTCTTTAAGATGAGCACAGTGTGCATATTTTGAGCAGTTTATTTTAATTCAAGAGCATTTATCCCTCTGGTTTGTCTTTGTCAGATATTACTAATGCCATTGATATTCCAGTGGGGACTAAATAACCACACTGAGACCTCCTGGAAATACAAGTCTCACGCCAAAGAAAACTGTGGTGTGGTTTGAGTACAGTAACCAACAAAACATGCGGTTTAATGGCTACATGGTGAAGTTGGCATCTGTTAGACAGCAGTTACTCATGCTTGGAAAGTTAAAACAACAGTGTTAACTAAATCTTCATCAGTTTTTGATGGGTTAGCTTGTGATTGGGCCGTGTGAACCTAAATCACCCAAATAATGCAGTGTAATAAAGTAGATATTTGAACTCTGGTTTAAAATAAATAACACAAACTGACCATTTGATTGGAGCATTACAACCAAATTCAGAGGAAATCCTTTGAGCCAAAGTATGGACAAAGTAGCACAAAAATGCAATAACAGCATGTCACAGCATACCAAATTATTGACTTTAAATTGTCAAAAAAGACACATGTGAGCAACACATACAGTAAATTCACAAAGGGTAAACTATGTTCCATCCCTTCCAGGTTCCCAGAAAGCATTTGTTTAGTATCTTCCCTCACATGAGTCACAGACATAGGCAGGAGTTAGCAGGACTCCAGACCCTGATGCAGAACAGCTGTGTGAGAAAAGATTGCACTGCAATTTAACGGCACATTTAACAGCCCTTTTTGGTAGTCTCACCAAATACAGTCGAAAGTTTTAACTACATCACCCCAAGATTCAGAGAATTGCAATATATACCTGTACTACCTAAAGTTGTGGATGGGAAAACTTAATTAGTCTGTACAAAAAATCTCAATGACAGCGGACAAACACTGAGTAGATAGTACACAACCGTGCAAGGAATCAGCACAGTTTGTAAAAAAAAAAAAAAAAAAAAAAGTAAAAGTTTTTTTTAGAAGTAAGCACTGAGCAGTTATGGAAAAAAAAAAAAAAAGACTCATACTGCATTAATCTGACGAAATAAAGTTTTATCATACATTTAGGTGAGATTGCAGTCTTACTTGATTAATGTTGGGGAATAATGACTTTCTATTTCAGTGTCATTGCATTTTAGTTTCTTTTCCGAGCTCTCTAATCTTAGACAGTGAGCCTTGAAGCCAGTCCCACTCGCTGATTGCATAATACGGCGCTGACTTTGCAGCTCAGACACAAACTACGTGCAGATTGTGAGTGCAAATTGGATGATTGGTGCAGCACAATTTTGGTCTGGCCCATACACTTCAGATAAAATCTTCATTCTACAGAAGCCAAAACAAGCGGGCTTGACGGCTGTCCTATGAATAACACTTTCATCTTTGATATCAGCACCAAAACAATGGAAAAAACTTGGTGTCATAGTCTTACCGGCAGTTTAAACCATCATATGCTATGTAAAGTCAGTGACAAATCCTGTGACTCCTAAAATATAGGTTTCTATCATTGTGGTAATTATAGCCTACTGTGGTTCTTTCCAAGCAGCGCAGGCTGGGTCTTGAGTGTAATGACAGCACTGCAGCGCACGTACGACTTTCAATGGTTAGTCTAGTTTGACTGAGATACAGCCTGAGTTAAGAGCAGTGTAATGCTGTAATGCATATGTAAAGCTTAGAGATGGGTTTCTTTTATAAATCACATACAGCTATTTTTAGTTAAAAAAATCTCCTTTAGAGAAACAGTTTGGAAGAAACTGTTACGTCGCAGACTACAATGTATTCATTTCTTAAATGAGCACAATTATCTTAAAAGTAAACAAAAGTATTTTGGTGCCAAACTTATTCCTCTTTTTACATTTTCAGTCTTTCGACAAAAAGGTTCAGTCAAATAAAGTGAACTATAGCACTGAAACATGTGGCTGTTCTTTCTTTGAGTTATGAATATTTGTGTTTTCATGAACACTTTGTCTAGATTTCTTTTTAAAAATCTTTCTTGGAAGAATCTCTCTGTGGTTGTGGTTACTCCCAGGTCAATGGATTGAAGTAAAAGAGGCCCTGGAGGTGGTCAAGTTACTCCACTGCCAGGGCACTTATCCTGGGTAAACCCACCACACTGAGGCCCTCTGTTCCAGCTGCACTACAGGAGCTTCCTGATATCAGTGACAGTGAGAGAGAGAGAGAGAGAGAGAGAGAGAGAGAGAGAGAGAGAGAGAGAGATGCATAGACAGAAAGATAAAGACTGAGACAGAGAGTGACAGACAGACAGTGAGGAAAATGAGTGCGTCTGTGTGCACGCGTGTGTTTGTGTATGTGTGTGTGTGTGTTAGGGAGACAGGAGGGAGGTTGTCATGATCCCCTAGCTTAACTAACCAAACAAACAACCATTTCCTCCTCTGGCCAGGGGTTCAGGATATATCAAGTTCCTGCAAGAGAGGGACAGAGAGAGAGGCGGAAAATCAGAGAATGACAAAGAGAGACGCATAAAAGAGAAAAGAGAAAGAACTGTGTGTATATGTGTGTGTGTGTGTGTGTGTGTGTGTGTGTGTGTGTGTGTGTGTGTGTGTGTGTGTTATAACTGCAGCTACGGCGTAGCCTTTCTTTTTAATAAGTTTTTAATATGAGTAAATACAATATAAATGAAAACAAACAAAAACCCACCTGAGGCAACTTCAAAAACATTTAGCATGCACTTAACAGAACAACACTGAATTGTTTCCCCTGCTGCATTTTTAAAAAGCATATTTTAAGTACTGTTTTAGACTGTTCAGACTCTCAGTTTAAAAAAAGTCCCGCGGTGTAGCTTACTCTGACAGCAGACATGTTCAAGTTTCCCAGCCGCACATGAATGCACCATACCACAACAAATCTCAAACGCACAGACACTCAGCATCCAACAAGCTGTTTGTACTGGTTTTCTTTTCCTTTTCTGAAGCAAATCACAACTACTGGATCTTAGCATCCACATAAAGTAAAGTTAGTCCTTCTCTTTTCTCTATATCTCTCCTTTCTACTCTTCTCTTTCTATGTCTCTCCCTGTTGGGGGCCAGTCAAGGTTCAACTTCACACATTTACCAGCCATCTGTTTGCCACGAGTCCTCTCTCTTTCAGCTATAAAAAAAAGCAGCTGTGTGGACCAGTCAGTGCAGTCAGGACTATAGATGCCAGTAGGAAAGGCTGAACAAAAGCTTCTATTCCCTTTTCAAGTTTGAATCTCAGTCTGTTCTGAGCTAGACAGCATAAACACCAAATTAGAGCAGTTTGAAGTGGCTTCATTGTTAGGGAACAGCTGTTTGTGGTTGCATTTATCCTACCCTATGATAGTAAGACCCAAAATAGGACTGTCTCAGAACAATGACTGGTTTTTGAAGACAATGTGAACCTGTAGCTGCAAAGATGAGTGGGCATTAAACCATTTAAAGTACCATATTGTTTTTGCCTTTTATTTTTCATATGGCTCCGAAACCTATCAGACACCTTTATGTGAAACATCTGCATGACTCTACAGTGCCCTTCTGAATAGTACAGAATATGAATCAAACCGTAGGAAGCATAGGAATCAATTAAGTCACTTTCCATCTGCTTCACGTTCCAGTTTGCTCCAAAAACTGCTTTCATCAACAGCTCCAGCAGCTCAGACTAAACACAGCTTTTGTTTTGCCCTGTAGAGATAAAGCTGCTTCCCAGGAAGCCTCTGATATCTGCCCAGAAATATATTTTCATGTAATTTAAGAAAGATTCTCTATAACTGTTAGCTTCTCTGCCTCTTCTCTGCTGAACAGGACACACCTCTTCAGCAGAGGTCTGACACTGTAGCCCCCCCCCCCAGACAAAACTTAGACAACTGTACACCCACTGTCTGATGTTAGTGTCAAAAAAATATTTATAGTGCAACATGAAAAAATGTATTATTTGTATTATAGCATTCCAAATTAGTTATTAGCAGTTCCTGTCTGTAATATACACATGGATGTACAAACATCTATCCTTGTTTTACTTTGACTCTGAAGAAAACTTAAAAACATGCAGATTGTCAGACAGGTGCTGGAGTTATAAGTAGCTTCTTTTCCCTCTGGGTTCTAAGTGGATTTATGGACATCCTCAGAAAGTATAAGTCACTGAGTTATGACTTGAAGTAGGAATATGAATCTTGACACAATTTGTGGCAATCGGATGCTGAGGGATTTAACTAAAAGCACATACAAACACACAAACATACCTGTGTATAACTTGGAGTAACATCGACAAATAAATCAATAATTGTAACACCTACACATACACAGTGTCTCATCCACACATAACTTTCTTCCCTTTCCGTCTCCGTATTATATCCATAATTAATAACGTGTCACAGTTAACGGGGCTTTTCGAGCTTGACATGCACAAAGAAATAAAAGTGGAAATTATTTATAAGCAGTCTTTTCAGGTGCAAGCATACAAAAGCAATGTTACAACACAGTTTGCCTGTGTGAGTTGTAGTTTCTTGTGCATGTGCACGTTTTCATCAACCAGATTTCTTTGTTATTGTTACAATAGATTATTAACATGCAGTTGCAATTAGATGATGTAACACAGCATCAAAATGGACAAGAAATTCAATTTTTGCCCACAGAAGACAGCAACACTATTTGTAAAGACACTAACTTCACCTTTTTTGTTGTTTTGAATAATAGCGGTAATCTCAGTTATTGAGTAAGATTGTGAGGCAATACAGCTGAAACTTATGTCTCTTTGGGGAATAAGAGACAACAGCATATTTGGTTTCAAGGCTTGCAACTGCTTTGTAGACGAGCAATAAGAGTCAGTCTGAGTTCTTCTGACATGTGCTAAATTATTTAAACCTTTTGCCCCAAAACATTCTTCGGAAGAGTGTACTCATCTCAACAATCAAATGTTATCAGTTTTATGTCTTTTACAAACTGCAATAGATTGAAGTCCTACTTTTGCCACCATTATTGCTCCTATGGGCATTTAAAGCATACAGTAAACTTGCCTGACACTGTACTTAATCATAGTTTGTGCATCACTTGACCATCTGCTCAGTTGCTTTTTCATATTCTGTTCTGTCAAACATTTTATGAGTGAATAAGCGATGTTATGCTTTTTTTTTGTTGTTCTTTGGGTTCTTGCTTCCTGGTGATGATCGGTTAGGCTGATCTGGCGCTGAGTGAACGAGAACCAGTCAACCACATGATGGTTTGGTTGCTGTGCCTTCCTGTGCCTGCAGCTCACTATTCTGGGTGTGGACAGTGTGGTTATGACTTAATAACTGACTGGACCATCCTGGGATCCATTTATACCAGGCAGCAATCACACAGGCTGTATATAAACCAGGCCTGACCAGTTATAGTGAGGCAGTGAGGCGGTGAGCAGCTGCGGCGAGAATAAGTGCACAAATCCTCTATTTATCTGATCCATACATGTCTTTAACTCTACCTCTGAGATAAACACATCACCTTAAAAGAGGGTTAATGAGTATAGACACAGAAACTCTCCACCCCTGATAAAGAGCAAATTTTTTTTTTTCCCCAATAAGGCAATATTAAATTGTATAATAAAATGCAACATACTGTAAGTTTGGGATCAAAAATAAATAAATTTTTCTTGACAATGTAAATGAGTCTTTACACATGCTCCCTTCTTATCCACATTCTCAATGATGGAGCATGCATAATCTTCCAACAAGTGCAATGGCTCTCCTGGCTTGAAAAAGTCCAAAGTCTAGAGATTTAGTCTGTTCTAATGTTTGTATGAAGTCGTTCATATATATTCCAAGTAGTGTTTGGCATGTAAAGGGATTTTGGTGTTTATCATCTCTGACAAACATCCTATAACATCTAGAAGTTATAGGATGACAGTGAAATAGAGTATTTTCTCTTTCAAACATTTAGTCCAAACATCTATAATATTAACAGACAAATAATGAAGATTGACACGAGTTATGTACATTCTCATTAACCACATGTATTGAAGTAGTTTAAATACTATCCCACATTTAATTAGTTAAAAAAATCTTGCACTTATGGCTTTCTCATTAGAAAATTTCCAATATATTTGTGTTTCTTTTCTTATGGCAGGAGTGCTCTCCATATGCTGCCCACCTGTATGATGCTGAAGATGCCAACACACCTATGCGGATACTGCCTGGTCTGTGCCGTGATTACTGCTCTAACTACTGGCATCAGTGTCGGTACACACTCAGTCTCCTCTTGGAGAACACGGGGAGCCCGCAGCAGTTCGCAAACCTGACGGCAGCAATAGAAGATGATCGCAGAAGGTTCTGTGACTATCTGGAGCTGAAGGACATACAGTACTGCTATCCTAATGTACTGACTAATGCGGGTACGGTGTTGGACAGATGTTTTTATGTTCACAAGCCAGTGCGCACACACCAGTTAGCATTCATACATGAGGTTAATCCAATAGTGAGGTTGAATAATCATCCCCGGGGAACCATGAATGTCTGCACAAATTTTCATGGTTATCCATCCAGTAGTTGTAGAGTTAACTCTGAACCAAAGAAGTGGAGTAACAGACTGGCATTGTTATCTCTGTATCCCTTACTGTATATGTACAGTCTATGTGGCTATGTGGAGAACAGGAAGTTGTAGTAACCAAGTCTCACATCAACACACTTAGATTTGAATGCAACAAACGCATTACATGTTTTGTGTGCTTTTAACAATCTCTAAATCATATCATAACAACTCTCCCTTTATATTTCCTCTTTTTTCTGTCCCCAGAACTAAATGCTAACCTCGGCTTGGTGCGTGAAGATCCGAAAGGTTGTCTGGAGTTGTGTTTACAGGAGGTTGCCAACGGGCTCCGTAACCCTGTGGCCATGATCCACGCAGATGATGGAACTCATCGCTTCTTTGTGGCAGAGCAGCTGGGTTATGTGTGGGTATATTTGGCCAACGGCTCCAGGATCGACCGACCTTTCCTCAACCTCACCCGGGCTGTCCTCACGTCACCGTGGGCTGGAGACGAGAGGGGATTCCTCTGCATAGCCCTGCACCCAAGGTTCATACTTTCATATTAGTAACAGTGCCAGTTATTTGTGAGGGTTATGTAAAGAACTTTGTGACACAGCCTGTCACAGCTTTTTCCTCCAAAGGCACAGTCATGTGTAAAGCATGACTTTTTTCTTCTGTACTTAGGTTCACAACAGTCAGAAAAGCATATGTGTACTACTCTGTGTCGGTCAAGAAGGAGGAGAGGATACGTATCAGCGAGTTCACACTGTCAACACATGATGACAACCAACTAGACCACTCCTCTGAGAGGTGAGGAAAATGGAAACAAAGAGAGTGTGAACTGCACATATTGTAGCCTCAGCCTGCATAGTTTGTATATGTATACTCAACCTCCTCCTATCCCTGCTCTCGTGGTGTAGAACCATCCTTGAGGTGGTAGAGCCGGCTTCTAACCATAATGGAGGACAGCTTCTGTTTGGCCATGATGGCTATCTGTACATCTTCATCGGTGACGGTGGGCGAGCTGGGGACCCCTTTGGAAAGTTTGGCAACTCACAGAACAAGTAAATATAATTTAACAAATTCAGGTGAACTAGGGAGAGCCAGGATTATGTTAACTTTAATATCAGCCAACACCTAACATCGAATTTTTGAGCTAGCGCACTATTGTCGTAACAAAATACGTTTTCATGCCAAAAAAAAAAGCCAACCTGAAATATGCAGTACATTTATGACGAGAGCCCAGGAAAAGTTTGAAACATAATTGCTTAAAAAATATATAATTATAATTATAATGTATAATTACTCTTTCAAAGCCTCAGTCTTCTATGTAATTTAAATCAATTTACCTAAACAAACCCCTGAATTGCTTTACTGAAAAAGAAATTGCTGATCAAAGATAATTTTTTAAAACGTCCTTGACACTGAGGCGTTGTCTACACAAACATATATTAACAAAATACCAAAGTGCTTTTAGAACCAGCCACTTTTGGCTTCCAGTTAATTCAATTCCAATTAAGTAAAGTCTAATGAAAAGCATCGAAATTATGGACAATATAAACTTCACAACTGTTGCTCAGTGACAACTATAAATGATAGCTGTTTGAAGACCACTTATCTTCCACTTCTCCTAGGGCTGGAAAACCTGCTCATATAATTCAATTTATTACGTCAAGGGTACAAAACAAATTATCACACACACTTATCTTTGAAACCTGCCAAGTTCTGAAGGTGCACTTGTTTATTGAGATTTCAATAATCAACTCATACTACATTTCCAAAATTGGCCCAAAACATTATGTATAATAAGTGTGTTTATTGAGAAAGACCCCAGTTATGTGGAGCAGTGTGAATAAACTGTCCAATGATAAGAAGAGACAGAAGTTTCAATGACATACTGCGTTTGTTGTTTTATTTCTCTATTTAAAGCGGGATTTACTGGAGAGGACTTGTTGTTCCCACTTTTAAATAAATCAGAATAAAAAATCAAAGTATGGACCGTGTAAGCATTCTGTGGCAGTGCACAGATGCTGATGGAAGATGTAACATAGTTGACAAGTCAAGGAGAGGTGGCAGTGTGTGTTTATGCCGACAGCGGTTTACATACAGTTAATAAAATGAGATGTTATTAAAGGGGCTGCAGGGCATTTTTGGTCTTTTACTGTGTTGGTAAACATTACTCAATTCTCCAACCACACGACCTTTAAATTATAATTCATTTGACTCATTCCATAGAGAGGCTAGCTGTATCTTAAGGCAATGTGCGTTGTGCCTATATAGTCACACAGAAACACGATATTTGAGCATGTGTATATGCGGATGTGGGTTTTTTCACTGTAATGGAGGTTTTGTCATTGAACTATAAACTCCACCTGTCATTCTTCATTCTCATTTGATCTGCCCACAGTGGATTAAAGGTTAATTACTGCCAAAGGATAAAAGAAAAAGGTCAGAAGCATAAATATTACTGCTCATTTTTTGTGTACACGTTGCACAATACTCCAAGAATGTCATACGTAGTAGTTACACTGTGAATTGTGGAGCTGACTAATACTTGGCATCAATTTAATTGATACTGCAGCTTTAAACCAAAATAATACAGTTATCTTTTACATTTAAAAGAATGCAAGGTTACGCCTAATTAATTATTGTTATTAATGGTATTATTTGTTCTATCAGCAGCAGGTTAACGACACAAAAGTACGTGTAGCTGAGATACTGACACCTTTTCTCCAGACAGTCATAATTTAGCTCTGTAGCTAGTTAGTTTCTGAGGGGTTTTGTTGACATGCTGTATTAGCTGTCTTGGGAATGACTGAGGATACTCCCTGCCAAGTCTAATATTGACACTACACATTGCGGGCCGCCACACACTGGTATGTGTAAGGGAGAGCGAGACTGGAGCGTGGGATTGGAGAGAGTGGAAAAGGGTTATAAGGAGACAGTGATCTGGGCATAGGGAGGAAAAAAGGTGAATGATAGGGAGTACTAGACTGGAAAAAGATGGGGGGGGGGCAAGAAGGGAGGAAAAGGGCTAACTTAGAGATTTAGCTCAGATGGATGAACAGAGCAAGAAGTGACGGTAGAGTGGGCAGTAACCATGACAGGACGTTGGGTGGAGATAAAGACATGGGTACGAGGAAGAATGACTTGTACACAATGTTTAAAAGATTTAAGGGAGATGATACGACAGAGTCAGGAGAATTTGGAGTTAAAGAAAGACGCAAAGCAGAAGTTGGAAAGAAAATGAATCTGCCTTTAAAAAGCCACCTCAGCCCTTGAAACCTCTCCGACTCTTTCACACTCTCTTGTCTACGCCTTGTGTTCAATAGGTCAACGCTTCTCGGCAAGGCACTGCGCGTTGATGTCGACAACAATGACGACGGAGCCCCGTACAGCATTCCATCAGACAACCCGTTCCTGGGGGAAAAGGAAGCACGACCTGGTTAATCCCTTAAAATATTCTCTTTAAGTGGAATAATGTCATTGTGTCTGGTGACTTCTATGATTAATTCATTCATGAACATTTAAGATAAATGGCACGATTGCAAATGACCAGTCTAGACTCTTCAAATGCCTCGATGGGTGCAAAATCACTGTTCACTCCAGAAATGTAACTTGGGTTTCTCTATACAGTTTCTGAAAATTATTCATTCAATCATTACAAGGGATGTTTGCTATTTGTGTCAACACGTACGTTTCTTTCTTTCTTGGCAGAGATTTATGCCTATGGAGTGCGCAACATGTGGCGCTGCTCCATTGACCGCGGTGACCGTGCTACAGGCCACGGCAGAGGCCGGATGCTTTGTGGTGACGTGGGCCAGAACAAATATGAAGAGGTGGACCTCATTGTTAAAGGTATGAGGATTTTTTTTTTACTTTTTACTACAAGTGCATGTTCATTCAAGATCTTGCCTGAAGCCGTTCGCTCTGAACAGTACATGAAGTGGATGTCATTATCTACTCATCCCCACATCGAATAAAAGTGTTCTCTCAGAGACCGCACAGTCACACAGTGAGTCAGACATCATAGCTTAATCTCAGTCTGCTCCCTAACAGTTACGGTGAATGGGGTCTAGTTATGTTGGGTTCCAAAAAAAGGCACGAAATAAACATCAAATTACAAGTTTTTTTTAGAGGCCAAACAATAGCTCTGTGAGTCCAAAAGTATATTTACTTTTAGTTACTAGTTTTACTAACTGTGGCAACATGTATTTAAAGGAGGCAACTATGGATGGAGGGCCAAAGAAGGATTCAGCTGCTACGATCGCAAACTCTGCCAAAACTCATCTCTAGGTGAGTCGAGTTTCTGGGTCACTGTCACCGACTTCAGAGTCCATAAACTGAATCTAATATTCACACAGAGGGACACAAAGTGGCCTCTGCAAAATGGATGCAGATGTGAGCTATGACATGTTTTTATTTTACTTTCCCTTTTTACGAGCTACACTACTGAGATGGATTAAATTGTTAAAAATATATGTTCTACCTCTGCCCCGTGAAAGCTTCTGCTTTGTCATTTATGTCTGAACAAGTTTGTGAGCTCAGTCTCCAAAACTTCCAACCTTGTTTTTTTGATATGATGCACAACTTTTATCTGTCTATGCACCTACAATATACAGTTAGTAGAAGATTGTGTTCTTTTTATGTGATGAACAGTATAAAGTGATGTGTTTGTGTCTCTGTATGTGTAGATGACATCTTGCCTATCTTTGCCTACCCTCACAAGTTGGGCAAATCAGTGACAGGAGGATACATCTACAGAGGCTGTCAGATGCCCAACCTCAACGGAATCTACATCTTTGGGGATTTCATGAGTGGGTATGTGTTTCTTCTTCTCTTATTCAAAAGCAATCAAGTCAAAAGTGTGACTGCAGAAACACTTTCAATAACACAAAGCACAATAAGCTGCACTTACATTGAACACATATTTGTGCTGATGTGGATTTATATGTATCTGTGTTTGTTTCTATTTAGGCGTCTGATGTCTTTAAAGGAGAATGTCAGCACAGGTGAATGGCAGTACAATGAGATCTGTATGGGAACAGACCAGACCTGCAGATTCCCCAAACTCATCAACAGTTATTATAAATACATCATCTCGTTTGCCGAGGATGAGGCAGGTAATGACCTTATGTGACAGGCTACTTATTATTCACCAACACCAGTGTTGCATAACCATTAAAGAATAAATAAAAGAAATGAGGTCATTAAGGTGTGGGAAAGTTTATTTCTGTTAAGTTTAGTAATAAGATTAAGTGGAATGTGTTTTGAAAACATATTTTGCCAGTAAGCCTTCATCAACCTATGATGATGCTATCACAAACTTGATGGTTCTTTAATGAGGTCCTGTGGTTGCTGCCAAAACAGTCCACGTTTTGCATTTTGAACCAACCAATGTATCTCTACAGTGCAAAATAAACTTACTCTTACTGATTCATGAAACTACTGTACTTCAAGGCATCTTTGCCAACATAAAATGATATATAATGAACAAGTAATGGTAAATACATTTCAGTCATGTGAATGTCTTCACTTACTAAACTGCAACAGTTTCTGAGGGGCCTACATGTTCCAGTAGAGGGTTTGGTTTGACTTGGATTAAAGAGAGCAGGCTGTTGACTTACCAGGGAGAATGTTGCACACATGCTGCTGGCCTTAGATAATCTCTTCCCTCCCACTGAAAGTGCTCTGCAGGAGATTTAAGTTGAAAAGTTCAAGCAAAGTCCAAACCCCTTAACTGTAAGACACCTTCTCTAATTTTTACCATAACACATTTTTTAACTAATGTCTTCTTCTCCTGCCTCTTCCCTCTACATCTCCCGTTTTGCTTTTTTTCTCCCTCTTTCCTCTACTTTCTTGCTTTTTCTCCTATCCATACTCGCTCTTCCTTCCTTTCTCTATGCTGTATTTTTGCCTCGTTCCATTCTTTTCTTGGCAAAACTCTTGTCAATGATTCATTGTCTTTTTCTCCCCATCTCTTTTTGTCCACCCCCTCTCTCCCTTTCCTCTGTCCATCTTTCTAGGTGAACTGTATTTCTTAGCCACAGGAGCCCCGAGTGCCACAGCCAGAGCAGGAGTCATCTATAAGATAGTGGACCCTTCCAGGTAGCTAATTACAACACTTCATCACCTCTACAGTAGTGTGTGGTGCAGACGTTTAGGTGCTACTGATCAAATTTGACAGCTTCTACAATGACACTTTTTTTTTTGGTCTTGTCAAGAGGCCAGCTGAGAGAGTGTGAACTTCACCAGAAAGGAAACTAACTCAGGCCAGGAGTGCAGATTGTGCAGATTATGTAGATCTTGACTTCACTAAATACTCTTAGAATACACTAGAACTACTTAAAAGTACTTTAAAAAGCCACAGAGCTCAAAAGGCATCTAATTTTATATGTGTTAATCTTTTCTCTGTTGACCACACAGACGAGCTCCACCAGGAAAATGCAGCATCAAGCCTTCACATGTTCAGATAAAGGGAAAACTGATTCACTTTTACCCCAAAGAAGGTAAGAAAAAAATAAATAATGTTTGTTTTTCTTACACTTCCCAGTTACCTTCTGCTTTGTCACTTTTGTGTTTTGTTTTTTGCTCTTCATTCAAACATTAGAATCTTACCAAAACCTCATCAGAGCTTTATCTGTTGAACGCTAACCAAATTATTTTTTTAATGTTTCAAAGACGCTCTAAAAAAAGGTTTTCATTTCTTTCTTTTCGTGTTTGCAGAGTTTGTAATCAACAAGAAACCGACCACGACTCCTGTTCCCACGACAACCACAAGAAAAACAACAACAACAACTAAAAAATCACCAAGAAAGCCTATAATAATAATCAAACCACCAATGCCAACAAGAAAGACAGTAAGAAAAACACAGCTAGCACCACCAACAGCAGCAACAACAACAACAACAACAACAACAACAACAACAACAAGAAAAACAACAACAACAACAAAGCCAACATTACCACCAAAAACAGTGACAACAAGAGAAGCAACATTGCAGACAACAAGAAAATCAACGAGAAAGACAACATTACCACCGACAACATCAACTGTAAAAGCAACAACAGTAAAAACAACCACAGCCACAACAATAAAACCAACAACCTTACGCACAACTGTCCAGATGGCCATGGCAACAACTCCCGCCACAACCACGCCCTCTGGTAGGCCCCCTGGTGCACCTGTTTACCAAACCAGCTCCACAGATTATCCCACTTCTAGGTCAACTGTTAACCCAGCCACTAGGTCCACCATTTACCCTACCACTAAGTCGACTGTTAGGGCTGACATTAAACCTACTAGTAGAGCAGTGCACACGTTGCCTCGCGGAGAAGCCACCAGCGCCAAGCCAGCTGGTTTCTTCTTCTGCGCTGTAATTTTGTTTTACATTTTAACATGTTAATAGCTAAATTAACGTTTTCCAACTTCAGGTATGTTTTCAGATGGAAAACTCTTTGCAATTTATGTTCAAACGATAAAAATCATACCCCTTTGACAATAATTACAAAACTGTAAAATCACAGTTGCGTGGAAAGGTCGCTAGGGTCTTAGTTGCTACAAATGTCAGTTGCAGGTTAATTAAGTTATATGGAAATAAAATCATATAAGATATGAACTTTAAATTGTTTGGCAGCTAAGTTTACTTAAATATGCAAAGGGACATTGTCCCCACTTTTTGATCTGTATATCAGTTCTATTTAAGTGCTGCAGCACTGATATAGTTTATTATTGTGCAATTCTCGCTATTATAGCATTTTATTTAAAGCTCCATAACATTTTTATTGTATTAATTTTTAGACAAGAATAGTGAAAACTATGTCAACGCTTTTTTATTCCAGCTACATGAATAAATGACAGTAAAATAGCAAGTAGGCTTAACTGGTAAATTGAATAGTAATTTATTTATTGTAATTCAATCTATGGGTCGTTTTGCACAATACTGAAAAAAAAAAACTGTTGTACAATCAACGAAATTGTCTATTAAAATAGACATTTACATTTTTTGATATTATTATATTTTATATTATATACTATTGTTAACTTTTTTTTTTTGGGGGGGGTGGGGTTTTACCTCATCTGAGATTCCATAAATCCATATCCACCCAAACAGGTAATTCTTTTATACACATTTGCTCTTTTACTTATGCATCTTATTAGTCTTTGCACTTACTTTGCAACATCTCTGCACTGGAAGAGTTAAAAGAAAAGAAATCATAACAAAAATCTTCTAAATTGTGGAGAGAGTAACAGATTAAAGCTGTATAGACAGCATTAAATGTTAATAAAATTGCAGTCAAACTGTTTGAAATGTAATATTAACTACAGTAGTGTTCCATGTCTTGACTACAGGGTATATTATTAATTAATAAGTTTGCCTGTGCAGATATAGACTGGGGGATGAACCATTTGCACAAGCTAATGTCAAACTCAGGTACAGTGGAATTAGCTAAAGATGCCTTCATTCCCAACTTTATCCCCTGCTTTCGTGTTATTCTTTGGCTGGTACAAGAGTATAAAGCAGGATAAATGGTGCTTATCTATGTGTTGCATATTTGCACTACTTTAAGTTAAATCAGGTACATTGGCTTTATTTATTTTGAATAAATGGTTCTGCATCAGCCTCAGTTTGGACATTCATCTTTGTGTGTCTGTGTTTATGTCTTTTCTTTCCCAGCTTTCAAGGAGAACAGTTCTCTAAACGGCTATAGTGAGCCGTCGGGTCATGAAACACACTCAGCGCTTAATTCACCACTTTGTTGCATTACTTAAAGGAATAGTTGGACATTTTAGGACTTATGCATATGACAAGAGTTAGATGAGAAGATCAACCATTCTCTGGAATGGTATTGTGGAAACAGCTAGTCTGACTCTAACAGGGTAATGGAACCAGCAACCAGCACCTCTAAACTTCACTTATTAATTTGTTTAGTATGTTTATTTTGTACCTAAACCAAAGTGAGAAATACCAAATAATGTCTCAGTTAGCAAAGCTGGAGGGCAAATTCATTTTGTTTCCCTGTTTCCAGTCTTTGTGCTATAGGCTAAGCTAACCAGCTTAGCTTAGCCTAACCACTAGCTTCATATTTACTGTATCTATGTGTATTACTTTAAAGTAAGAAAAGTCTTTAACACATTGTTAAAATACATATATTCAAATAAAGAGGGTGATTCTGTCTCTCCCTCAGGTTATCGCACAACCATCATGACTGCAGTCTCCTCTAGGATTGCTCAAACCCCAATCATCACCACGCGTCCAACAAGGAGACATGGGAGACCACATCAGTATCCCCCTAGTACCACCTCCCACCCTTTAACCTCACCTCAGCTTCCTCCTTCTCCATCCACAAGAACATCTCTGAAACGAGCCCAGATGGCTCTGACCTCTACACTCTACCCTGAGCGTCCTGGGGCGTTGACCACACCACATCCACCATACTGGAGCCAGAAACCCACTGTATCTTCCTACAAGCCCCAGAGACCAACAACCAACACCATGCTGCCTAAAGCACAGGAAGAGAAGCTGTGGCTTGGGGAGAAGCTGGAAACTGCTGGGGAGGGAAATCAAATATATAAGAGGCCCAGAGGAAGAGGTAGAGGTCGCGGCTTCCAAAGAGGAAGAGGAGGGAGAAGGCTGAGGGTTGGCTCGGTGCGACTGGTGAGCACTGATGGTTTATCAGATCGAGGCAGAGTCGAGATCTTTATCCGAGGAGAGTGGGGGACAGTTTGTGATGACCTTTTCACCAGCAAGGCGGGCACTGTGGTGTGTCGTCAGCTCGGCTTCACGACGGCTCTGGCGGTGATGAAGCGGGCTGCGCTGGGGGAGGCAGACAGCAGAGTCAGGATCTTTCTGGATGACGTTGAGTGTGAGGGCGGTGAGAGGTCGCTGCTGGGGTGCAAGAGATCCAGGGTTGGGAAACACAACTGCTCTCATAGGGAAGATGTCGGGGTGATTTGCGGTTAGCACAGGGGGGTGAAGAAGTAGGAAAGCATAGGAGGAGACAGGAGTGATGTATGGTTCTGTCACACACAGGAAGTGACGAAGAAGAAGAGAGTACTTGAAGAAGGTATAAAAGATTATAACAGACTGCACATTTTTAAGCATGAATGTTCAAGTCAGTTTGCCAAAATCTCCATGAATCGTTTTTTCTGTTTGCCTGTTTTGCAAATTAATGATAAATTTTTTAATTCCCACCCTCTGCTAACAGCTCGGTTGTCCATCTGCATTACTTCACTGTTCTTACTATGCACTTGTAACAAAGAAGAGAGGAGCGTGAAGGAGGTGCATGTCTCTACTCGGGGCCTTTCGTTGGCTTTGTCGGATCCTATTCAAAGACAGTTTCTCCAAAACTCACTCGGTCCACTGTTGTGTAAAAACTAACCAAGCACATACAGTAACACAGATGATTTTAGTGAATAGTGACAGTAACCAGCCAAGGGAATCTGCTGAACTCTTCTTAACCCCTGTGTAATGACCTGGTCAAATCACCATTCATGACAGCAACAACTTCAGCCAGATCAAGTTATTTCAGCGGAGTTGCAGAAGCGAAAAAAAAATCTGCGTACATGTGTGAACTTTGGAAACTCACACGTCTGGCCATCCATATTTATAACGCTCTAACTCCGCTCTGCCAAAGTGTAAACTGCTCCACAAAATGAGACGAGGGGTGATTTCCATCTACTCCTGCCAGTAATGACACAGGAGGGGATGGTGAAAGTACGGTCCCTTGAAATAACTGTGCCAACTGTGTGGTTAGTGACCATGAGTCCAAATAGTCTCTATGTTACTGTCTGTAGCTTCAAGCAACATTTATTTCAATGGACGCTGTGGCACTCTCTGGTGTGACCTGGCACTTTAGTGTTATGACAAACAAGACACTGCATCAGTGTTGTAGTTGTAAAGAGTAATGTTTGTTACTTTTTAACTTCTTAGAGATTTAAAAATGTTATTTACGAAAAACTGGTCAAAATGGAGTAAGTTAGTTTTGGAGAAACCTGTTCTGTTTACATATTTACTGGAGAAAAGCTGCCCACTCCTGTTAAATCCTGTCAGTTGTGTTCTGAGAAGATGTTTTTTTTATTTTTGTATTGTATGATTTCAGCAGGTCTATTTTCTGTTTGCCTTTTGATACCTTTTTGAATGTAGTTTTACGATGAAAAGAGAGTTTTAGAAAGGAAATGCTGGACATTCTGTATGCTGAATGTAATAAAATGTTTCCAGTTTTATATAAAGAGATTAAACAGCAAAGTGATTTTCTTGTGATTGTCTGTTATTCTGTGCCAGTCTTTTCTAATGAGCTGAAGGACGGTGGCTCACTCAGGCAAAATGCATATATTGTGCCTGTGTGACACACTGTTTTGGAGAAGATACCTTACAGGCATGTAAAATATTCAACGACATCTTGCTATCTCAAACAGAATTTGTTTTGGGGGTGGGAATGTCCAGCAGTCCTGCCTTCTGAAATTCAATGCTTCAGACAGTGCTGATGGGTTATACTGGAGCTCTAAAGGAATTACAGCTCAGTGAGGAGGAAGGCAGCACGCATCAGCAGTTTCTGAATGTTTTTCAAACTATAATTTGACTTAAAAAATGTTCATGACAGAATCAGACTAGACTAAAGGTTTTGGTTTCGACTGAAATCTGAATAGAATCTTTCTTCCCTTCTTTTGACTTCCCTACGTGCTTTCTCTACTCTGCATTTTTGTTTCATATGTGTCTGTGGAAATCATCAAAAATGGCATACAGTCAGCAAAAAGTAGTAGACAAAGATCAGTAGATGGCTTTGGCAGAGAATGCTGTAGACTCATGGCCATGTGAAACATACATGGTTATAAAAAGTATCAAACTAATGTATGAGCAGATGGATGAATGGGCAGACAGAAGCAGTACTCCGGCAAATTAAAGAGTAAACTAAATCAAGAAGAAAGAAAATGATGATAATGAGACACATTTTCTTAATTTGACCTCTGTCCATTGAAGGAGACAAAACACCCAGCAGTGATGTTATTTGACATCATAATGTAAAACTTTATGTTTAAATGTGAAAATTATTATTACAAATGATAAAAATGTGGATTCTTCACTGTCTAGGTTTGGATTTATATGAAGACTGAATGAACAAAAGAAGTAAAACATTCTATCTTTGTTAATATGTGAGACCGGCTTTAATGCCCTGGTCCATTGGTCATGGAGAGGAGGACACCTTGGTGGATAATTGGGCTGCTGGTAGAAACCTCCTGAAAGGTAGGTGGTGGTGGTGGTGGTGAAGAGAACAACTCCCAGGATCCCACACTCAGTCATGACCTCACCAAACACAATCTTTTCTTATTGTTTTGATTCACAGACCAATAGCAGCAGAAATTACTGTGCCTTTAATAAGGTCGAATGCAATGATGTGGCATAAATGAATGAATGAAGAAAGGCTTTGGGTACATGTGTGTGAACATGTGTGTTTGTTAGTGTATAGTATGTGTATGTGTTGTAGTGTATATGCATGCATATGGTTTTATACAGTACAGTATGCATGTTGTCTGAGTCCATAAGCATGAACCTTCAACCTGCACCTGAGAGCTGACCTGGCAAAGCAAAAACATTTGAGTCTTATTTTAAAGCTAAAGAGTCGTGAAGGCAAGAAGCCACTGGAGCAAATGAACTGTGACAGATGACAGAAATCTACTGTAGCACAAAATGTTTCTCATGAATAATAATAATAATAAGTGATTATACAGAGAGCCATGTCAAAGATTACTTCACCCTAAAAGTTGTTTAAAATGAAATGTCATTCAGCCTCTTCAGGTACAGTACAATGTTAAATTTTTGCTTCTGCTTCTAGACCAGGAGGAGGCAGTCATGTATCAAAATGTATCACCAGTGGCTGATGTTAAAGGGAACAGAGCATGAGACCCGTCATATACTGTAGGTGGTTAGACAATGTTTTCATCAGTTTGCACAATTTACTCTATGAATTAAATAATTAGTCACTACATCTGTCACTCTAATGAAGTCTATGGCCTAATGAGCTAACTGAATCACGCATGTTGCAATCAAACCATAAGTCAATTATGATTATCTTATCAAATTAAGTTCTCATGAGTGGCTCCATTAAAGATTGTGCAAAGTCATGTGTGAAATGTATCTTCTATTGGAGCTAAACAATGGGAAGTAGAGCCGTATTAAATCATATTTATCTAAGTAACAGTGTGGGGACTTGAAAACTGAGGAACTCCACAGCAGCCAGGAGTTAAAAATGGATCTTGTTGCTGTTTTCATGGAGTTAGATAAATACTTTATATATCCCAAGGGACACCGGCTTTCAATCAGTGAGCTTGTGCTATTTTCATTCATTGAACCATTTGCAGATTTTTGACAGTCACTCTAGATATTATCAACCAAATGCTTACACAGTGATCACAGTGTGCTTTAGTCTAGCTGGTCACAGCTGTTCAGGATCTTCTATACTGTGTTAACTAAAGCCTCAGGGGAGACATCGTTTGAAACACGGGATATTTCTTGCTCTTATGTACCAAAGGGAGGTGAAACGCATTCAAACAGCAGCTATAGTCTGGGGAACACAATTCAGATGAAAAAGCGAGCTGCATACATACATGCACTCACACCTGAGCAGCCTCAGCACGCTTTCACCATCCAGCGGCTGCCTTAGGATGCAGTGACCAACATCTACATGTTTCTTTCTCTGTAAAAATTTACAACACATGATTTTTTTTCTGCAATAAGCTTTTGGATCATTTTCTCTCCAACACAGCTAATTTCAACAGGGATGGAAGGGAAATGAGATACAGACTGTACACTGTAAGAACCAATGCATTACAGAACATCCTGCAGTCCCAAACATCAACGCAAGGGAGAGCCATCGCCCTGTGCAGTTTATTACAGCTACTACAGTTGACCCAGATTTATGCTGACAAAAAAAACAAAGCATGTGCATCTGTGTATATATGTTAAGAGATGCAAATAATCACATACATTTCACTGTTTTGTGTTTTTTCTGTCATGATGATGATCATGACATGGCACTGATTCCCTACAAGCTTTCTAGCTTTCTACTGTAAGTGTGTGCATGTGTGGGTGGGAGGGAGGGGCAGGGCTCTGGGATTGATATAGTATCTATTAGGTCAAATAAAGAGAGACACACTGATATATGAGAAAAAGTAGTGCACAGAGAGAGAGGCAGCAGAAAATGATCGCACAAGAGTGACAATAATCTTTGCCAGCAGACAATTTAACTGTGACGTTAATTATCTCTAATGGATCTATGTCTGATTAAGACGATGAATATCCCTGAACTGGATGGGACTCAAGAGGAATGGAGAGGATGTCCTATTGATCGACAGTAAAGCACTTCTCCTACTGGAGTAAAGGGAGTATACTAGCATTGAAAACAAGCTTGTGCTACAATGAAATCAACAAAAAGTGGAGTTATAGATGTTTTTTTCTGTTTAATGTTACAGTATCTTTCTTTATTGAGCAAATTTGCAAGGACATAGATTATATTGACAGTTTAGTCACAAACCTTACATACTCTGGGTTTTATGCTTCATTCTTTCATATACATGTACTTTGGTATTGCCTGATAACAAATACTCTATTTATAATTTTCTTCATTTTTCTTTTCTAAAACTAATCTGATATAGGTTATTTTATACAAGTTCTACAAGTTCATATTATCCTAAAAGACCCTAAAACAAGACAGTGAGCAAGTAAGAGGGAGAAGCAATTAAGTAGCCTGTGGTTTTATAAGGGTTTTGTAAAGACGCACAAAACATGCAAGCATGAACATGGAATCCACGCATGAGCACACACACGCCCAGATACTTCCCCCCAGTGTCTTGTCTTTTGTTCCTAATTTAGCTCTCCCTCTCTCCCGCTGTCTCTTTATTTCTATCTTAATCACTCTCTCGACTTCTCTTCTCTTTGTGTAACTCTGCTGTTTAAAGTAGAACTTTTCATAAAGGAAGTTCGGGTTTGTAAAGTGAGGGAGGAGAGAGGAGAAAAATATAGAAGACAGATGAAGGAAAGGAAAGCAGGGTGAGGGTAATGACGCAGCAAACTTTGGAATGAGCAAAAAGATATATGTGCCTACTGCCTTCCTGTCCCTGTGTACGTGTCTGTCTGCTGCCAGATATGCACGTGTCAGTAATTTTTAGTAATCTCTTTTTCCCTCATTATCTGTCTGCTCCTTTTTTTTCCTGTCTCTTTCCAAGTAAAACATAAAATTCACATCACATAAAATAGACTCCTGGACCAGAGTTGCCACATCTCTTAAGTATTTAGTAGGATTAACCACTGTGTCAGTTCCACTCCTCTGTACCTTATCCAATATGTAGAGTGCATGCAGCTGTACATGAGGTTTCTCATCACTGCCTGACATGTGGGAACATTTATGCCTATGAACATGCCCTACATCATAAAATCTGGGCAAAAACATCAGTAACATCCCCATGACATCACTCACGTCATTTATAAATTACCGAGATATTTAAACCCACTGCTTACGTTAAGAACATTTTTCTACTGAAACATAATTCACAAAGTGTTACGTTCTATATTACTTACTTTTGGCATTAAACCTGACGTCAAAGTCAGGACCATGTTTCATTGATGTTGGTATGTGGTTAACGTTAGGCAACTAAAACATTTTTTTTTTGTGTGTGAAAAAGATCTAAAAGCCCACTGTGCACTACCTGCCCAGCACCAAACAGCAGACAGACACAGTTACGCAGGGAACGTGCTGCCTGCCTTTTCTCATATCTGTATCATCTTCAGATTCAGCCTAGACATAGAAAACTATAGTCAAAGGTTTCAGTTTTATGTAATGTGTAAGATGTCAAACTGTCACCAGATCATTTTCGAGATGGCAAATCTCTAGATCATGTGACACTGCTATAAGGCGTGACATGCTCGTCTCATGCAGCCAATGTGTCCGCTCTAACCTATTAAAATGTGTGCAGAAATGAAAACACCCTGCACCCTGTGTTCCTGGCCTTAACAACTAGGTGGGGACTATAGTTGAGCATTTAGCAGCTTAAAGGACAGCTATTTCTCTCAGGTGTCAGTAGAGACCAACAGGTGGATAAGCAACTATTTGCTTATAAGTCAAAAGTCAAAAGTGTGTTCACGGCTTGTTTCCTCCAAGTGGTCAAAAAAAAAAAAAAAAATCTAATTTAGCATGTTTCACGCCTCGCTTGTGGACGTATTGTATTGTGGACGCATACAAGGCGGACGCATACACGGACAGCTGCAGTCGCGTAATTGTTTTCATTCACACTACACTTCAATTTATCCACAGTAGATTGTTGTCTATGCACTATCAAATCAAAATGGTGTTATTCATGCAAGAAGAATCGCAACACATTTCGTTGTCTTTGTATTCTTTTAAAGATGAATTATAGAGGTGAGGGTAGCTTCGGACCTCCTCACACAGCCTCTCTTTAAACTCAGTGGCCATGTTTGATTTCCAGCTTATGCACAGTTGGTACCCTTGTAGCGTAGTGGCTGTACGGACATAACAAATTGGTGGGTATGTAGACATCTGCACCACAGCCTCGTATACAACTACCAATGACAACATTTACATCACGCAGACCCCAGCGGACCCTTGCATATACTTGCAGATGCAGAAAGTGTAACACTGGCTAGTTGAAAATATGTTGACCAGAAATTGCTGACTTAATGTTCACTGTAATGCATTCAGGCACATCTTGTATACAAACAAAGGATCTTAGTAAGACAAGACAGGTGGAGTTGAAGCGCTCTCTCGTGGGTAGCCAGTGGAGAACACAGTGGCAGACCAGGCAGGATCAGAGGAGGCATGGTGGTATCAGCAGTGAAGCAGAATTTCAGCCACAGATAACCAGTCGGCAAGCAAGCTACAGATAGATGGTGAGATATGATGTTTTTCTCTGTCACATTTGGACGAGCCTTTGAAATGAAAAGTACAATCATGTTGACTGGATGTGACATATTTGGCACTGAAATGCACCCAGAATTCAGCTCCTAAATGGATGACTGTTGAGAGGTTTTACTGCAAGAGACATGAGACAGAGATGGAGTGGGCATCACCATGGCAGTTTATTTTGTTATATGATAAGACTAATCTTGACAGTTTCTTCCGTATTGTACAGAATCAACAGTGGACTATGTTGACAGTGTGTTACCAAACGGAGACTTGTCTAATCACTGAGCGTGTTTGAATGACTAGAGAGAGCATTGCTGAGATATGGTCTACTTCCTGTTTATGTCTTTATCTCCGACTTTGTCACAGTCAAATGATCAGCAACGCATGACTTGAATGTTCCTGCCCGGACTGTGCTAATGATAAAACTATTTACTTCAAAGTTCATGTGCAAAACTAGTGGTTATTACTCATGATTATTAGTTCTGTATATGGAATTTAAAAGCTGTAACATGACATGACATGATGTAGGATAATATGGCCAATATTATAAATTTGTTTTACCAGTTGTCATTTTAGAGCAGAGTGGAATTTGAGCCTGATCAACACAATGGTCAAAACCGAATCTTGCATTTGGTGTCATCTTGAAGCATGGAAACCTGTGGTATAGTCTAAATAAAGGTATTCCAGGGACACCTTCTGCACTTGCAGTTAAGACTGGACTGGTTTAGTAGAAGATGCAAAACAGTTGTGGCAAAGCAATACTCAGACATGGTTCACTTCCAGTTTCTTGTCCGTCCTTGCTGCCAAACTCTCTTGCATGTTATGAGCAAACATTTGGGAGCATCAATAACCTGTTGGCAACCAAAAGATGCTTCATTTCGAATATGTTGAAGAGTGAATCATATTTCACATATATCACAAAACATCCGAAAGACAAACGCAGATTCCTGGCAGTTATTTAGATGAATCGTGACCAGACTACAGTATATTTGCTGAAAACAATCTTGTTAATAGAGGCTGGTTTTACATGTCAAAACATGAGTTGAATCTCGGCCTGATGCTGTGATGAGAGGGATTGTGTAATTGACCCAAAGACGATCTATGGGGTCTCCAGTTTTTGGTTATATGAGGTACCAGACTGTAGACTGAAAAGAAAGACAAAGAAAAACATAAATTCTATTAAGAAAAAGGACAGAAGAGCAGAATGAGCATTTTAGTTCAACTTCTGCAAACTCCTTTCAAATAGCATTTCATCCAACTGATTTAGGCGAGAACATTAAAATTAAATTGAAAATGAAAATAAACCACAAAATGACAGGTTGCATGATTAAATATGCAAATATGCAGCTTTTTTTTTTTTTTTTGGGGGGGGGGGTCTGCTCTGATGTTATTACTTTAAACAATATGACCAGACATTAAAATAAATAAAACGATGAATCTGGAGATGATTCTTATGATGATTAGGTTTGTCAGGACTGTGTCAAAACGGCATTGATATCATTTTGGGATTCTTTTTTAGGTCAGTGTTGTGCTAGACTGTGTAAGGGAAGTAACAAGATGTGTTTCTAAAAGTTTGTACACCACCGTGTAAATACATTTGATTTAGAACCTCTTTGCATTAAACAGCTGGCTACTGCCCCGCAGACTTTATTCAGACCCAAAACCAGTTTTCTACATAATATGGTGTGCATTTTATTTATCAGTAGAAGTCACACATAGACTACATGAGCTGCCACTGACCCAATCAAATTCAATAAGACCTGACCGGAAATAGCAGTTAAGTTGGATGTGCTTTAGCGTGAATAGTATGTTTCACATTCCAAAATAAACCAAACTGCCTTAAGCAAAAGGTTGAGGCAAGCGATGTAGCGATGTCCTGTTGTTGCTAGTATGTTAATACATGTTAAAATGTTGACTTACCACTGACAACCTATCTGTTGGTTTAACATAGCTTTAAAAGTAGCAGAACGTTGTGTACCGTGAAGTGTCTGCTCAGGTTTGGGGTAATCTTCCCAGTGTTTTGTAGCCGCAGGGTTTCTCTCCCAACAATAACTGAGCGCACACACACTTTTTCTCTCAGCGGCATTATGTTTCAAGTGGTTCTTGTCACTGTATGCTGTCTGTGCTCCCACAGTTGTAGTGTTATAGTACGTACAGTAGCTAGGTCTAGGCAGGCACTGTTAGTGGTGCGCTGCTGATGCCTAAAGTCGGCGGGAAGATGATTCAAGTGTGCAGGAAAAGAAAAGTGCAGCACAGCCATTCAACCAAGGATTACATCGTCTCCTCTTTTTTGTCCATGATATTGTATGTAGATCTTGTCACAGTTATTTAATAACACCAGCTTTGTCTCGTCCAGGTCTTATCTTCATCATGGGCCAATTATCAAAATTATCGAACCTACAACTACTTGACATTACATTGAAATGTATTCAGAAGCAGTAATCCAAAAAACTGATGGGTTCTAAGACTCTAAGGTTTATCCCGTGACCTAGATGAGTCAGAGTCTTTACAGAGACTCAGATGTAAGAAGTGCAGAAATATAATTTCTACAAAACAATAACAAGCGTAACTAATGTTGATCTTTAATGAGATCACCCAAATAAAGGTCTCATCCCACACACTTTCACACTCATGCATACACATTCATGCAGACATCTGGTTGGCAGCACAGATGGTGGCACTGGGTGATGCTGGAGGCCAAAAGGACAGCTCTAACCAGCTCCACACACACACACACACACACACACACACACAGGATGTGACAGACATACACGTCGTAGTTTACACATATATGCACTAACAGACACATGCAGACATACAATACATGCGCGCACGCGCACACACACACACACACACACACACACACACACACACACACACACACACACACACACACACACACACACACACACACAAACAAACTGAAACACAGACTCTCTTTCTTTGCCTGGTCACACAAATCCATTGTGGTTGATGTTTCAATTATTTGTTCAAGGATTCGGTTGCTGTTTGTCAAAGAAAATCTCAATTTCAAATGATGACATTTTTACCCACCATGCGCACTCTGTATGTGTGTATATAGTATGTATGTACATTGCTGCAGTTACATGAACATGCACTCCATATATTCTCTCTTCAGTCTTCACAGCTGAGGTATCACACCGCAGAAGAACCTCTTTTATTATCGATGCCTTCAGTGCGCTGTGTTTTAGTATGTGTGTGTGTGGCTGCACTGTGAATGTTGTTCAGGTATGCATACATAACAAAAACCTTTCTGCATGTTCATTTTTTCAGCAGGATGTCTTTTTGTTTTTGTGAGCCAGATGGTGAAGGAGAGAGAGAGACAGAGAGAGAGAGAGAGTGTGTGTGTGTGTGTGTGTGTGGGTGTGTATGCATATGAGAAAATATGAATGTACTGTGTGTGTATTATTCATGTTGCAGGGTTATGAATGGTGTTCACATGTCCTGGGAGCTTTCCTCTCCCAGAGCCTGTCCACTCTGTTCTGGAAGCTTCTCTTAGCGATGGAGGGGTGGTAAAAAAAAAAGGAAAGCGAAGGACAGTGAAAGAGAGGTGGTGATGGAATATGGGATGGAGGGAGTGTGTGTGTGTTGGGGGAGCAGAGACAAAAGGTGAGGTGGGGTGATGTAGGACATAACGAAGCGAAGGGTAAAAACTGGGGGGGAGAGAAAAGGGGGTGGAGGGGGACAGTGGGAGACAGAGAAGGACAAATATAGAGAGAACAGGAGCAGAGAGGGGGAGAGGGAGGGAGGGAAATGTTGGAAATAGAGTGGGTGAGACAGAGGAGGAGGGAGGGATGCTGCATTTTAGTGATAGCACAGACTGAGGCTGCAGAAGCAGACAGAGGGATGGAGAGAATCGATGAGAGAGGTAGAAATTAAGAGAGAGGAGGGGAGCAGTGCATTGTCAGAGAGAGCACAACAGGATTCCCATGCAGGTAAAAGAAATATTAAATAGCTATGAATGAGAGGATCATTTGAATAGTTTGGACTAACAGAGACTGGGAGAGGCCTTTTCTTCCATGACAGCCGCATGAAATCATTTCCTCTTTGTCATAGAAGAGCAGTCAATCTGTCAAGCCATTCATCCGTCCCTCCATAAATCCATTTGTGTGCCCATCTTTCTCTCCCTCTATCCACCACCTAACCCTCCATCCATCCATCTATCCATCCACCCATCCATGTGCCTCTATCCTCTCATCCCACCATCCATTCTCTTCACTCCATCCCTTCTTGACAAGCTCCTCTTCTCGCTTCAATCCATATCCATCTTACAATCATCTCTCCATTCCACCCACACAAAAGCTTTTCTCCACAATCCTCCCTCCTCCCCCTCTTCTTCACCCCCCCCCCTCCTCCTCCCTGCCTCCTCTCTCCCTCCATATCTCCTCTACTGTCACTTCCACAGATCCTGAAGGCATCCCTTTTTTTCTTTTATTCATCTCCACATCCTTCTTCTCCAATCCTTGTCTTTCCCTCTCAGAGAGTCTCTCTCTACTATTGTACTTTTGTCTTTTCAGGGAAACGTTTACCACTGTTTTATCCTTTATTTTTCTTTCTTTCTTTTTTTGTCCAGACTGTCACAAATGTGGACTTGAAGGAGCAGCATCAGCAGCAGCAGCAAGGGTTAAATAGAAGGGGAAAAAAAGGAGCAAACTTGTTCCATTGACCACAGCAGGTAAAAAGACATTTCCCCTGTATGAAGAGGAGAAAAGAAGTCACCTGTAATCAAACTAAGAGTCTGTCAGCAGCAGCAAGATCACAGAAAGAAACAGACAAGCATTTAAAGGCAGACTCTCGCCTCTGTTGGGGAAAGTGTGACTCCCTCTTTCCTTTTTCTCTCTCTCTGCTTGACTGTCTATCCACAGGCTGTCCTTCCATCTGTCTCAGCAGGATGCCGAAACATCATTTTGGTGTTTGGGACAAAGAGAAAAGCTGACAGATCCTGGCGTGTTGTTAGAGAGAGGAGACAAAAAAAAAAAACGGAACATTTGCAAAGCTTCTGGAAAGGAAAGGGGAGGCGAGAGAGAGTGAGAGAGAAAGAGAGAGAGAGAGAGAGAGAGAGCTGTATGACTCAGAGCACAGCAGCTAGAATACTGTGTATTCTGCATGCAAGAGAAGAGGTAGAGGGGGATGGAGGAGCAATGTGAGCGATATAGGGGGAAAAATAGAGGAAGACTTGACCAGAATTGAGCAGTCATTAGACAAAGGAAGGACAGGATGAGGGCAGATTCAGCCACACTGGCAGGCGGTGAGTGAGATATAGGCCAAGTGAATCAGCCTGCTACAGGGAAAGGAAGGCGAGAAGAGGGTCAGTTTAGAAAGTGGAGGGTTTGGTATGACTGAAGCTGGTTGAGGGAAGGTTGAATGAAGGTTTGCTGCAGGGCAGAAAGTGGACATAGAGCTGCAAAGGACAGAAGGACGGACTTACTGGAAAAACTACTTGAGCAGCCACAGGGGAGAAAGTCCTGAGTGACTGTGTCTCGCCACATGGAGCGAACATGACTGAGGTTTGCATACAGGAGGACGAGCTTCAAGAAGGTTGATCACAGGAAAGGAAGGAAATGGTATGGACGGTAGAGAGGTTAGAGAAAGAACAGACAACGCCAAGGAACAGGTGATGGAGATAAAGGGCAAATCAGGCTAGGTAAGACATGCTTGACATCTAAGCAGAGAGCAATAGTTAAAAAAGGCCAGTAAGAGCACAACCGGAAAACACTGCAGACCAGAGAAGTTGTTGCCCAATGCACAAAGGCGGGAACATGGAAACTTTAACCGTGACAGCAACACAGCAAGAGGTTTGTGTTAAATATTGATGCCGACGGGCCACTCTCAAAAGAGCTCACTCCTTGCACCACAGAGACGGAAGCAGAAGGAAGAAACACAGTTGATGTTTTTCTTCTTGTTTTTTTTTTTTTGGTTATTCAGAGGGATTTTTACACTGACGTTAAAAGTGTGTCAGAAGACAGCTGAGTGTGGTGAAGTTGAGATGTTACTGCGCATTAAGACAAGACCTACAAATTAGCCAAGACTCAGTTTCCTGGAGGGCTTTTATTTTTATTTTTTGGCCAGCTGTGCAATTTCTTGGGGAGTGTGGAGTGATTGCAGAGAGAACGGGACCTCAGTCTTGTGTGGGAGCAGCAAAAGCAAAAAGGGATTCAATACTTGAGAGATCACATCAGGACTAGAACAATTTCTTCTTCTCTACAAGAACAAGATCCAGCCGTGGCTGATGAATAGAGATTTATATCTTGGGACTGACTGCCACTGTGAGGTACATCGCTGCCAGATGAGATAAGCCAAACGCTGCTGAAGCATTCATAGATGTTTCCTCTCATTATTTTGTCCTGGACTGATTGGAACTGTTCCAACTCTCTGAAAATTTCCCCATTACACAGATTTGGCCGGTGGAGGTTCGCTGTCATGGCTTGAGGAAATCTAAGTGTAGAGACGCTTTGATGTGCATCAACACAAAAGGATCCTTTAACTGGAGGCAGGATGTATACTTTGTTTTTGTCTCCATGACTGAATAAAGTCACGATGGCTCTAAATGTTGTCACGGCATTAAGGTAGAGACTGCCTCCTCTCCTACCTGAATCACAGATTTCTCAAAACATCACGACAATAACGCAGGAGGACACATCGCCACATTCTCAATCCAGCTGCGGATAGACCAGCTGCGTGTGTGTGTGTGTATATTTGTGGCGGCGTGGGGGTGTAAGGACTGTCGAGGAGCTCAGCTGTGTTATGTTATGCTGTGTGTTATGTCTGTGCGTTATGCTTGTGTGAGTGTGCGGTGTGTAGAGGTGTGCTAGTGTGTGTGTGTGTGCGCCGAGCTCTGAAGCCAGCTGTGTCTGAGTATATTGTCAAAGCGTCGCCCGGAGCTGTGTGTGTGTGTGTAAGCGTGTGTTTGTGTGTGTGTGTGTTGCCTGGATTCTCCCCACCAGCGATAGAGCTGGACCTGAACAGCAGTGGTGAGAGGGGGGACAGGGAGGGGGAGGAGGAGGAAGAGGAGAGGGAGGTGAAAGAAACCAGTAGGACGGAGGAGAAGAAAAAACTGACAACATGCTCGGATAACAGGAAGAAAGAAAGGAGTCTTTGGCTGCCCCCCTGGTGCAATGTGTGGTGAGTACACATCTCTACTTCTATGGTAAACCTTCACGTCTGCCATCTGTGCATACGTATCTGTGGGTGCATGCACACTGTATATCCACCACTGAGCATCATATTCCCTCAGGAGGTTGGCCAAGGTCAAAGGTGAAAGTTCAGTCAGGAGACTCGGTGTTCAGGGGTATTGAGATAGTTCATGTTATTGGATGCAGCGGGGTCATGTGATCACTTGCTCATTTTATGTTTAATGTGGGTCACATGATGCAGGTGCCCAGTGGGTCACATGACATCCAGCCTGGCACCTGAATGAAAACTGAACCAAGCACATAAACAGGGCCATGTTAAATGCCATCAAAATATACTCCAACATCAAGTGATGGTCGTTAAATCACATGATATGCATAACATCAGGCATTAATTGCCAGAGGACACACCTCTATTGTTGTCTACAACTCGCTATCATATGCCCAATTAACATCTGTCAACATTTACTGTCTCCCACTAGAAAAAACTCTTATTATTCGAGTTCAAATGTGAAGTCTGAAGCTGAAATCAGACTGACTATATGGGCACTTTGTATCTTGAAACACACTCTTATTGGCTCTGGTTGATAGAGAGAAAGGCTTTTAATTGTTGCTAGTTTGTTGTCAGGCTAAATTTCCATTTTGCTTGGTGCTTGCAGTTGTGTGAGAAATGTATTTGCTATTGTAGCAGTGAATGCATCACATACTGCTGAGTATTGATATTAGCTGAGAACGTGTCAAAAATCTTGTTTATTGAGAACTTGCCTAGAAACACATTTAGTGTTAAAAATGACACATAGCCAAACAAACAATGCATTGTTGTTCTTCCAGTAAACATGTTAGTTTCCATGTGCTGTGCAAAAATACAGTTTCAAACTGAGCCAATCAATGCTTGTTTTGATTCAGCAGGTTCTTGGTATGCTTGGTGTGTTTTATGATGAGAATTTCTCCAAACTCTTAATGACTTAAAGATTTTCATTCTTCAACTCTAATGGGTTGAGCTGTCACCTCGAAATAGGGGACTGTTTCCAAACAAACTGAACCAAACACGCAGGCATGCGCGCGCGCGCACACACACACACACACACACACACACACACACGCACACACACACACACGCACGCGCGCACGCACACACACACGTCTTCTCCTCCACACAGATGCTTTTTCTCTCCTCTCTTGCTGTTATGAATACCGCACATACACTGAGTCTTACAGTAAGCACACTCATTCTCTCTTTCTCTCTCTAGATCTTTCTCACACACAAGCCTCCACACATACACACACACACACACACACACACACACACACACACACACACACACACACACACACACACGCACGCTATAAAAACACATGCACAAACATGGAGGAAGCAGGGCTGTGGAGAAGTGACAGTCGCTTCATGGCCGCTGGCTTCGTATTGTAGCAGCGCCGGGCTCCAGCTCGTAATGAGGCTGTGGAACGTTCTAGTGTCATACGGATCTGGTTCCCACACCATCCCTCTGTGCATCAGCTCACTGTGTGTGCATGCGTGCGTCTTCCCGAGTGTGCGCGAGAGACACAGACAGCTAGAGACGGAAGCAACAAGAGACTTTGTGAATTCATGGAAAGGATGTAGGATTCTATATGTAGGATAACATAATGAAAACGAAATGATATCTCTGAGCAGCAAGCAGCTGGTCTTTACAGCTGAGCTGTGGCACACACAACCTCTTTATGTGTACGTACAGCCTGTTTGTGTCATTGATCTCTCTGCAAATGCTGAGCAGTGTCTATATTGTAGCAAACACAAAAGCTTTAAGATCATTGATTGAGACTTTCTTTGGTGTCAATAACACACCAATCAAAGACTCCGATCAATACTTGCAATTCCTTCTGTCTCTGATCACTACTGCATGTACAGCTGATAGACACAACACAGTGCCCCTCGATAGAACTCAATTTGTTTCTATTGTATTTGACATCATCAGAATTTTTTCTGTCTTACCAATAATCACAAGCCCTGGAGCATGATTAAGGTTAAAAGGGTCAGATATCCTCAACATGAAATCTCACTGCCATTAGTCTGCAATGAGTAATAAAAATCTACCCAGCATCAAGAAGTTAGAAGCAGCGCTCTCATCATTTTCGGTTGTTTTAATGTGTCAAGAGTCTCAGTGGCAGCTGGTGATTATTTGCCTGACTAAATAATCATATCGCAAGGATGAGACAGACAGAGATGTGAGATAGATTACCGTTATTTGTAAGTATTAGAGGCATTTTTGGGGGGGCTTTTATTTGACAGTGAGCTGACAAGAAATCAGGGGAGACATATGGGGGATGACGAACATAGAGTATTGCAATTACGTGGTCAGCATCTTAAACCCTAGGCCCCCGGGACACCCCAAAAACAGATTAACTTTCAATGGCTGAGTGGCAGATTGGGAAGATAAAGAGCTCGTAGGGAATCCTGGAGTGTGAATCAGCTGAGTTCAGAGAAAAGTTCAGAGTCTGAAGAGGCTGCTGTTATCAAGGCAAATAATGACCAAAACTCCAATGAAAGATAGGCGGAGATACAAGGACGTTGTTCTGAGAGTCCATCACGACAAAGAGGATGATATATGAACGCAGTCACTTGCAGCTGATCAGGGACAAAATGGGAAAGTTGAATAGTTATGTGTTAATAAGACAACAAGCTACAGACCAGATCTTTATGTTATCATAAAGCTGTGTACATCAAGTGTATTCTATACCTATACCTCTATAACTGTATGTATATGAATACACAAGCAACAGTGAAGCAAAAAGTGAAGATGTTCAAAAACTGCAAATGTTGAAAGATGACAGTACATAATAATACTAAGAGGAAATGTAGGGAGGGGGAACAAGCCATAAAAAAATAAAATTCCATCTTTGACAGCTCAGTGACGGCTAACAGCTGCCAGCCATGTGGCACAGGTGATGCACTGGTGGCCATGGGAAACAAAATGAAATCTGCTGCTATCCCAACTACCAACAGCCCTGCACTGACTGAATGCTGTATAGAAAAAACACTCGAGTTGGTCCAGTGTGGCTCAGTCTTTTGAGAGGTTGGTTGAGGAGTCTGCCCCCCCCC
>NW_019525089.1:76949-176825 GCF_002814215.2 Seriola lalandi dorsalis
CCCCCCCCCCCCCCCCCCCCCAATTCTAAACCATTAATCACGATAATGCAAAGACTGCAGTCATCCATCTCTGCATTAAATCCCATCTTGAGACACATTGCTGAGCTGGTCCCTGAAACATTACTTGTTGCTACCTTAAACTCATTAGTATCCAGTGTGAATGTGTAGCCAGCAAAGTTGATGAAGAAGACAAAACTCTTGATGCATTGTCCGCTGCTCATTAACGGCACCGGAGTCAGTGCCAGTCAGTACAAGGAAAGACTATGAGGACATTGAGTGCTGGATTTACTCTCTGCAGCAGTGGGTTCACACAGGTGCATCTGTAGTGCTTCCTAACTGCATATTCGCTCTACACTCCAAAACTCAGAGGAAGTCGTCAGGGTGTACAGAAAAGCGTGAGATGAGAGCGTGTGCATGATAAATGTAGATGTGGTATAATCTTCTAATACAAAATGAATAAAGTAGGTATGGAGATTAGAAGTACAAATTAGAGTGCTACACATGAGATGAAATGTGTCTGCGTGTGAATGTGTGTGTGTGTGTGTGTGTGTGTATAATTACAGAGTGTGGAGTCTAATCTACCTTTGGCTAATGTTTCAGACAAAGATCAGAACGAGGACAATTAAAGCATCTTGCAGGGAAAGGGTTGCTGCTATTTGAGAGTTCACGAAACACCCAAACACGCACACACATACTCACACACTATCCTCCCCAGACGTCTAAATTTTTCATTCTTTCATTCCTCCATCTGTTCTTCCATCCTGCAACAATCCATCCTTTCTTCAATTTTTTATTTACCTTTTATTAATTTCTGTCACAATATCTTTCACTACAATCTCTGTGATGGGACTGTCAGTGCAGTTTTAGGATGATGGTTTGGAAGTTAACATTAGATGGGGGAAACAGTGCAGCATTTTGGGAGGTCTGCCTCTAATTGTGTATGCATATTAGTCTGGCTGCCTATTACTCGGTCTGTCTGTTTCTTGTCTCTCTCTCAAGTGTTTAACTGTCTGTGTCTCTGTTTGTCCTCTATCTGTCTTTATATATTTGAGCTAATTAATATTGGATGTGATATCTCCCTGAAGAGAGACCGCACTTAAACATCTATCTATCTATACATCCATCCATCCATCCATCCATCCATCCATCCATCCATCCATCCATCCATCCATCCATCCATCCATCAACGCACAAAAATGTCTTTAAATTCCATAAGATGATGTCTACAGGCTGAAAATACTTTTATCAGTCCCTCCACAAATCCACAGTCCTGCAATTTATATAATGCCCACATTATTTGTAACTATATTTATACTACTGGAAATATTTTCCTCATTTAATCATTCAATCCAGGTGGTGAGCCCATTTGATAAAATCAAACCTTGTCCTTATCAGACTTTCCTCCCTCAGAGGAAAGGCTGCTCATGCTGCACTGTCACCCAGGGGTGGTACTGGCCTCCAGAAAGCTCCACCCATTGAAATCTTGCTAATTGAACATTTTGTGTGTGATTTTGTTCACACCTCAAATTTACTTACAAAATGAACATTTTTGGAAGAAAAATCCTTCAAAGATATTACTTTACTTAATAGTGACCTATTTTTCTACATGTAATTTAAAATATGCATCTCACAGGCTCTTATTTCCACTCTACATATTTCCATGAGATTATGTTGATAAGGGATTCACAGTATAACCTCTCAAACTCCTACAATAATGCACACTGCACTGCAGATGGACCCTCCATGGGGAATTTATATCACACCCTACATAAATTAATTTGACAGTGAAATAAGCAGAGCAGCTATCTGCACCAATTATGGGGAATATTATGCATGAGTTTCATGGGGCAGATTGCCCTGCATTGCTCATTCAGTGGCCACTGGTGAATTTCCCAGTGCTACTGTGCATTTACCATATCCCTCAGTGTTTGGTAAACAACAAGTTTATTTGCCATTTGTAAAAGTTTCTAATTATAATCTCTTTAAAGTGACTTTAATCTCATGTTTTCCTGGAGGAATGCTTTGGTTGCATGAAAAAAAGCTGAGTACACAGTCACAATTAGGACATGGAGTTTTGTTTTTTTCAGTTTGTTATTTATATAGGATTAGAGTCAAAGACTGATGACTGCTTCTTTATAGTGCAGGGAGATGTTAGTAACTTACCCCTCAGACTGAAAACACAAAAACTAGATTTATCTTAAAAAATGATGCCACTGACTGCTTTTACCTGCAGAAGTGAGTTCTTGTGAAAAACCTTCATAGTGACAAATGATAAATTAAAGTGCAGTTTCAATCTAAATTATCATAAGACAATCACAGCTGATTCCTCCCGCTCTTTTATTACAGTAATCTGGTGGGATGGTGGAGGTTTGACTGAGTGAAATAGCATGGATATACTCAAATATTAATTTGAATTGACTAAATGCTCGAGCTGCTGCGGTTCATTAAAGATGTACTTGAACAGAGGGAGGGAAGGAGGGAGGAGAAAGTGTGTTATTCGAATATCTGGAGATATATTTGGAGCAGTAGTAGTCTAAAGCTTGTGAATGTAAGGTAGAATACTGCAGTTATTAAACTGCATATACAGTATGCAGCATGTACAGTATGTGTGAATGCTGAATGCATGATTGTTCTTTAGTTGTACAGGCGATAGCACTGACTCATTCTTCCTTTTTTTTTTCAAGCAATCATACGCACATACTGTACATACACATTCAAAATGTACATGTGCACATATAATCAACATATTGAAATGTAAATGTTGTGAATGCCTAGAGGAATCCACACACATGCAAAAAAAGGAGGAAAAAAAAAATCCTCTCTGATCTCCGTATAAATTCAATGGTCACAGGACTTAAAGTGGAGATAAGAGAGAGGACATACAAAGAGCAAGTGAACTTGAAAGAATGATAGTAATTCTAGATATGGGACCTTGGTTACATAATCAAAGTTCAGGCAAGGACAGTGAAAGGTCCTCAGACCATTATTTGCACACATTGTTTTATGTGAAGGTTTATATAGGTATAGCTCTTCAAAAAAAAGCCAATATTCTGACACCTGACAAATACAAATACCCTGGAACAGTGTTTCTGTGTAACGTCCCGCTGCACAATCAGCATGTGGCGGCAACTCGTTTTCTGGACTGCATTGTGCTTTTAGTGAACTTGCAGCATATGTATGTGACAAAGCTCAACCTGTGTAAATATGGCTTCTATAAATTGATCTCCAGGTTTGTCTTGTGAGGGATTTCAGCTTCAGCTACTATATTACACTAAAACTGAGAGGTCCAGTTTCATGTGAAGGTTTCAGTGGGTGACACTCTAACAGGTGGGCGGCTGTCGTAAATCCATTATTTATTTGTACAGTTTAGTTCATCTTTAATGCTGTATGCTACACACCTCAGGTCTAAATTGATGTGTAGAAGCAAATTATCTCAGATTTCTCCTGTACTTTCCTTTATCATTTGCTACCCTTGTTTTTGCTTCTACTATGTGTTTTACGTATCTCTCGGCCCTGAGTTTTGAGGTGTGCCTTGTATTCCCTCTAATTGGGTTGGAAATAATTATGTTACACTGCTGAATAGCTGAGCTGCATTAAAAAGATATTGCCATGTCCCAGTCATTACTCTACATACACACACATAGACACACACGCACACACACACACACACACGCCCCTGGGCCACCACAACAGCTGTTAGATGTTGAAATGTTTATCCAGCACACCAACAAAATAAAAAGAACAACTAGAGACCATCTTGTAATGGGATAACACCAGTCACAACGACGTGTTGGCATTCTGACCAGTAAGTAGTCAGTCATTACTACATGACCCATGACCACACCCACCTTTGCCCTCGCCCTTCATTTTGATCTCAGCTACACACCGGGTTTTGTGGCTGTGTCTTGCACGATTGCTACAGTAAGTGTCTCCAGGAAAACACACACACACACACACACACACACACACACACGGTGAAAACAATACTAGCCCTGCTGTCACGGCTGGTATATATAAAGAACAGAAAAAGTGTGAGGCAGAAATGAAACTTTTGAGAATGAATCTGTTCAGTGTTGACATCTATGTGTTTGCCTGTGGCTTTAACACTTGACCAGGGAGAGAGATTGTGATTGACTGTCTCTAATAAAACGTCATGAAACCGAATATTTTCTATGATCTATTTTTGTTCATGCTCTTAATGGAAGGTGGTGAATTATTGTTTGGATGGAGTAATTGACCAGTGGATCTAATTATGGTCAGTTCACTTTAGTGGAAATCTTAACTCCTGTAAAGCCACACTTACTCACTCTCAGTCACACATGCACACACACACACACACACACACACACACACACACACACACACACACACACACACACACACACACAGATATAAATACACACACTTGCACTGTTCTCATCCTAACCTCCATTTCCCTCAGTGCTCCCAAACTGTCTCAGAGGACTACAGATAATTCCCTCATCAGCATCCGACCTCATTCAGTTTTAACAGACACCATTGATCGCACATCAGCAGTAATGCTCAGTGACAGAGGGAAAGGAGAATAAACGGATGTAGAGAAAAAAGAAGGAGTATAATGAATTTTATAGAACAGGGATTTTGAGGAATTGTTACACAAACTTTAATTGAATTATTGTGAAAATTATACTAAAAAGTGAATGGATTTTTATCAACAAAGGGTGTTATAGGAGTTAGAATTACTAAGAAAATGAAAGGGGTGAGGGCATTATATAAGATGATAAAGAAAGGAAGAAGTGAACATGAAAGAAAGACAAGGTGAATATGAGAACGTCAACATAAAAAAGTTAGATGTTGTCGGCATTGCTTCAAATGTCTTGTTGAGTTGGACTCGTTTTGAAGTCAATGAGACATGAAAGAAATGAGAAAATATGAGGGAAGGAAAAGGAACAGTGAAAAGAGGTGAGGGCAACAGAAGTAGGAGAAGTGAGAGGAAGAGTAGGAGGAAGAAAGCAAAGAAAAGAAGATGTAGGCCAAGAAGGAGGACAAAAAAGATGTACAAGAATGAAGGAAATGGAAGAGAGAAAAGGAGGAGGAATGTTTTGAAGTAGCATAAATGTCTGCTTTTGGTGCAGATATGGGTCAGACACCAAACAAAGTCAAAAACTCATTTCATTCTCCACTGACTTTGAACTTTTTACCCTTCTGTGTTCAATATTCAATGCCTACATGCATGCAGGAGAAAGTTTGTAAGTGAAAAGATGAGGGACCATTTTCAGCTACTTTGTGTCGGATATAATTAACCTGTTTCTTTCTCTTCCCTCTCTTGTTTCCATTTGCCTCTCTCCCACAGGCGTCGCGCCCTGTGGGGGTGGGGTTCTGTGATGGTAACCATGGTCCCCGGCAGCCGCTATGTCTGCAGCGCTCATGCAAGAGAGGACGACTCCACGAACGACCGCGAGGAGCGAATTCTAGCCGTGCTGGGCATCATCGGAACCATCCTCAATCTTTTAGTGGTCATATTTGTCTACATCTACACCTCCGTCACCTAAGGTGTTCTTCGGACAAGAGACGTTGGCAGTGTCCCCAACCTTGCTCCACACATGCAAACCCTCCTCTTTAAGTATTTATGCACCTGGAGGGTTTGATTATGCAGAGTAAGCGCTGAGATGTGAGGATCATTGGCAGCCTGTTCAGCTGGATGGTAGCCATATTTATCCACACCTGCATCCCTGCTTATCCTTTAAGACAGCTCTGCTCCGCTGACTAAAGGCCGCTGCCCGTCACAGAACAGGAGCCACAGGTGGAATCATCTGCACTTTCAAACTGTACCTGCACATTTTCCAAAACAATATTTCACACGTCCATGTCAAATGACTGCTGACAGTGTGTCCAGTCTGGTAATGGTCATATGTGTGTGTAATCAATACTAATGCATGACTGTGGTGTTGCATTCCTCTGACTGTTTCGACAGCTAGACCGAAGCTCTTATGTGTCTTTCATCTGATGGTGCTCATATCTGACTGTGCTACATCTGCCTTTATGTCTCATAACACTGTGTTTTTTTCTTTTCAGCTTTCTTTTTATGAATTTTAAGATAAAGTCACTGCCAAATAGTCTGACAAACACAGCACTTTGAGTTCACTTGACCAAATTAGTTGATAGGGAGGGATGGTACACTGCTAAAACTATATTAGGGACCAAAAATTCGCCAAGTGAATTATCAACAGAGGGACCCCATAGGCCTATTTGCTCCTCAGCACTGTTAATTCTACTTGAACAGAGCGTCAGGGCAGATGTACAGCTCATCGCTCATAACTAAAAAATTTGTTTTCTGTAGTCAGTGGAGTCACTGAAAAAGTTTTACATGGACCTGATGAGTCCATACCTGAGCACACCGGAGGAGAGATTCCTGGCTGTGCTGGGAGTCATCGGCATCGCGCTCAACCTCCTGCTGCTTGTCTTCGTCTATATATACACCTCCATCTGATGCGCGTGCCTGAACACATTGTCAGCTATGAGATAACTTGCTGCACCTCCAGTAACTGCAGCTGTAGCCAACAGCCAGGGGCTTCCAGTGATCATCCTGTACATTCTTCAACCACACATGTATATATTGTACCTATAAGCACAGCCTGATTCTTAGCTTATTTGGGGATTATGTTATTCTAGGCAGGTTTCTGTGCCTAACAATACAAGTGATATTCTAATAATAGTGGGAACTTGATGAAAAGAGGGTGATGAGAGAATTTAAAGGCAAAAGCATTGAGCTTAAGAAAAGAAAAGGAGATTTGTTTACAGACTGGTTTATGAAAGAAACATGCTTTACAAAATTCACCTTCTTTTGTGGAAAATTGTGTCCTGCAGTTAGTGTTTTTGTAGATACAGTACTCGCTCACTTATGTGCATCATGAAATGTTTACTTAAGCTTGTATGGCTATAATCAAATACTTTTTATCACGCTTTGACCAAAATAACTGATGTGAAGACTGTCGTCTTTGTAGTAATTCTGTTTGTTCTACATGCTCATTGATGTTGAAAGCACCTAGACATGAAAGTACATGGTTTTGATGTCTCAGTCTGTGCAGCAGCTCTGCGCATCAGCAAAGATACCTCTGTGGACGGTTGGTACCACAGGATAACGCTCTGTTTTCTGGTGTCATGTTTCTGTGATTGGATCTGTGAGCAAGGCAGATCCAAGCAGCGTCAGAGAGGGCAAAGCGTGGAACTGAGACAATGTCACACAAATCAAGACGGCGCACTTTTGCAGTGCAGCACAAAGGAGCGCAACAGTAACAGAGGAATCAGGGAGAGCCAGTGTGGATTGTCTGACAAAAGAGGACATAAAACCTCTGTGCAAGGCCTCACCGTCTGTCTCGAAACTCATGAAGGCACAAAAGTCTCCCTGGGATTTGGTTACAACATTTCCACTGGAGCTGCATGTCACTATGGATATGATTTTAGGTTTAAGCGCTGTGTCTCTAATGGAGGAGTAAACCTAAATGTAGTTGACAAGCGAGCAGGAAGGACTGGCCTGAATCTACACTTCATCCTCGTCATTCTCTTCTCCACCAACAAGCTAAAGCCAGAAAAGACATAGTACTGAGAGGACCCACATGAGTCCCTGCTGTCATTTCACATAGCACAATACTTTTATATATATATATAAATGCACCCATACCTGTGAAAAGGACTTCATTTCATACACCATCAGTCAAAGGTTCTGGGGAAAGACATAACAAACAGGAACGCAGGAACAGTTTGTTTTCTAAAATGAATGGCCAGCACCTCTGACTGCTCACTTAACCTACTGCAATTTTACATGTTTGCTTGTGTGAATATGTACTGAGATTTTGATAATCATTGCATAATAAGATTCCTTGTTACATTGTGTATATATGCTCTTAGTTTTAGTACCAGTTTATCATTGAGTGTTTTGTTTGCAAGCAAATCTGAAAGTCACAGCCAGCACATTGGAAAATGTTTGGGATGAATTTGAAGAAATATCTATGGTCCCACTGGCCACAGTCTATTTTTATTGAGTGGAAGCGAAGAAGGTGCATGGCCATATCTACAGAATGCTGGATGGATAACTGACCACAATTTACCTCCCCAAACTGAGTGATGAATCAAAAGGGTACATATTAAATTACTTGTAATGCATAATTAACTTGCCTTAGGACTCACTCATACAAACTCACACATGTTCTTACTTCTGTACCTGAGAACCTTCGTTGAAAAATTGCTTTTGCTCCCAACCATAACCACCGCATGCCTAATCCAAATCTTAGCAACTTTTTGGTTTTCGGTTATGTTAACATTATTCTCTCCAACATAATTGCTGACATCCAAGAAAATGGTTATATCGCTAAAGAGAGGTCAGAATATATAAGCGGTCAGACTAATCTGGTGGTTATCCCTGGGTCAAACTTATTCGGGAGACAAAATGTGGGTGAACGGTGAAATTATTCACCGAACTGTCTATTTACAGACCCACTTCCTGCTTCAACTGGGACTTAAACCGGACTTGCTGCAGTTTTATAGTTTTCCTGTGCAATGAGAGAGTAAGCAATATTACAGTGGGCTCACTTTAATTTTTACCTCCCAAATAAATTTAATATAAAATAATAATTTGGCTAAACTGGAGGCTTTTTTACAAATTGTACTATTATCCGACAGGTGTCTCCTGCCCCGTTCGACCAGAACATGTAGCTGTGTTCTGAGATGCCAGCAATTACAGTGTTATCATAACTGCTGGAACCAGTGCCCCGAGCTCTCATGACAAGTACCCGAAATGTGACAAGCCATATCAAACAGCTCTTTAAAGAACTGAAAGCCCAAAGTACCTCACTTTCCAAAAACGTCCGCATAGACCTAAAACTCAAATTGATCCTCACAATGATAGAAAAACGAACGCGCACACACACACCGCACGCATTCTAGCTTTAAAGAGTTTAATTTTACACCATCTTTCAGCATACATCAGGAGAGTCGACAGTTAGCATGCTGAGATCGATGTGACTTGCACATTTACTTCCTGTCACATCTAATAACTGCACAGTTGAGTTTGTTGAGCTAAATCCACTTAAAGTGTGCACCACAGCACAGTATGAGCCACCTTTGGTTCGCCAGACATCTGCTGTCACACTGTGACAGTCAAAGCCACAGCTGTGGAGAACCACATTTGAAGATACTTAATGTTTTTGGTCCACTTGATGTTAGCAAACAAACTAAATGAACAAGCATTCTCAGCGTTTCAGCTCAGGTTTACTTAGATACTGGCAAAGGCTTTCTGGTATCACTTTCTAATAAGGCACCCTTTAGAATGGGTTTATAATTTTGAACCAATAGCTTTATTAAGAGCACTCTGGGTTGTACATTGCCTGGTATTTATTCCTTTTTAATAAGGAGTTTTTTAATAAGTTCTATAAAGGATTTATCAGTTGTAACTAATGGTTTTATCAATGGTAAATCAATTCTTTACTGATGCAATATGGCTGATTAGAAAATGAGATATCCATGAGCATTAATTAAGTGATTATATTTGCATTCTTACCAAATAGAAAAACAAATAAATACATAAATTCTAGCTAAAGGGATTTAAAAACAAACTGCTATTAATAAGAAAAAAACAATGTTCTCTTCTAATTGATTTACAAAGCATTGGTGAATTATTTATTAACCACTGCTAAAACAATTAAGCAATTATTACTTATAAACCCTTTTTAAAGGGTGCCTTACGTAAAAATGATACCAGTTTGTGGGTTTTCAAAGGCCAATGGTAAATCTAATATTTTTAGACTGAAATAACGGAAAGACATTTATTTTGTGCCAATATTAAATATTTTTTAATCTTTTTAAATGTTCATGCCAAAATATTGAAATGTAAATATATATTAACAACTATGAGGCAAAGTGGCTCATCTTATACAACCAATGGTCAGATTATATATTAAGTCTAAATGAAAAATACATTTAAAAAATAAAATGAACAAAGAAATAAAATTTAAAAAACAATGCTGATTTATAGACTTCATAATAGTTTTCTGTAGCCTTGGTCAGGGGGGGAACATTCATCATGTCAGCAATCAACAGTATTGACTGATATTAGATAAAAATTCAATAATAATTATCTTATTGTGTATTCTGCATGCAGTTCAGGTTTTTGGTTAAGACCACTTAACATGACAGGCCCACTGCCACACAGACCAATGAGAGGACAGAGCCTACAGGGTGAGTCCTGGCCATCTGCTGTCCTCCTCACCACACACACACACACACACACACACACACACACACACACACACACACACGCACACGCACACGCACGCACGCACACACACGCACGCACGCAAGCACGCACGCACACACACACACAAACGCACGTGCACACACACAGCATGGACTTTTCTTAACAATGTAACTCAAATGTCTCACACAGAATCAAAATGCACAGCTTGAGATGGTTTATTATTTATTTGATGCCTGTTCATGTGGGTTTTTTTTTTTTTTTAATAATTCTCTTTGCACAAACATTATGTTATGGAAACGGAGAAGAAACAGGTGCATCAGAGTACACCTGGGAGCCCTAACCACTGCACCAGACATGGATTATTAACACAAAACACTGTAAGCAAGAGACCAATGTTCAAAGACAGGCAAATGTGTATTCGGACACTGTGAAACAGATTCCCACGTTTTTTATGATTCATGAGCTGAATTGATTTTTAGCCTGAGAGGGCACATTGGACACAGACTGTCAGTTTTCATTTAACAGCCAGTTATTTCCTGAGCAGACAGGACCAGTGATCTAAGAAACTGCCAGGTGACAGAAAACCTCAGAAATGATCTATTCACCAAGGTTTTGTGTGACATGCTGATTATTTAGTGACTAACATTCCAGGACAATAGCTGTTACGGTACTGTAGATTTGAAATGGGAGATGTCCAGAAGGACGACCCCAACTGATAACGTTCGCTTCTATGAGCAAAAGATAAAGTTATATTGCCATAGGAGAGAAACTTGGTCGTCTAGAATCGTGTAAGAGAATTATGGCCATTTCTGATGAAGCTGATGAAGAATCAGTTTGGTACGATCCCTGAGCGTAACCACTGAACAAATGCTGTGAGATCTGGTGTACTTTCATGTAATGTTTATATATAATGTATAATTATAGTAATGCCAATAAAAAAGAAAAACACCACTTTCAAAGAGTTTCACTGTTTTTTTTTTCCATAATGGCAAAAATTGTACATCTAGAAATCAGTTTTGGCCAAAAGAAAAAAATGGAATTTCTCTAGTTCTATGTTTTTGATTTGATACCATTTTGTAGTATCTCTCCAAACAACACACAAATGAAAACTAGATAGTTAATGAATAAATTACAAATTTTCAAGAAAATTGAGCTAGAATATTGGGAAAGACCTAGTCCTCCTAAATTCGATGTAGTTGGTTGTAATCCTGATCAGCCTAGGATGTAGTCTGAAAAACTGGATTACAAAAGAAAAACAAAACATCCAAAGCTTCTCTTGATGCGTTTCTCTTTACATGTCAAAATGAGTGTAAATATAAAACATGAGTCTGATTTTGGGGCATTTGTCCACTAGCCACTGTGTTTTGCATATTGTTTTTTACCCTTAATTGAATCTTTTAGATCCACATAGCATTCAATGCATGTCATTAGCTGCACTCACAACATGTCATGGATTACATACAATGTGTAGAAAGTGTGTTCTGGGGGTTTTTTATCCTGCTGCCTTAAAACATATCGCTGAGCCTGAAAGTAAGTCCTTTCATCCGACAAGATAACAAAGCTGAGCATTCATCCAAACTACTCAAAATTCAGTTTTCTTATATAGGGGGAATCGCTGAAAACTGTTGGAATAACTCAATTAAGGCTATCTAATGTAGTTGTATATTCGCAGCTTCACTTTTTATCAGTGGGATTCAACTTGAGTGTTTGGTCCTGCTGCTCCCTTTGACTCCTCTGAGGGTTTTTTCCCCCCTTGTTTATTCTTCTGGCTTGTAAGCGGGATGCATCCTAATACCGTGTTGTCTTGAACGCACTAGCCATATGAAAAGGTTATCACCCACACAGCAAAGCTCTTTTTTAAGTAGTATTGTTGCTCTGGCAGACCTGTGCTGTTGGGTGCAGCCATGTTCAGCCAGCCGGATAAACTAACAGTGTGTCCTCAGGCGCCCCATGAGACAGCCACTGACCTGGCTAATATGGGTGGCTGCCCTCTGTGCGCACACACACACACACACACACACACACACACACACACACACACACACACACACACACACACACAAAAAGACTCACACACACCGGCCTGTAGTCTCTAGCATAGATCTGACTACCACTCAGATATATAATGTAGTGTGATTTAATAATCTAGTGTCGCTTTCCTCTCTTCCTGTTCTCCCTTACCTCTGCACTCTCCTTACTGCAAACATTTATGTTCTCTCCTCTGTGCCTTTGGTCCATTGTTTGCTATGTTCCTATTTTAGTCCTTAGTTAGTTTGCCAGTTCAAGCGTGAACCCCATCCCTGACTCTGAGCCTCAAGCCACTGTCAGTGGAACAAGGAAAGATGTTTTATGTAAACAGTAATATAATGTCCTACTTGCCTGTTGAGTGTAACAATTCCCTCAGAAGTTCACCCAGCCTTGAAGGAAAATACCCACTGAGTCACATCGTTTTTCGCTCATGCTCCTTCGGATGCACCTAGATCTCTGTGTAATGCAGAAGCTACAGTGTGTCTGGAAAGATCCCAGTCACTGACATCACGTTCCCGCTGGAATGAATCAGGAAACTAGTCTCATGACAACATATCAGTTTAGTTTGCCAGCATTATACCAAAATCTGTCAAGGGCACAGTAAACAGGAGACAGATTACAGTAAGTAACAGCTGACTCGTGAAAATCAAGCAACAAATCCTGAAAATATCCGTCATGAAAGTAAACATGAAGACTCAAATCCTGATGTTGAATGCTATTCTGATATTTATATGTGCAGGCATTTAAATATAATGCACTTATCTACATAAAAGACAAAGTGCAGTTGTACTATGTTATGGGGCTTCCTGAGTAATTGACAGTTAAAACAGTAATCAATAGTTAAAATTGGTTTGCATCCGCATTTAGATTTGTAAAATGAAGCTCTGAAACTGCTAGTAAAAAGTAAAGATCCAGTCACTATCAATATGTTGATATTGCTATTTGACAATCAATGTTATTAGTACCATTTTCTGTTCCCTTGAAGAAAGAGAATAAGAGAATAACTGCATATAACCACATGCCTCTATTTTCTGATGTTATTTTAGCTTAATTTCTTTATAATCAGGAGTGATTGGAAGGATAAGAGGATGTGACAGTCATCATCATCACCATCATCATCTTCATCATCATCATCATCATCATCATGGTGTTGTTTTCCTTTGTCTTTGATTACATTTCAGTTGTGATGGCGTTTACAGTGTTTGTCCTCGTTCAAAATTACTTATCAGTCATGCAGCTCTCAAAGCCTGCAGCTCAGTCAGCACAGCTGAGACTGAGGGAAGCATAGTGCACGGTATACACACACACACACACAAACACACACACACACACACACACACACACACACACACACACACACACACACACACAGAAAAGAGAAATAATAGATATCTGGGGATGCAAGAAATGCTTCTTTAGCTTAAAAGCTAGTCCCGCAAACGACGATCGCTCTTTCTCCTGTCTCTCGGGCCTCATTATACTCATGTTATCTGCATCCCATGAGAGTCCCTGATCAATGTATTAAACGCTTCTTTTACTCCTTTTCTTTGGTCTGCTACCTCTGTTCCAGTCGGGGAAGGACGACAAAGACCAGGGTGATTGCTGACCAAACACACATACAGTTCTTATTCCATTGATTTCAAACATTTAAGTCGAGATTTGAAAATGAGACAAAAAAGAGGGAAGATAAGCTGACAGGCAAGAAATCATGCTAATACATTAGCATAAATGTATATATTATGTACAGTGTAACACAACGGTCCGGCAATAAATCATTTCATTTTTGTTTAAACTGATTTAGAGAGGTGTTTATCTGCAGACATTTGTCATCATTTGGTAGGATGCACTTTACACTAAAGGATATGAATCTAAGTTGTTTTCCAAATGATTACCAGGAGCAGGACTTATAATTTAACCTTATTTTTTTCAGGTTTGGGCAGCACTAATCAGACATTATCTCTTTGAATGAGTAAGTTTTTTTCTCCTGAAGCTAAATCTGATGTTTTCTAAATATTTCACAGGCTAATTAAGTCAAATTATTATTTGCATGGACTAAACCAGTGGTATTAGATGACGAATGGCCTGAAGGAGTTTCGCTATGAAGCTAACTAACACTTCACCTCTGCCCCTCAGCACTGCCTATAATGAAGCCTCAGTGGATCTCTATTATCAAGGCTGTCCAATGGCAAACTTTCTGCTCCTCTGTCTGCTTTAAACATGATGGATGTGAATCAGCACTGCACCGTGTTGGTGTGTATCTGCTCATTTCAGCTTGATACTTTTAAGCTGAACAATGAACAGTGATGTAAAATAAATGAATTCCATAGAGTAAACTGGAATAGTTTAACAGATCGTTTTAAGTGCAATTACATTTTTCTCCATAAAGGGTTTTCAAACTGTCTCCACACACACCTTCATATAGAGGCAAATCCTATCCATCACACTTCAAGACACAGCAATAATCAAAATGCGCATACACACACACACAGACACACACACACAAATAAGAGGGCCCTAGTGACGTCACGTCAAGTATTTGAGGCCCCCTCACTCCCTCAGTAACATTACACAGTGGACACACACAGAGGAAGCTACAATCCAGCTATATATGACCTGACACAGAAATAGTGACTGAGCAGCTTCTTGGCCTTGTGTGACATTTTCTCACCGTGCCACGAGACGCAGCGCCAAACAAAACAGCATCCTTTTAGCTTCTCTCTTATCACGGACCTGTGGGTCTCAAGAGCCCCGACAGAAGAGGATAACGAAGACTTAAAACTCCCACGAGTTACCAGTGGTGCCTGGCAGTCATCTTCCCTGTGAATATTCGGATCTATTTGTTTTGGGACTGGACAGGATTAAGGTTGAAGTAGTTTTTACTGCACTCTGAGTGAGTTTGACAAATGGAGCCCACTAGAACAGAATCAACAGAAGTGAGAGGAAAGAGAAACAACAGGGAGGTAAATTTCAGAAAAAAAACTTCTTCAGCTCATCAGAGCAAAGATTTTTTTTTTTTTTTTGCTTTCCAGCAAAATCCATGGTGATTGGTATGCTTTTCCTCACTGTATTGTCACTGTATTGCTATATTAGACAAAGAGAATAGAATATGATATCTCTCACTATCACGTGTCTATACATGAAGGAAACAGAATTTATTTATTACATTGACATAACAGATACTGTATGGAACAAATATCTCTCACTAGGAATTGCCTATAAATGAATTAAACATAAATTGTGCTGCTTATTACACAAAACTGATATGATACATGCAGCATATTGCAAATACTTATGTGGTAGATAAAATATGTGCAGATATGTAGCTGCACAGTAGAATAAAATAGATTATCTCCCACTATCGCGTCCAAAAATTAATCAGAAATAATTAGACAGAATATGACACTATGTGTGCAGCACATAAACTTAACTAGAACTATATGACAGAAAGGTATATAGAGAAGATACCAGAGGAAACAAGAGCAGTTTTGTGTTTTGTGGGTGTGGTCATGTCTTTGTCAATGGCGCCATCAGGTGGCTGAAACACTAGTCTTAGTCTAATAATTCCTGCTGTGAGCGCATGACTGTGAACTGTACACACTGACAACAAACTGTACACCTCTCTCTCTCTCTCTCATCGTCTCTTTTAGTTGGACGATCCTGTAAGTGCACTTCCTGAATTGGCCCGTTGCAAGGTGGACCCCGAGCACCTGCTTGGCATTGTGGGTGTTGTTGGCGCAGTTCTCAACCTGCTGGTGGTGGTGTTCGTGTATATCTACACACCTGTTTGACATGTCTACATTAAGTAATACAACAATACTGGTATTCAGTCGGACTTGATTGACTTTTGTAGTTGTGTTTTTTACATTTACATTTAAAAATAAATATATATTTATAACCAATAAATTTCAAGTGAGAAAATTATTTCAATCATCTCTACTTTTATTCAAAGCCACATCAGTGAAGCATCAGGGCAATGTGTCAATTTATATTATTGAGTTACTTTTATTTTACAGCTTTAACACACGGGAAAAAAGAACAAAAAAAAAATGATACTATGTGAAAACTGTACAGCTCTACTTCCTTGGCCTATCAAAGAGGACCAGAAAACAACAGACACAAAATGATAAGCCATATAAAAATCAGCTCAGTGGTTTAAGATAATACGTTGAGTTATATTAATATTTACAAGGCACTGCAGGTAAAAAATGGATATTATCAATAAATGCCTATGTGAAATGTACACCAAACTATAACTCCTGGAAGAGAGATGCAAAACTTGAGATGACAGAACAGGTGTTTTCTTTTTCCTCGACTCCTGCTCTTTACAGAAATATCCGCAAAGTTCCAGACACAGGAACAGACATTACCTGACAGATAAATACACACAGTATATATTACACTAAAGTAAAGCAAACATGCTATTTTGAGAGCTTGAGTCTCTCATATTCACTGAAATTATGTTAAAATGTTTATTTTAAATATATATATTGTTTTTTTTCTTTAAGGGACAGGAGCTGTATAATTATTTGGGTCACTCATGTTAATATCAGGCAGTATTTGACAGCTGGTGATAATGTCAATCTTCTCAGACACAGCCTTCAGGTCATCCAGAATTAATCTGATGCTGTGAGAAGCGTTGATGATGGCGCCCTGCGACGTATTCAGCTGAGCTGTTGCACTGCGCACCTTTCACAAAAACAGTCAAACAATTGAAACGCAAATCTGTTGATGTGAAGTAAATGATTGTTGTAATTCACAAAACTCAGAAACCTGCTAAGTTACAACTGACAAAGGTATCATAGTGTACACTGTGTCACTTATGTCTCAGTTCTATTCTACTCTTTTATCATCAAGTCTTACTGCAGCCACTTAGATGCAGCTCTTTGTTACTGGTATGTCATTTCTATGTTTCTGACATTACAGCACACACTTTGTCATAGCCATCCGAGATTCTCTATTTAATACAGGTTTGCATTACAGCATCTTTTTCAATACTATCCAGCATTAGTCCTATTACTTTTCTTGTATAGAACAATATGTTTTGTGCTCAAATATTTTACTTCAGTTCCACAACAGTGGTGAATAAGTGCAGTGGCATCTGTGGTAATGGTGTAGTAGGCATTTTGGAGGACCTAAACTATATATAATAATAAGTGTTCTCAGCATACCTCTTTGGCAGCACCGCCATAAACCTGCCGTAGAGTCTGTGACACGTCGTGATACAGATGGCTGTTAGACTCCCGCAGCTTTTGTTGTAAAAGCGTGTCACCTGGAAAATGAACAGATTTGCAGATTCAGACAAAAATCTGAACTCTACTGGTCTTTCTTTGACTGTTCACTTATCCGTTTGATCGAAACGATCCATGACAAAATATTGATGGAATGTAATGAAAAACATGCATAAAACGGAATTACTTGAGAATAAACTGCTATGATCATTTATCATTACAACTCCAACTACACCTCTGCAATATATAAGAGTAAGCAGGGTGACTCGGATGTTTCATTACTTGCTGTATTTCACGATGATAAGAACACCACCACACCACCACTCTAAACTTAGTAGCTTTTTCAGAGCTTTCATTTTCATCTCAAATGCATCAGTTTCAATCAGCAAATGGATCTGGCTCCATTCATATGTGCACTCAATCATACATCTGGATGAACCGTTTACTGAAGAAGACTGTGAGATACAATTGAACGCTCAGAAAAAGCTAATAAGCAAACTTTTAAGGTGGGAGCTTTCTGTCACACAGTAAGTATTGTTAGTGGAATAATTATTGTCAGGCTATAATCATGACTGGGATTGCTCACCATATGGCCTGTGTGTGGGGCTTGGCCTGTCTTCCACTATGGACTGTATATCAGGATGGTCTCTGACTACGATAAGAGGAGGCAGGTCTCTCCTCAGTATCTGAGCGCCCTCCTGGCTCACTGCAGAGGCTCGGTCCACCTGCTCCTCCTCCTCGCCCTCGCTGTCTGTTTCAGACGCCTCTCCAGGAACCTGACAGCATCCAAGATCACAGACAAAACAGGTTTGAGATTGTTCATGAATACACACACACACACACACACACACACACACACACACACACACACACACACACACACACACACCTTGGCTCCGACTGAGGCAGTTTGTGGAGCGGGCAGGGAGGTGATGTAGACTTCATCATCAGAGTCTGTCTCAGACGCCTCGCCCTGCACCACTATCTGGTACCTGCTGGACATGACTGCACACACACAGAGACACACAACGAAAGGTCGTTAGCTACACTGAAACCAGAGGTTACTGAAGCTAAATAACGGTAATAACGACACTAAGGCAAGCGACATACGAGGTTTGCATGAACCGACAAACTATAATGTAACGATAGCTAAACGCTCAATGCCAAAATATACAGTGAAATAAATGCAAAAAGTTCCAAACCTTCTCTGTGAACTCAAAAACACAAATCACATGAGCAGTAAGGAAATCGGTTGTTTTCCAACCGTCACGTGATAAGTGATGTATCGTGTCGTGATTGGAAGAAATGCCCAACTCGTATTATATAGCATCGTTTGTATTTAAAGCCGGCGTACGCCGAAATTAAAGTCACTTTCAAATGGGTGTAAGGCAGGCGATACAGTACGGTGTTTATTGGTGCCCTCTGCGTAAGAGCAATATGTTTTGTTACTTGATTTATAAATTCTTTGAATGCACTCAGTTTTTGTGGTAATGTAATCGATCGCTACCGGGTGCTTTCCAACGTGTTCCATGGGGCTAACTCCGCCTCCCTGAAAATCAGAGGAGCGTCCTAGTGTCAATATCGAGCTCAACCTAGGAAGCAGGCTCATATATACTTCGTGTAGCCTACAATAATTTGACAGGTACAGTAGATTCAGCTATTCCTTCTGTTGAAAGTATTTAGGTTAACTGTGTATGACATATACACATGCATTGTCCCCCTCCCCAATTCTTTCTCATATGCCGAGATAGACAAAGAAAAAAGCAGTTATCACGGCTTGGACAATGTTGCTAGCAAACAACACGAGCTATCTGGTGCTAACAATGTAGCCAACGCTAATCTGTATGTTTTCACGTTTACTCTTGCTGTTGTGTCTTGAAGTACGGCTACTTAGGTTAAATAAACTGTTTCTGTTTAGCTGAATAATCACTTCTGTGTGTTTGTCAGGAATGACAGACGAGGCTCTGTTTGAATTTCTCCATATGGAGATCGTGTCCCATGTTTACAAGGAGCAGCAAGCAAGTAAAGGAGAGATGGACAACAAGGTGTGTTCAACAAAGGCGCGATTCAATCAACTCAGTCACACATAACATACAGAAGAAGCAACAATATTGTACACAATGCTGCCATTTACAGGGCACTCCATACTCACATACATATAAAGTTAGTTCTTGTTCACTGACTAAATAAACCGCTTGAATTTCTTCTCCTCAGGACAGAGCTGTCTGTGTTTCTGTCCTGGAAGGCATGGGCTTCAGGGTGGGACAAGGACTCATTGAGAGGTAGACGAGGACAAACATACTATAAGTACAAGTATCTTACCCTATGTCAAGTGTCTTAAGTTCAGGTGTGTGTTCAGGTTGACCAGAGACTCTCCAAGCTTTAAGGATGAGTTGGATATAATGAAGTTCGTCTGTAAAGACTTCTGGACAAAGGTGTTCAGGAGGCAGGTTGACAACCTTCGAACAAACCATCAGGTAAAATTAAAGTGTAGTGTTGAGAAGGCTTTGGTTCAACTACAATAATTTCTTCAGCTACTGAGATGTCTGGCCTTACAAGCTCAGTTTCAGAGCATAAATCCTTTCCACCAACAAGAATTTGGATCTCTTTTGTGAAATACTAACTATGTTTGTTGAGGCAACGGGTTTACAGTTAAGTCAATTAAGGTCATGGATTATTTAAATGGTTCCTGTGACTTTTATTTGTAGACAAATAAAAGTTATGTTTGCATTAAGTGTTACTCACCAAAATGCATTGTGTATATTCTTGAGGTACAAACATGTTGAGTGTATTTCAAGTGTATTTCCTTCCTTACAAGATATTTGCTAATATAGAGGTCAAAAACTGCACAGGGAACCTTTAAATCCACTTAAAATTATACAAAACTGTGTTGATAAATGAAGTACTTAAAATAAACTAAATCTTCAGTGTTAGTTAAGATTTGTTCTTATAGTTTGTCACTTGGGTGACTACTATACCTCTGTTTATTTTCCACCACAGGGTACCTATGTTCTACAGGACAACAAGTTTACTCTGTTGACTCAGCTCTCCAGTGGAAAACAGTACCTGGATCAGGCTCCTAAGGTCAGTGTAAACGCTCTCTCTCACTTTCTCACAAGCACACACGAAAAGACAATAGTGCTGTGTCACCTGAGGACAGTCAGATCAGAAGTAGGCAATTCAGGCTTTGTTTTCTTGGTATGGTACCAAAGGAATCAAAATCAGTTGCAGCAGTAGCTGAGGCTAATTTGTACATGTGTGCTGTTTTCTTAGTATCTCGCATTTTCATGTGGCATGGTGAGAGGAGCTCTGTCTAACTTGGGTCTAGACAGCGTGGTGACAGCTGAGGTCTCCGTCATGCCATCCTGTGAGTACTATCAGTATACTAAGCCATGATTGTCTTAACCATTGGCCAAACTGCTGTTACTCTTGTGAGGTATCCTTGACTTAATTTTTTGAATTTTGGGTATATCTGTTAAGGTCCAAACAAATGGTTCACCTCTCCTTCATTTTCTGTTGCCAGGTAAGTTCCAGGTGGTGATCCAGAAGTTGTGACCTGATCCTCTTTGCTACCCTGGTGCTGATGAACAGGGCCTTGCGGGAGTAGGAGGATAGCAGTTCCATTCCTCCCACTGAGCAGTCCAACCACAGAGGGAATCAATCACCACCCTGATTTCTTCAGGTGGGGCAAACAGGACTTACCAGGTTGTGCTGATAACCCGGTACCCCTTGAAGGGCAAACAGTTTTAGCCAGAGCTTACCTTTTACTCGTGGTACTCTGATACACAACAAGATTTGTTGGATTCATTTTGTATCTTGATTTTGACAGAGGTTATTTCCCACTTGAGCTAAACAATGTGTGATGTTTTCAACTTTAGTTCTTAGTAAATAAGTGGAACCCGGCCCTGACTTACCCCTTTTGGCCGAGCTTTGAAAAGAAATATTGACTATCAGTGGCTGTGAATACAATAATGTGAATGTGAATGTATTGTTAATGACAAGGTAATTTAATATTCTTTGTAATGTGTTGCAATGTTGAGTCAGACAGAGTGCTTACCATTAAGAAATGAAAAAGAAAAAAAGAGAACGATCAGCAGTATTTAGGATAAGACATCACTATGGATAATAATTGCAGACTATCAACTGTGTACCATTTCTTTAACATCCATCCAAATAACTGCTTGTGAGCCTTTTATTACACCTGACACATCAGATTCATTATTCAGCACGTGTTTCTCTGCACCCAGCACCTGGTGCTTTGCTCTGCCTTGTAGCAGATTGCCTTTAGGAGCTGGGTGTTTCTTTTATGCTGGTAGTCATTTACATTTCAGTTCATTTTCAGGTAAAATTTAAATCCAGCATGAGTCATTGGCACAGCCATTTCAGTTTAATTATATTATTAGATGTGATAACAGTTTTCCAAGCCCAGCTTTTCTACAAATGAAAGTGGAATGAAGGCAACTTAATAAGCATCACTCTCTTCCTCTGTGGTGATGTCATATTTCAGAGCTGACCACTCAAATTGGGTTTACAGGTTATGATTTTTTTTGTACCAAGATGTACATTTTTGTTCTTTGTACAGCATTGATATGTTAACGTATAATATTAAGATTTTCCTACTATACAATAAGCTGCAAATGTGACTGAGTTGGGTTGTAAGGCTTTGAAATTAGTTTACATGGATTTCTTACATTTATTAATAACACCTTGCTTTGTACCTCCTCAGATATGAGAATTATTATTATTATTTATTTTATGTTGTCAACTTAACATTTTGTCCAAATGGAATAATAATGTTGTGACAAGAGTAGTGCAACAACAACACCTGTTGACCATGATGAATACTATAAAGAAATTCCTCTCTGGTTGATGTAGTTGCTTTTTTGTGCCACTAGAGGGACATATAGATCTGTTATTATTTTCATGTATGTTGCTTTACCAATTTACCCAGTTACCATTTTGCTAAGTTGTGTCCAGTTTCTCCTTGTCTGTTTTCTCTTGTTGTCTCAAATCTCTACTTTATCCTTTTGATGTATTGCCATTGTTTGTATGGCAGAGAGGACAACCCATAGTTGAACAAACCTGACTTTGCAGTGCCATGAAACTAAGATCATGTTGTAATATGAAAAAATGATGCCAAAATTCAAAACTTGTCCACGTGTTCGCACAGGACTGTAGAGAACAAAATGCAAATTATCAAAGAGAACCGTCTAGTTATAAGGTTCTTATGTAAAATGACGTTACCTTTTCTGTTTTTAATCACTCCTATGCATAACAACACATTTCACAGAGAGCACTAGCAACATCAGTTCAATCTCCTATCATCCATCATCCCTGCTTAAATTATTAATATTCCTTTCATGTTTTTGATCCATATCATGAGCTTGGTATTAAGAGGTATGTGAGTGTACTGTGCTTCTGAGATATTCAGTTCTGTCCCAACAGGCCCAAAAGTATTACTTTTACATTTACAAGAAAATCATGGTCAGTCTTAGGTCTAAGTGAGCATTGTGAATGAGCTCATTCACAGTAAGGTCAACCTAGTTCAGTGAAATCCATCATCGGATTTGGTACAATATAATTAGGTATTAACCATCTGGATTTTCATTATAGTTTTGTTATGGGACTACACTGACATTACTGCCCTAGTTGAATGATTATGGTGCTTTTATTTTTTTGTCTCTGCTCTGATAAAAGTATCCCTGGCTGTATTCCAGTACTCCACTGCCATCAGTGTAATAATTTTACACAATAAAGGTCTTTACATGCAAATGTATCAATTTAATGTGATCCCAACGTGTCCCTCACTTAGTTTTGGGCCTGAAAAACTGCTGTGGATGCTACTTTACATATTTGTTCTTACCACTGTGTCATTACAGTCTATATTAGACACAACATGAAACCCAGCCCCCGTATTCTGTTGCATATTTGACATAATGGTGCTAAAAACGGCTGTCAACAGTGTAGGGCAAAATCCTACTCGCTCACGTATATGGAAAATTAAGTTTAGTCAAGGGTGCATAAATCTCAACATCCTTTCTATTTAAAGCACAGCAGATTATAAACAGGCAGATATCCTGGACATGACCACCCAGACAAAGTTTGGCTGTGTTCATGGCAATAATGAACATTTCAAAGTTTCATTTTATAATTTGGTTTTAAAGGTTTTCACTCCCCTTTACAAAAATGTTTTGGTGGAGCATCAATTAATAAACTATGCGCCGACCATTGCTGTTGTCTCTGCTTTAAACAATATTAACACATCAGTTTAGAAGGTTTTAGTCTTTCACCAACATTGAAACAATTGCCACCCAACTCAGCTGTTTGTTCACAAACTGCACCACAAAGCTTAAATGGTTGACATAAAATAGTGGGAGGAGAAAGAGAGAGAGAGAATTATTTGGACTGCATCTTAAAGAGGCACTCCACCAATTTTACACATGAAGAGTTTTCTCATCATGCAGAGTTACAATCGGCCTGTGAAAACAGTTGTTAAATGGCTTCTGTGGCTCCCGAGAGAGCTTTTTACAATTTTAAGAAATTGGTGTGACAAACAAATGGCAAGGAGTTTGGGAGGGAGGGTCTAATAAAATGGTTGCCATTGGTTACATAATGGAAAGCATAGGATCCAGAGTTTTTGGAGCTTGACCCCATGCTAGGGACTAAATTCTGGATACCTCAAATTTTGCTTCATCAGTTTTGAGCTCTCTTTTTAAGTCTCCCAACCTCATGGCAGTGCAATGCTACGTTGCTGTAATTTCCCTTTAATATAATCTTAACTCTCTTGTCTTAAATTTTGGGTTAGCACTTGAAGTGGGTAATGTCCTTACTTCAGTATGGAAGCCCTCAAGACAAGAGTACTTGAATGAGCTTTAGAGTTCAAGAAAAGTTAAACAAGATCCCTGGTTATAAGTAGACTGCCTCTCTATCCTGCTTATCTGCGTAGTGCATTGTATCAATAGAGATATCATCTTTTGGAACTTCACAACTGTATGAATCCTGTGAAAGAAAAACACAATCAGGAAATTGAGTTAGGCGTCTGCATAAATGTGCAGCACCTGACTACGGCCCACACTTTTGCCCATTTGTTGCAACCCATTAAACACTTAGCCCAAATCCTCTCTGCAAAGAAAGAAAAAAAAAGTCAGAAGGAGGGATTAGAGAGAAAGCCTGGGAGGGGGTGGAATTGTAGAAAGTTGGTGGAGGAGGGACTGAGAGAGTGGGGAAGAGGAAAATGAGATGGAGAGAATGAAGAGCCTCTACAGGAGGCTGGAGGGAAATGAAAGGTGGAAAAAAGAAGTTTATTAGATGTGGGGGCGGACAGGAAGCGGTGAAGAAAAAAAGAGGAGGATGGAGAAGGTGTTATAGCGGGGGAGAGGAAGAGGTGAGATTGTGAGAGGTTTCCTGTACCTGTACCTGAATGTCTCAAACAGTATGAAGTGAGTGGAATCTGGAGACTCGGGACAGAGGGATGCTGGTGAGGGTTGAGCAACAGCTGTTTTTGAGCTGCTCTACATGGCTTCGCTCCCCTTCCTCCTGCTTTACCCTGCATCACAATGTCACCAAGACGCTCACAAAGGGGAACGGTGAATGGAAGGAGGAGGACGAGGAGGAGGAGGAGGAGGAGGAGGAGGAGGAGGAGGGACTAGAAGAGAGAAAGGATGTGGGGGGTTTGCAAGTAAAATCAGCATTCATTCTCCCAAAATGATGACTTGCTACAATTCAGTAACACTGTCCACATGGACTGGCTGAAGTCTTTTGTTGTGTGAGAAACTGACAGAGACTATTGATCTGGGTTAGGCTTATTGAAAGCAGCTCACTCAGTTCCTTAATTTGGTGGAAATCACCGGTCACAATTTAAAATCAGTGTTGAACCCTGACAATTTGGTAGCAGCCATTAAATTAAAATCAAATTCTAAATTACAAAACATTGTAAATTAACTGGTAAACTGAATAATCTGTACAGATGCGTAACATCCACATGTCCGAGTAAAGATCATATAACAGCTCTCCATAAAGAATCAATGTTTTGATGCTACCTGGATGGTAACAGAATGATGTTAACAGAATAAAGTATGCTATAGCTCGTAGTTTAATTTAAACTTTTTTATTCTTTAGTAATAGCATTTAGGGAAGTGAACTAGCAGCAGCATAGCATTCTAAACAAATCTGCTGAGGACCAAGTTTCTATATTTAACAACCGGTATGATCTGACAGACTGCCGCCCACTTTCATCCTCCCAAGTTGTCACCATCCCTTCTTTATCTCACCGCCTCTTTCTCACCGCTTCTTTTCTGCCCCCACTGTTACCTTTTTTTCCCTTCTCATCTACCTATTCAACTTCCTCCACTCATGCATAGTTAACAGTGAGATTCTCTGTCTCACACACACAAACACAAACTGTCTCTCGGGGCCATATGTTGACCCGCAGTGGACCTGAATACAGCCATCTGCCTGCCTTTCCTATGTCCCACAGGGCAAGAGTGTGGGAGAATGTCTATCAGACACAATACAGCGCACACGCACGTACGTACGTACGCATGCACGCGCGCGCACACACACACACACACACACACACACACACACACACACACACACACACACATACAGAGAAACCATACGAGCACACACATGCCTTTAACCCCTTCACAGCCACTAATCACTCCCAGACAGCCAGCCCATCTCATGTTAACAGTGACAAGATAATAGGTCTTGTGTGTGTGTGTGCATGAAAGAGAGATTCCTGGAGGGTCAGCCATGAGTATGCAACTTAAGCCCTGCCCTCTCTTTTTTTATGGGATATTGAGAATCTACTTTTGTAGATTTTTCTTGAGGAAGAAAGTTTTCCTTTTTTTTTAAATTTCTTTATTTTGTGAACGTGGTATGAGATTTGCACTGGATGCTTTGATTTACACACCATAGCAGATGAAACTACCACTCAGCTGGTACACAGAGTTGAACCACTGAGGGAGAGATGGTGGGATGTAACTGAAGCAAAGGAGAGGGGCAAAATGAGGGAGGAAGGATGGAATCACTGGAGGCAGTGAGGGAGACGGGAAATGGGTGGGAGCCCAGAATTGGTAAGATTAAACCACAAACAAAGGACTTCTTATCTCCACATGAAATCTTAGTGGCATGACTACACACACACACACACACACAAACACACACAAGTTTCCTGCTATCCTACAGCACAGTGGGTGGGATGGGCAGACTGGACAAACTCTTGAAAAATTGATTTTGATTTGAAAATTTTGCATCAGGAAATATGTAAGAACTTTTAGAATAAGAGACCACAATGTAGCATACACACATATATATATATATATATATATATATACACACACACACACACACACACACATTAACCTTTAAATCCCCACATTAGTTGCCAATTGCTATGGTTTGAATTTACTTTCTTTTACTATTCATACTTTTTCCTCTTTTATTCAGAGGATGTAGAAAAACTGCTAAAGCCTTAAGGTATAAAAACCTGGGAAGATTTTCATTGACTTACGAAGCAATCGTCAGCATTGGGTCTTAAGCCTAATCTTCAAGCAGACACCGCATCATGGAGGAATTCAGCAATTCTGGCGAAGTTTCACTTCTGTATAGTTTAAGCTATGGGTGGAAATAGAAGTGTCTAGTGTTTGAATCTAGCCCTTTTGAATAAACTGTACTCCACATTTCACACTAAAGGAGTTCTTGAAAAACCATTTAAAACCATGTCAAGGTATGTTGATTTTTCAAGTTTTCAGATAAACTAAATAATGAAATGTTTCTTTATGGATTGAGCCACTTCACCTGTGTCTTAGTTCAATAACTAAAAAAAACTATGTCTAAGCCTAATAAAAAAATAACAAATTAAAAATCAAATTAAAAATCAATAAAAAATGTTTTGTCACAAAGCTGAAAACTTGTTTTGAGGTATATGGTTTACATTGATACGTTCAATTTGTGTCCTTGTCATCTAATTTGTTTATCTGTCTTACTAATCACTCACTGTTTACGCCTCTAGTTTGAGATATCAGCTTCAGTGTAAAGTGCATTAGTTTCATCTTCACTTTTGACATTGTGTATAGAAAGAGTTAACCTCAACAGTACAGAGCCACTGGGGGAGTGTGATCTAGAATAAAAAAAATAAATTACAGTTCATTGGTTTTCAGCTTCCTTCCTTCCTGCAGCTTGCACCTGAAGTGTCACAAATGTGTTGCAAATATATTATAACAGCATATCCTACAAGCAGGCAAATGTACACAAGTGTCATAACCTGTGCATTGCTGCATCAGCACCTCGGCTCAAGGTTTCAGAGCAGAGGTGTCTGCATGTGCAGATTATGCTTCTACAGGATCAAGTAAAAACCTGAAAGGTAAGTATGTAAAATAAACTAAAATAGTCACTTAAAAAAACAAAACTTTATTTCCAGTACAAAAGAAGCAAAAGAAACCCAAATATATTAAACTTGATACAAGCATTAACAACTCAAAGTCCTCTATAAATACGTTAAAATAAATTAAAGAAATTAATTTACTAAAGATTATCACCTTCAACACTGAACAGGCCTCAAACATGTTGATGAAAAGGCAATTTTAAATAGACCAGTAACAGCACATTGTCCGCTCCTCTAACAAACTACATCATAAACACACAAAACAGCTGAGAAACAATTTCTAAAACACTAAGCATATGTACTCTAACCCTACAGTATGCTGGATCTAGCACAGTAAGGCAACACACCTGGGAGCACAGTATTCATGGATGCGACTCGTGTCACATTTGTAACAGTACAAAGCCAGAACAGGAAGAATTAATACCGAATGACAGAGAGATGGAAGGTGATGGGGTGAGTCACAAAAACATGAATATTCATCAATAATTTAACATCAGTGGTGCCTGTGGACAAGGGAGGAATTAAATCCCACGCCTGGGAATGTTTGTGTTTAAGATCATCTAAAATACATACTAGCACCACTAATGTTTTAGAAAACTTGCCAGAGGTAAAAAAAAAACAAAAAAAAACAGGGCTTTTGTGAAGTAGTCATTTGACTTGGTTAAACTTTACTTCTCAGCCAAGTGCCTTGAAACCCAAGCTGAGCTCACACCTCATCAGATTACACAAAATAACATGGACAATAATGTGATGGCATCTCATTTACGTTTTTGTCCACCTTAGACTGCCAGTGCAGATGGATTTTCTTCAATGCCTGCTGTTTCTACTGGCACACTTCACATATGAAAGCCCATAAAATTCCCATGCTCTGTTTTCTCAGCTGGCAAGTCATACAGACAAACGATATGTCATGAACATGGGATTTGAAAAAGTATGATCAAGCCCATTTGGCTTTTGTTGTAAGGTCATACCAAGCCCCTCCTCCTCCTTTCGTAGGGCAGGTTAAATTTGGTCATTTGGCATTTTACTTGTGGCATTCGTCAACAATGCATGAGAGACAGAAGAACAACAATTTTATAGGTATCTTAAACAAGATAGAGACCTGAACTCACACTAGCTTATGTGACTAAAAGAAAAAAAAAAAAAGGAAATTAAAAGACTCGCATCCCTCCTCAGATCTCACATCTCTCCTAACAACCCAGCATATCTTGGTTCAACACTAACATGACCTGTTAAAATAACCATACAGGCACTTGAGCTGTTTAAAAACTTAACATTCAGGTTCGAGGCCAGTGATAGACACACAACCTCAGACTGTGCAGTTATGAGGGGAAAAAAAATAACAATTTCACCAGCTTATCAACACAATACTGTGTACAGTTAATGGAAAAACAACAACTACAGAACGTAGGTCACATTATGTGTTTGTCCCACCATAATGAAAACATTTCCGCTACAAACAGATGTCTTTGGCTTTATCACATTCTTTTGATCACTCGGAAGAGGCTGATAAAATGTAAATATGAATGGAGAGGTTGGACTAAACGACAAACGGCACTGAGGACAATCACACTGTGATTAAAATATCTGTCTCGCAATCTGCCATCTCGACTTACTATTTCGATAAAGCATCAAACATCTCCACCACTATTAGACTTCTATCTTGATATGTACTCTGTTTTGGTGGCAACACATTTTCTTTTCTACATCACCGTGGCTTCCCTTAATCACATGACAGTGGCAATTTAGCCATAAGTGTAACAGGCAATTTTCTGTCAGTGTGCTGAGTCAGTCACTTAAGTCTTTGTTTCCTTTGACGCCACACAGGTGCAAAGGATGTCTGAGGTGTCGGCCCTGTGGCTCTGTGTGAGAGGGGAATGTGCATTTATGTGTCAAATGCAAGATTACGTGTGCTTGAGCATGGATATGTGTGTGCTGCATATATTGTGTCTCAACAGCGTGTCCAGGGTCTGCATGTCTGAATGTGTGTAAATATGTATGTTTGTGTTTCTGCCTAAAGGCAGAACCCAGTAGCATCCTAGGGAACAGAGAGCTGACTGAATACAGCCAGACGTCTGGCGTTGTTTTCGTTAATGCCACCGCAGGATTCGGAGCCACTGAGTGAGCATGCAGAGCTGCTTCCGTCTTGGTCCTGGTCTGACAGAGAGGTGTAGGACAGGGATCTAGCACCCAGTGGTCCTGAAAAGACTCCAGTGGCACTGGGACTCTGCCTCAGGGAAGGGGAACCGGTCGGAGAGAGTCCACATGGAGAGCAGCCAGAGTCTGGGGAAGGCAAGAATGGAGACTGGAGATCTGCTGCAGTGGCGTGGCCCATGGGAGGTTGGTACTGGTGGGTAGTAGAAGCTTCGAAAGCAGAGTCCATCTCCAGGAAGGCATGAGACAGGAGGTCAGTTATGTCAGCGCAGGAAGGAGGAGAGGCCGAGAAATCAGGTGTGAAAGACGCAGTGGCAGGAGGAGGATGACCAGAGAGGGCATGCTGAAGGGCTTGCTGAGGAGCAGAGGGAAATCCAGCAAAGCTGAAGCTCTGTCTGACAAGAGGAGGTCTGTGTGTGTGGGAGGAGCAAGGCGGCTGCTGGGGAATGCTTGAGGAGGAGGAGGATGAAGATGAGGAAGAGCGAGAGGAGTGCTTCTTTTCTTCCTCACTGTTGTGGACAAAGTGGCAGCGGATCCCGTACGGGCAGAAGCCGATGGTGTGAAACGTACGGCATGGCTCCGTTTTGTATTTTGGATGTCTGTTAAGATCCCGCAGCTCTTCTGGCCCGTGAGCAAACTGGCACTTCCCACCATACTTGCACAACCCGTTCTCAGTGAAAGATCGACACAGTTCAGTCTTATAGCGTGATGAGGAAGAGGAGGTGGAAATGGATGAGGTGGACGAGGAGGAGCTAGCGTTGAGTGCAGTGGGACTGATGTCACTTTGGGAGTGCTTTATGTCAGTCCCGGGCCAGCCTAGACTTGCTGCTGTAGTGCTGCTAGTCTCTATCATGCTGACAGAGCGCTGGGCAAGGAAGCCTGACTTTCCCCACTGGGAGGAATCAGAAAGCTGGGAGGGCAGCCAGCTTTCTGACTGCTGCCCCCTTTGGCTGGAGGTCAAAAATACACCGACATTAGGGTCGGTGGGGAGGCAGAGGGATGAGAGAGAAAATGATGTGTTGCTACGTGGCTGACCGTTGTAACCTGGGGTTCCCATTGCCAGACTGCGGGATGGTAGCCGTCTGTCTGACTCCCTCAGGTCGAGATTGAGTAACTGCTGTAGAAAGAACAGATGATAACAAAACATTAGCCCATAACTATTACAATTAATATCCGGTGATTCATTTTTCAAAACCTCGGCGGCATTCCATTATTGACGACTGTTGGCATTTCACTTAGAGACTACAGAGCAATTAAAGCACAGCTGTGCCATCGATCAACAACAAGGATGTAATCATTTTCAGTTTCCACACTCAATCTACATTTGGCAAATGCAAAATACTGTTGTTTATTTGTTTCTTTTATTCTCTCCTGATACACTCCTCAATGTGATTTCTGGTAAGCATTACTTGAAATATACTTTTCTTTTTTTTTTGGCATCCTGAGTAAATCAAAGTATAACACATATAAATATTGGTGTAAAAGTGTATGTTCAAACATGAACATTTGCCAAACATTTATTTTTGTGAATTTCTATCATCACAGGTAAGAATGCATTCTGATGCAATATTCAAGGCAGCGTGGTGATGCTTTAAAACTTGTTTCAGTATTGTAAACCATTACTACATTGCATTGGTAAAGGAGTAGTTTAAACCCACATGTGCTTACCTAGGTGACTATAAGACTGATATTTACAAACTGGTCATAACAATGAGCTAAATCAAAAATAATATTTGAAATATTATATCACATTGCTGCTGCCATTTGAACTGGGGGACAAATTGTGGTCGGTGACTACCGTATTTCTGACAGCAACAACATCAAAAATAAAAAAAACAGCAGAAATCTCTTCTACCTCTCTACCAGAGTTTAAACCTGGCATCCTACACATATTCTACTGTGATGGGAACAGGCAGGGAAGACTTACAGTATGCTGCTGTGCACCACATGCAGTACAGTGAAACCCTCTTCATTTTATTAAAATAGCATTACACTGCATGCCATTAGTTACAGAGTTAAACATCTCCTTGCTGTAAGCGCAGCTTCACAGCTGTAACTGGTGACTTTTGGTTGTTTCAAGCACAAAAAGCTCTGGTTGGTAACGGTGCTGTTTTGATTGAACCTGTTGGCGTCGTCTACCGTTAATAAGCAACCGATATTACTTGTAACCTGCTTGTCACCTGTCGTGGCAAATTACTACCTAAAGTGGTTTTATCTTAGACAAAATGACCGAGTTAGCTAATAAGTAGACAGTTTAATGGGCCCATGCTGCGATGCATAGTTAACACCAGCCTCAACTTCGCTCCCACTTTTTGACAAGTTAGCCTCAGGTCCAGGCTAACTTTCAGCTCACATAAAACCCTCAATAAAGACCGTGATTAATAGTAAACAGTCAAAACAGCACACCAACAGAATCCGCAAAAAAATGAGACGTTAACAGATGAGGAGAGCAAACAACGTAAAGTTAGCAGCGTAGCTAGCTAAGCTAGCGTTAACCCCTCCAGTGACCTAGCCAACTTTTGCTCCACTCTCCGCTCAACTTTCTTTGCGCTTTCCGTTTACCTTGCACATCATCTCCTCCAGGTCCGCAAACTGGATGAGTTTGGGGTAAGATGGCATTATATTGAGTTATCAAAGGCTTCGTCCGATCCCCGTCTGCCCCCGCACTGATAGACGTGGGCAACTCGCTGGCATGAGTTGGTCAGAAGTTTCCAGCAGAGTCTGCGGTGCCAAACAAGCCCAAGACCCGGACCACGTGTGGATTTAAAACCTAACACCGCTGTTAGCCACTCCCACGACTCTGAGAGTCAGCCCCGAGCTGTTTTCACCAGACCCCAGTCCTGAAAGCTGCTTGAGGCCCCCAGGCTCCATGAAATGTAAACTTAAACAACATTAAGTTCCTGTTTTCAGGTATCATTCTTAGTTTTAAAATTAGCTTATGATTTAAATGGCTCAGTACAACAAACATCCAACATCGTGAACGTATCATTTAAAAATATTTGCAAGCACTTCTGTTGTCGAGGAAGGACATTTTGATTGAACTTTATCCAGACAACTTTAACACCATTGTTTTTGAAATACTGTGTTCTCATCTGCTGCATGGTAAGTGAATAAATGAAAGCTATAATTATTTAATTGTTAAGCATATACATTAATATAAAGTTGGGGATTTTTATTTATAAAATTATTTATTTATATCTTTATATGAAGTTATTCTATACATATAATTTTATTTCCCAGGGGGCTCAGCCAGTGTGATGCTAATAAGTGGTTCTTTGCTAGAAAGTGCAGGCCTTATCAGTGATATCACCAAAGCTTTGGTCTGATAATGATGTATATGTAGCTGAAATAATATCATCCTTGCCACCAAATTAATTAGACCCAAAACTTTTACCCACAATCCTGATATTTTATGATCATGTCCACTGGCTGATGACTGATGTTCATAAAAGTCCCTCTTGGGATAAATCTAAAGCATAAATATGCATTTTCCCCTATTCTTTCAAGCCAAATAACTATGTAAAGTTGTGTGTCTTTTATCAGATGGAGTAGTTGGAGGAAGTGCCACTGGTAGTAGCTAAAACAAATTAAAGAAAGGTTATAACAAAGGAAACCACAAGAAAGCAGGCAAACGCAGGTGTGTGCAGAGAAACACCCACAAGAAATGGCTTCCACAAGGACAGAAAAAGGAACACAGGCAGAAAAAAGGAGAGCTGAACATATGGGTAGAGAAGTATGGAGACACCCTAGCCCTTTGAGACAGACAAGGAGGAGCGAAGGCTTTGATTTCAAAGGTAAAGGTAGAAGTGTGAAAAATTTCACCACAGAGCAGAGCCATGAGAACACACAAACGCAGGGTTGTTCCTCTATCTTTGCAGGGACGAGAAATAAACTGTATAAACTGTATTTCCTTAAGCTCAAACCTTATATTCACCTATTAGACTAATCACAAACCGCCAAAGTTAGCACTGACAACAAACGTCTCATTCTTCTACCGTCACTGGTAAGACATTTGATCCTCACAAAGATAGAACACACACACACACACACACACACACACACACGCACACACACACACACAACACACACACACACACACACACAGTTCTCCCAGGAGTGAAGTTGTCACACCTCTGGGATTGTAAGGAGCATTGCAACAGCATGTGCAGCGGTCAGACAAGTTGGCAAACAGTTGGCTGCAACTTCAGAGTAATAAACAGCTTTCAGTTTGTTCTGTACAGTTCAGTTCTTCTAGTGGCCAGATATAAGGGTTTGATTCCCCCTGGGGCAGGTCCTGCTCAAAGTGAAACATATGGTTAGAACGAAAGCACAAAGTTGTAAAAAATAAATATTTAAAGCGTTCAGCGCCTACTCTAGGGAGAAGTTCTTGAAACTAGCTCATAGCTCTGAGCCCCCTTCACAAAGATGAGCTCAGCTGAGAACAAAGCCTGCCAAAAAGCTTTGTTTTGGTCCAGCCAAGTGGTCACCATTAAGTGTGTGTGTTTGTGTGTGTACACATGCTTGTGTGTGTTTGACAGGGGGTCTCAAACCCACCCCAACCCCCTTATTTTGTGATGATGTAATGGTATAGGTACATTCTACCACTGTGCTGCCTCAGGGTTGTGTGAGCCAGCCGTGTTTTGACTTGTGTGATATGCATGTGAAGCTGTATTGGTGTCCTTCCTCACATACCTGTGGCGTCCTGATGTCCATCCTGACATGTTCCACGTAAACATGACTCCCTATGTCAGTCAAAACATTTCTTTTGTCTCTGCTTTTGCTTTATAAATTGCCACGAAACTACCCCCCTAAAGAAAATGGGCGTTCACCTCTTGTGTCTGCTTCTGAAACCACTTCCTCAATCGTATTTAGATGCAGTTTCATCCAGATACACAAGACTGTGTCGAGATCCAATTAAGACGGACAGGCCGTTCTCACCTGGCTTCAGAACGCATCCCAAATGCATCTTTTTAGTGACCTTTTGTTATTGGATTTCACTTCCTTTAGAAACTCACCACAAAATAACACTTCAAGCATTGTTACTTCTTATCTTCTTTGCCCAATCAAACCCCCCCAACAAAACAGGTACATTTATTTTCCATAGGTAAATCAGCTGTTTTGGGGGGGGGGGTTGTTGTAGATTATGCACAACTGGTCGTGGCTGATAGAGAAGGAATGACAGATCAACACCACCAGGCCAGCGCAAGGCCCCAAATATGTTGACAAACTTCAAGACCACCCCCTAAATATAGTCGCTTCTACTCATATGACCCAAGATGCATTTAATGCAAATTGTGAACAAGGCCTAATTATACTGCGACTGACCTCTGGGTGCGAACCCTGACATGAGATGCTGCCCTAATTAGTTCATCGTCTTTAACAGGTTGGGTCTGCATGTTTGTTTTCTTTTTGCCCTGAGATGAAGACCACCACTGTGAACAACAAGCCATTAGCAAGATGTCAACAGCATGAGTGCCTTGAGGTAAGCAGGCCCTTCTGTTGATTTGGTTAAGTAAACAAATGTTATCTATAAACAAGCTATTTGGTCAGCAAGTTGAGTTTACTTCTATAAACAAATCTCTTTTGGGTGAGTTGGGGGATTACTGGGAGTATGGGGGAGAGGATTGAGAGTATTGGGGATGGGGGGGATGTGGGGGGCTCTTTCTGAAGCAAGGGGGGGAGGGGAGACATTTGAAAGAGAGTCCTGGCTTCTTGTTGAGTCCAGCTGGGCTACAGGGCCTTTGGAGCACAATGAGCTCAATGAGCTGCAGAACCAACTAACAAACTAATGGCCCGCCCTCCGCGACTCAACCCCCATAGATACATACACACACACACACACACACACACACACACACACACGCACACACACACACACACACACACACACGCTGTGGAAATAACAGAGGGTGGTGAATGGGTGAGATAGAAAGGCTTGTTAGGAGGAAAGAGATGGGGGTGAGGAGAGGGATGAAGGGGCAGGATTGGGGGCTATTTAGTAAAAAACAGGGGAAATGAGAGAGAGGAAGGCATTGAGGGATTGAAGGTGGAGGAATCCAAGGCAAGAGATGGTTAGTAAAGACCGGCTCCATGCACAAAAAAGGTTTATCTATGGATTCGGGATTAATCAAGCAGATGCATAACAATGTGTCATGGGACGGGTTCCCTTGCTTTGTCATGTAATCTTGCAGTGGAATAATTAGCCAAATCCTTAGGAAGGCATTCGCAGATTCAACATCTGTTTGATATTAGAAGACATTTCCAGAGGTGACATGACAGTGTGGGGTACCCATTTTGAGGGAATGGGATGGACAACAATGCAGTCATATGTTTTCTAAAAAGAAAAATGGGAAGGATGCCCGGGGAGAGCCAGTTTGGGGATATAAGTAAAAGACAGAGGGGTGAGTAGGAGAGCGAGGTAATCCATGACCACAGCATAGTCGACAGTGTGTGTGAGTGCGGAGTGAAACATTTGTATTGCAGCATGTGTTTGTGTGTTAAAAAGAGTGAGACACAGTCACACACATACTTGCACACTCAAATCTATTGAAACTCTCGTGATTAAGTGAAGTCATTCCTCCACAGCCCCACGCAGGCTTCTTCAGATAAGAGGCTACTATTACGAGTGAAATAATAAAGGAGGGAGGGGAGGAGGGGCTTGTAGACTTGATGAACATCTGCTCCTCTTTTCCTCCCATTTCTTCCAACCCCCCCCCACCACCACCACCACCACCTTCCTTCTTTCACAATGTACCCCCTGCCCCATTCACTTGTTTATGTGTGTGTGTGTGTATGTGTGTGTGTGTGCGTGCATGTGTGTGTGTGTTTTTGCTTACAGAGGGCCTCACAGAGGGATTCACAGAGTTTGAGATTTTGGAAGAAAGTTTCTCTGACAGTCTGTTATGATGAAACCAATAACAAAGTCACTCCACCTCTTCTGCCAAACTTTCTATTTTATGAAATTATATGAAAAAAAAATATTTTTCCTGCATGGACGCAAATGCAGTACCATCCTAAAAAATCAATTTTTTTAATTTTTAAAGATGATATTTTCTGTGTAGCAAGCTTGGGAAGACTGAAAACACAACAAGTGAAATTATGTAAAATATGTGTATTATATAAAGACGTGACTGCTACCTCATGAATAAACATGATAACCAGAGTGACTGCACTGGAATGTTCATTTATGCATAAATACATAACAACTTTGACTCTCTCTCTTGTGTCTGTTTTATGCACACACACACACACACACACACACACACACACACACACACACACACACACACAAGTACATGCTCAAACACCCTGAAACGCCGCACAGTAGGGTTCTACTCACAGGGCAAAGGTTATAACCTAACCTTTGAGCTCTCCTCCTATCTTGCCCACTGGAATTCACTCCTGTGGATTCAATTAGAAAGCTAGAGAGGAGGTGAGCGAGAGAGGAGGACGCTGAAGTCTGAAAAACAAGACAACAGTGACAAGTGTCTGAAGACAGACCAGCGTGGAGAGGCAGACAATGACCCAGGGTGGAGAGAGTGATGGGGGAGAGTTAAGACATTTACTCTTTAGACACATTTGTTTCGGCCAAAATGGTCTGTGTGTACATTTGGGGTTCCACAACACACATACAGTGATCCTATGTTTCTTGTACTTTTGCTCTGGGGAACTTTTTCATGGTTCAGGTTTGTCCGCATGGTTCCACTTGAAGGAACTCTTGCTACAAGACACAATGATATGTCATCTATATCCATCTGTCTTATTAGCTTATTCTTCTATATCCTGCCATAATGCCTTTTGTGTGTTGTGTAAAGCCCTTTGTATCGCCTTGTTGTTGAAAGGTGCCATACAAATGGATTTTACAGTGTGCTTGATGTTTTAATGTACAGCAACAGCTTGGGAAAGGCTCTTTTCAGTAACTTGATCATGTCCCTGTGCATAAAGCAAGGTCCGTAAAGAAATGCTTCTGGTGTGGAGGAAGTTGACTGGGCTGTGCAGAGTGACACAGAGGCAGAAGAGGAACTGTATATTTACATCCTGTGCGATTACACTGTGGGGTCTTGCTGGTATTCTACTGCCCACTGGTGGATTATAGCATAAGTGCAAATCTGCACCATAGCCATTGATTTTGATGGTGTTGCCATCCACTCTGCACAGTGAGCTCATTAAATCGGGAAAAGGATTATATGGGTTAGGACCCAAAGTGTCACAGGGCTGCTTTAGATGTATTTTAATCATAAGATGGCTTCTGTGCTCTGATGAAGCGTGGACTCGGTACAAACAACACTCTTTATTCAACTCTCTTTTTTAATGTGGTTTTTCTGCACTGTGAGATGTATTTTTGCTGAGAAAGATTGACATGAGGTGTCAGGTTGTTAAATGGTATTACAGTAACACATTCAAGCAGCAAAAGATCATACAACATGATCACAATTGCAAAACGTTGCTATGTTAAACATTTCGTATTAGAATTGTGATTGATGATTTGTGTATATGAAAAGACATTGATCATTGTGTATTACAATCAATTTCATGAAGAAGATGTAGCCTGTAAAACACCTTGCAACCATTTACAATACCTCTGTTTGCCCGGTTCACCAGCGAGGGGAGCTGTTGCTCCATTTCCATGTTAGTTCTGATGGACTTCAATGAGTGGATTAGACGAATTTCACAAATTCAGTTTTTATATAAATAAATGAGAAACACCATCTGCATCTGTTATCTTAGGCGGCATATGTGTGTATTTTTCCATGTCCAACATGCACGCTACTATACATATGAAACAAGTGCATTTTCTGAGTAACACAGGGAACAAAAGAGGCCAGTGACACATAGAGACTTGCGACAGGAGAACTTGCACAACCCATGTCCCTGGAAGCGAGCCACACAGCAGTGTGTGTGTTAAGCAACAGTTCCTGGAGATCCTCTTGAACTCCAAACAAAACAAACGTCAAATCCTTATTTCAATATAGCGGAATGATATATCACTCTTTTTTTTTTTTGTTTTTGTTGGGCTCATTTGAGACCAACCAAGACAACAGCGACATTCAGGAAACAGTGGTGAAAAAACAAGAAAAGCAAAAGCTGCTATTCATTAGAAATTTAAATTTGAGCAAAAATGAGGTCTTGATATTTTAAAACAATAGCAGGGTCGTGATGAGCCAGACGAGGAGAGGAGACTTAAAAGCAGGAAAGATAGGAAGAAAAGTAGGCAAAAAGTGTTATCATGGATCATTTCATTGTTTTGAATATTTTTTAAAAATCAGCAAAGCCAAATAAAAAAACAAAATAAACAAACAATGGAAGTTGATGTGTGAGTGTGTGTTCCCACATGTGAAAGAGACGAAAAGGAAGTAGGCTATCTGGATTTCAAATATTGTGAAAGAGTAAGTCATTTAAATAGTTTGTCTTGGTGTTCTCATGGGTGATTATTGTAGAAAGAATCCTGCCTAAACATGACTTTATTTAACTGAAATGTCCAAAATCATTTAGGATTCTTTTGTAATTACCTCACACAGCTGCAATTAGTCTGAGAGAGAAACTACATCACTGGTGTGAAAAGACAAAGAGTGCAGAGTGATGTCAGGTGTTTGGATACTAAAGTGTAGAACGAGCGTCATAAGGATCTGTGTTGGAACACATTTATTTATTGAAGCTGTTTAAAGAGGAACACAGACGAAACACCCATTAGTCTGATACTTTGCTTACTGTGAGACATTCTTTGTGTATAAATTCCCCCAAGATATACGGATGTTGGTTTTTGGTTTTCTGCTAAAGATTAGGAAAACACATACTTACATCATGAAATGTAGATAGATAGATAGATAGATAGATAGATAGATAGATAGATAGATAGATAGATAGATAGATAGATAGATAGATAGATAGATAGATAGATGAAAATCGCTCTATATTGGCTTGTGTTGTTTACTGGATGTCCCTGCTGAATAGAAGTATTTGTGCACAGGTAAAGAGGTCCCTTGTGTATTCCAACCAATGATTCCTTAAATTGCTTTTCTGCTTTTATAGCATTAAAAAGATCAATAAGATCAATAAGATCTGGATCATAATGTCGAATAAAGTGTATATACAGGGTCTTAATGTGTATATCTGAAACATTATTTACTTCAAGTATAAGTATATTGTGTTATGCATGTGGCGTCATGAGGCCAACTCTCGTCTGTGTGCTATCAGTGTGTTTATGCATGTGTATGCATACTTGTGTGCATGTGTACTTTTCAGTGTTTGACCCTATCTCTAAGTGGGGCGGCAGGTTTGGCGATGAATTCTCTGTTGGAATGTATGTTTATAACTCCCTCAGAGCAACGTATTCTGCCTGAGAGTGTTCTTTCACATTCCATCCCATTCCAGCCTCTATTCATGTCAGCCAAGAGTGAATATATTGTAGACCTTCTTTCTACCTTCATTTTGCACTGTGCGAACTTTGAATTTGTACAAGAAGTTCTCTGAACATAATCGTAATGGAGTGTGTGTGTATGTGTGTGTGTGTGTGTATGTCATTTCATTGAGTAGGAGTAATGCTATGATAGTAGCTGATGTGCACATGTGAGCGTCAGTGTGTGCATGTGTCTCCATGCAGCTGAAAGTGTGCCAAAGGATGATTCCGGTCCCGGTCTGTATATTCTCACATTGCGTTCATCCAACTGCAGCCAGGCAACAGCTCATAATATTGATCAGCGTGTTTGATCAGGGGGATATTGATGGATCTGGAGTCTCAGATCAAATGACGTCCTCCACTTTCTTTTATTTATATGTTGGTATCCAGGAAACTTGTAATAATCAATAAAAGAGTTGGGGTGTGTTTGTCCTAATCGTGTGTGTGTCTGTAATTCCAGTAATGGGATCTCTCTGTGTGTGATGGGAAGTCACACTGTTTCCTGTGCCAACTTCCCCAGTAGTTTCCATGTTTTGTGACAGTTTGCATGTCTGTTAACTTTCTGTGTATAACAGGAACGATGCTGCCAATTATTTTATTGACGTCCTTCTGTTGTCACTAGATTTGATGCATAGGCTAGGCAGGCCTAATGCAATATTCACATGGTTTCTGTGCAGTGTAAAATGTGATGTCGAGAGTTTGACCAGGAGGCATGAAGTAAAGATTTATTTTATGATCACTGTTATTATCTTTTAAATTATGTTGCTTTAAAATGCCAAAGACATAAGTAATGAGTTACATCTTAGAGGGATACACTGTGTATCTATCTGCATTGTGCTCTTAAAGATCATCTCAAAGGGCATTGACAATTTAAACAGGGGAGTTTGCCTGCAGCCATTTCTGTGTGAAAACTTACCACAGTATTTTAACAAAATATTAATTGTGTGCCATAAGTGTATCCAGGTATAATGTGACAAATGAATAATCAACAATAACATTTAGATATTTTTAGTTTCCTACTTTAGGATTGTCCCAAAACATGTGAAAATTGTGTACTCACAGATGTTTTTACCACAACACCACTAGCTGTCCATAGCTCATTCCAGGCCTAATTTTCTTTCCCATTTCTTTGTGATTTATACTTATGAACAAATTTTGGAATAGACAGTGACATTAAAGTTTTGTTGTCTTTTATCTTGTAGGAAATTATGTTCATTCTATGTTAACCGTTACATTACAGCCTCAAAAGCACTAGACTATTGTAGGTGCTAATCCAAAATCGGCGAGATCAGTAAGTGATGTTAATTTGACCTCTTTGCAATAATAGCATTCACATGTACATTTATTTATAAGTCTGAAGGTGATAACAGGATTTATCAAACACACATCCAGGTTCAGTTTTTGTTGTTTGGGAGCGTCTCTAGGTGACGTGACTCTCTGTCTCCTAAGGAGCGTTCTAGGCAGAGTAATGTAAACATTATGTCATGGTGAATGGTACGTGTGTGTGTGTGTGTGTGTGTGTGTGTGTGTGTGTGTGTGTGAATGCATACCTAGAGACTAGGCTACATTCTCCTGGGAACAACTAGGAGAAGAGAGAGCTTACACCTCAGGGAACAACCACCATATAAAATCCCCAATCAGTTTATTCCCACTGTTAACCAGTGCTCATTAACACTTTGTTAGGCTGCCAGCCAAACAGTCTGCCCCGCGTCATCAGATCCCATGTTTCCTCTTTTTTTTTTTTACAGCCGTCAGTGTCTCTAAACTACCTCACACAGCAGGGCACTTCCCAAAAGCTCAGCCCAGTCGTTTCTATGTATGCATACACACAGCAATGTACCTTAGTGTTTGTAACTTCCCCATGTGAGAAGTATGAGTTCGAAACCACATGTGGTTGTCTGCTGTACCAGCTTGTTTGTAATGGTAATTTCTTGATTTCTTGGCCACTGCTTTATTAAGATGATAAGCGTGTTACTGTTTGAGAAATCCCAGTGAGAGATACATTGAGTATTTGCATATACACAACATCTTGAGCAGCTACACAATATAGCTACCGTAAACTAACACAAAATTGTGTATGACTGAATAATTTCAACAGGAGGTGTACCAACCAGCTTTTTCCCAGCTTTCAGGCACATGTCATGGCCTTCTTCAGATAAAATCATTGTTTCTATATCACCATTTGTTACATGTGACCGATATGCCACACTTAGGATACATGATAGTGTTAATTTGGTCAGTGAAAACTATGATGAGGAATATCTGATGATGACCTACTTTTTATGCTGAAAATGAGGCAAATGAGAACTACCATGAAATACATTCCATGGAGATTAAATGATAAAGTGAAAGACAGATGAATGGGTAAATTAACTAATTACTGTTTCAATGCAAAGTCTTATTCTCACACTGTACCCTCCTGATTTGTTCGGAAGTTAACAACCATTAATAAGAAGCAGAATTCAGTGATGTTCTGTCTCTGTCAGTAATGTTATCTGACGTTAGCGGCTCTTGGCAGAAACAGATGGGCTGAATTCATCTACAATCTACTGAGAATTAGACAAGAAGCAGCAACAAAACAGCTGGGACACAGTATGAAAACAGCTCACTATTAATACAACAGTAAGCTAAGGTAATATTATCAAGTGCTGTTATCAACATTAACATTACTTTCAGCAACTATGTGCCATGTTAGAATGAGTGAAGTTAAACTCAAGATTTAATGTCGATGGTCAACCATCTGAAACTTCCTGTTTAAAAATGAATGTACATTGTGTAATCAAAAGAATAAGACTCAAACCTGAGCACTTGCGGAAGAAAACCATGCAATATGGCTGAATGTACCGAATAAACTCATAAGTAGACACTGAGTTAATATGATTTTGTTAAAATATTATGCTAGGTTATTTTGTCACATATACTGTATATTATGTGCATTTATCTCCAATTTTACTCCTTTCCTGTCTTCCTACCCTCCTCTCCTCTCCTCTCCTCTCCTCTCCTCTCCTCTCCTCTCCTCTACGTTTCCATGATGCTTATTTTCATAAGAAGGAATTCTGCTGGTCTCGGCACTGCTAGTGTCACTGTGGTATGTATTCTTGGGAGGGCAGCCAAGGCTAAACACACATACGCCATATCCATTCCTTTCCTTTCAATAACCAAACACACACACATATACACACACACACACACACACACACACACGCACACCTCGCTAACCACTTCATTTTCTGCCCACCTGTTTAAACATAGCAGTGTGTATATGTGCATATGTGTGTGAGTGCTTCCTCACAGAGAGGCCTATTGTCCTCCAGGCTAAGATGTGTGTGCTGTGTCATGAATTGGCCCGGCAGCCACAAGCCCACTGCTGATTTTAGCTAAGAACTAAAACACTGGACCAAAAATAACACGTCCACTGACAAGAAGTAGCTCAGCTATAATACTGCTACTCCCTCAGCGTCGAGGCGTCGATGTTGTGAGGATCAGGACAAGAATCTGTGTATCCTGAAACGTGCGACACAGAAAATATTGTCACACAGCGGAAAGTGAGAATATTGCCTGTTGCAGAGATGACTGTTTAGAGAAGAGATGATTATTGTGAATATTTAAATGGAGAGGGAGAATGAGGATGACTAACAATAGGCAGTAAATACATTTCTAGTGTTCTCTGATGATATATGATGGTTGTGTATATCACTGTAACAGGTTGTGTAACACTTCTAACCTAATAAGCCTATTATAGTGTATATGCCCTCCTTTGAGATGAGCTCCTTGATCACATTGACATCACATGTGTTTGAGATAAGCTGAGCTGTTCAGCTTAACTTAAAATCTGCCGTATCTGTATTGGAGCGACATTAGCATTCATTTGGAGGTTGTGTTTGCAGCCACCTGATGGAGGTAAGTCCGATACTCGGGTCTGATCCAGGAGGGCTCTCTAGTTGCAAAGTGCACCACCGTGGTTACCAGCGAGTTTCTCAATCTGTCGTTCTGATATGTGGTAATGGGCAGCAAGTGTGTGGTGGGTTTATCACAGTTATCTTACTGAGAAAAACACTGATGATGAAGGAGTGAGAGTGAACCAAACCCACCATAAAACGGAAACACTGTAGAGCTCTGTAGAGCTGAGGCAAACTGCGCAGTTGGAAATAATCTTCTGTGGGTTTGAGTTGAAGGCGATGACTTCACACATGGTGATGTCTTAATGGGCTTGAGTGTAACTATGACCAAAATTGGTTTCAAACGGACAAAAGACACTAGTCTACTTCTCAGTTTACGTTTTCTCATTTGGCAGACACTTTTACTCAAAGCAGCTTGCAAGCGAGGGGTTCGGTGTCTCGCATAAGGACACTTTGGCACACAGACCGGAGGAGCGGGGGATCGAACCGACGACCCTGCGATCAGTGGATAACTGATTCACAGCTGTCCTGTGGCTTCTACAATCAATTCTAGCATACAATTAAGATTAGTCTACACTGTAAATCCTACCCATGAAATTATTGTTTCGAGGTGAAAAGTACGCAACACTAACCATAGTTAATCATGCTAATTCAAACACAGGCCTCTTGAGCACATGTATATTGATATAAACTGGTGTGATTTATGCGCTGTACAGTTTAAAACCAAACTTCACCTCTGCGGATGTTTGAAATGTTAAGCTATATGGACGTTATCACAGAGAGCTGTTATCATTCTCAAGTGCAGGTCACACATCTGTTGTTAATAAACACAGTGACGCAGTGCTAATTTATTTTCATACCGCATTAAGAAAAGGACATAAAAACAGGAAGTGTGAGGTCTAAAAGGAGAAGCATGTACTGAGTGTGAGCATGAACAGGAAGCGTGCAATGAACATGTATGGGCCAGCCTGTTGTGAAAGATGTGCTTTAATAACACAAACAGATGTGAAACTGTCTGAAGGGACTTTCTGCTTCTGCCCTACACCCTGATGCAACCAATCATCAAACGGGGATGAAGTTTATAAAAGTAAAATGAGACACAAAACTAATGTCTTAGTTTGATTTATTGTAACCAAAAAGTCCTACAAACCTGAACAACACCATAGGTTGTTAGTGGTTACACTCTGATACCACCCATAGGAATGTCTCAAGATAAATGAATCTTAATCATCTGGGGACAACATACAAGCAAGTGTCACTGTTTCACTGCGTATCAAGATTCAGGTTAGTAAAATGTGCTCAGAGAGTCAAATGAAAGGTAAAGCACAAGATGGGCTGGTGTTTGACTGGAAAGAAGATTAAAAAAAAAAGTTGCTGCTCATAAAACGAAGACATCAGTTAAAGCCCAAGTCCAAGAATATGAGGAAACATGCCGCCCACATTCTTTATAATGTCAATAAAATACATCCAGTTTGGCTTGTTGTCATATGGATTTTCACAGAATTGTTGGTTGTTTATGATAATAACATGGTTTGGTGGAGAGGCTTTTCAGCTTCCAAAACCTGACAGCCAAAGCCCTGTTTTAGCATCTAAAGAAACACTTGTATCATTGACTATAGTCTATTGATGCACCTTTCAAATCTTAATAAATTAGGTCCAGTATAATTTATAACTTTAAAAATGAGTGTCATCCAAGTTATAAAACTTGCGCCATGGCCACCAGGTGCTGTTTCTGCTTTTCAGATCATTTTTTACAAACTCATCCAGATTCACTTCTTCTTCTGGTAAAATAGGAAAGTGACAGCAATTAAATTATAATATATGCAAGAACTGTTCTTGCAGATGGGTACATCGTGTGGTTCTCACCTTGGCGGTCAAGTATTCTCACTTCTACATACAATGTTTTCTCGACATCAGTAATAACGTTCAGAATCTGACAAAGACAAACAAAACTCTCTATGTATGACTTTAATGCAAAGGTTGGGTGTTCTTGAATATCTATATTTCCTAAATTAAAATATAAATAATATTTTAGTATTGAAAGGTCCCCTGAGGCCTTTCTGGGAGTAGCAGGGGTTTTCAAGTCAGATTTGAAACATGGTGAATGGTGTTCCTGTGAATCTTCCTGGTCTTCCTCCAGTGCGCAATCACACCAGCCAATGAAAGTAAAAGCTAAGAGAAAAAGAGTGGAGTGAAAGGAAAAGAGAAGTGGTCAGGAGGGCTGGGAGACGGGGGAGTTTAGGGAGTTTTTCTGCCTTGTCTCTCATAGAGTACACCCCCGCCCTCCCCCCTCGTCCTACTCTTCTGTCTCCTCCCCCCGTTCCCTGTGTTTGCGTCACAGCAGTGAAGTTGGATGAAATGAGGGCAGGAGGAGGAGTGGATTGAGCTCTGTAGCTGAGGAATGTGGCAGAGAGAGAGAACATGTCTATAAAAGGATAGCACTTCCCCTCTGCCACTGTGATGTCACTACTCAAACATTTCCTCCTTCCCTCCCTTCTAAGTCCGACTTACTGACGTTGCTGTTTCTCCTTAGTTTCTCTGGCTCTCTCCTCTTCCTCCTCTAGCTAAATAAGTCGGTAACTATGTAGGTTAGCAGAAAAAGGGGATGCCTGTTTTGGTGCCTGGATGGAAAACAAATGAATCTATATGCACAACAGGTCATGGCCTATTGTTCTCACATGAGCTTTACTACATCCTGCTTTGTCACCTATGGCCTGACATTTTTAATTCATTAAAAGATAAAAGTTGCATTTCCATCTATAGCAGTGCACTTGAAATACACAAAAACAGATTAGGACCTTAGTCTTCTCTTACACTCAGTTAACTGATTGTCATGCTTGAGTCATACTGAGTATTAGTTACTGATCTTTCAATCTGCACTGCAAAAACATCATGAGATAAATACATTCTGTTAATAGCTTCAGTCTATTTTGTGTAAATGTACTTCTTTTCATTTATTTACACAGTAACTCTCAATTGCAGTTAGTGTCTGATATTCAAACAGTGTGCAAGTGCAACTTTAGATAAAAAAAAAAAAAAAGATTAGCCAAGCTCAATGAGTAGTTTCGATGAAAGTCAGTATCAGTCAGTCAAAGGAAGATATTTCTTTATTCAATTTAAAAAATAACCCAAAGAAATTGCAATGTTTTCTCGAATCGGAGTAAATCAATTACAAATTAATTACAAAAATATATGTATACATTTAATAAGTAACCTTCCCAAATCTTTACTTTCCTCAGTTATTCAGAGTTAAATTTTAACCACAATGACTCACATCAATACTGGGTCCTGTTTCTTAGAACCCCCCTTCTATCTGCACGTGAATATGAATCATAGTGGTGACTCAAGAAAACTTCATTAAGCACCGCGCTAAGTATCATGGGAAAGCCATGACATCTTGAACAGCAGAGGGCAGTAAAGCAACATTAAAGTGGACTGATCTTCTGTTAAAGAAGTCGAGGAATAAAATGTGTGGCCCTTCACACCTTATCGCTCGTCTCTATAGATTCTTTCAGATGTTCCATATTCCTGCTGGTTTCTGATCACCACTTGCATCTCTTTCAATAGTGCTGTAGAGTTAGTTTATCACTCTGCTGGAGGCCACTTTAAACCGCAGCAATCTGGATGAAGAGGAGGTTTTGCTGGGTAGTATTGGAACAAAGTTTAAATTAACTATTTCTAAGTATTTGGAGGGGCATTAACTCCTCCGATTTTTATCTTTTCCAAGGAAATAGAGGTAGTGTTTTTCTCTGACCTAGTTAATAAAGGAACGCTTACATAATGTAGTCCTCGTCATTCTGGTTGACGAACGTTTGGGGTTGAAAGATTACTCAACCATAGTGCTTAATCTGCAGGTTATGACAGAAAAAGAGGGAGGGAGAGAGAGGGGGGGGTTGTGTGTGTGTTAGGAGAAGTAAGAAAAATCAAGGCTGAAGTCTGACTGCGCTTACGTATACACAAGGCAGCATGCAAACACACAAGCAGACACACATCAGCACATTTTACAGGTAGAAATGTATGACTATGCGTGGTGTTTTTTGGACAATCTATCCAGCAGCAAACTTAAATTATTGACAGAAACTCCTCCTTTTACCTGCTGATAAAACCAAATTCACACTCTTCACCACTTACAATACATGAATTTCCCCTAGGGGATAAATAAAGTATCTATCTATCTATCTATCTTAAAAGATATTCCTGGTGAAGGCCCTTTTCTTATTCTTTTTTTTCTTACACTTTTCCCGGAGTTGTTACCATCCCCTTCTCAATCACAGTCTGTTTGCAATTAGGACTTGTATGAATGCCTGTTTTGTCCTCCTGAAACTATTGCTTAAGTTTCTTTGGATAAGAATATCTCTCTGTCTCCTTCCCACCTTTACACTACAAATATAATGTGTAATTGCTTTAATAGATTTCCACCTAGGTTTGAACTTTATCTCTAAGGTGTGTGTGTGTGTGTGTGTGTGTGTGTGTGTGTGTGTGTGTGTGTGTGTGTGTGTGTGTGTGTGTGTACAGTGGTTAAGATCAGGTGACAGCAGCAGCTTTATGGTTGATCATTAACAGTTGCACAGAAAGTGGTGATAATAATAGTCTTGTGTATAGAATGACCTGTTGCAGTGGTTGGATGAGGGGGTTATAAGCTCATATAAAACAAAAATTAATAAAAGAAAAGTAATAATTAAGTGAATACTTAAAGTACTGCCCAGAAAATTAAACTGTGGTCTCGACATACTCGGTGTGAGTGAGATCAAAGGCTTCTTTCAATTCTTTTTCAAATGAATTTGAGCTTGATTCCTTATTATCGGTGCTGTACAAGAAACGCCTCTTCCACATTATGTAGCGGATTCTGTGAGCACATATTTTCACACAAATCTAGGATGACGAATGTTTAGACGGAGGGTAATAAACTCAACGTTGTTGGTGTGCTGGTTTGCTTCTACTGCAGTTTGGTGAACTTTAACCAGTCTGCTCTTATAGAACAGGCTGGGAAGTTAATATTTGTGAACACGCAAACACACACTGATCCCTTCTTTTTGTCTTGGCTGTTTACACTTTGTGGTCATTGTCCATCACCATAGCAACACATCCTGCCCCTGGTCCAAAGGGGAACAAGGTTTAAAGACACAATGCACAGTAGTAACCATAGTGTACACTGGTGTAGAAGCATAGACAAACAATATGTAGTTGTCGTGGTTGAAAGCACCCTTAAGATTGTAGTTTGGTTCCTTGGTTTGGACTGGAGAAAAACACTACATGCATTGTTCCATTTAAGTACTTGTATTTTTTGTGTGTGTGTGTTTGCGATGACTTATCACAAACCAGCAGAACACTGAAGACATGAATTCAAATGGACTGACATGTTACTCATTCATTGTACAGTTTTATTAATGTTATCTTCCACTGCGTCTTGTGGGTTGGTCAGAGGCAACTTGAAGTGAATGAAGTAACAGCAGGTTACGATGCGACCTGCCACATGCAATGAAGGACAGGTAGAGACAGAGGACACAGATGAAGTCCAGTTTGAAAGGCAAAATGGGATAGGTCTAAAACCCCTACATCCACCCAATGGGGGGATTTAGGTTGGGGGACCGGATTAACTAGTAGTTTTTGTTTAATATGTATAACTCTGGAATATCATAATAACCGGTATGTACAATATATATGGCAATGTATACTATGTGTGTCATATGTCACATTACTTACCTGCAGATGGTTTGAGCACACTTTTGCATATGTGAAAATATGTATCGGGCTGGGTGTTATAAAGTTATAATGTAATAAATATTGATAAAAAAAATATAAAAGTAAAAATCATTGTTAAATAAAACATTGTGGATGCTAGTTAGGTTTCACTTACTTTTTATTGAGGACCTGCCAAAAGTCGGACACTACAGCACAAGACACCTCTGTTAAAACCCTGAATACTGAGGAAAATCCCCAAACTCACATCTTGACATGCTTATTCGTTACCATGGTTACTAAATGATCTTGCATAATTGCGGTATACAGGGGATTGGACAGCATACAAATTGTGAAAATTTGCTTATTTTAGCTTCTCAATTCGTACAAGTGTCACATATCCACAGTCACACAATCCTGTGGCCGGGCCACCATGTGTTCTCACCACAAACAAACCACACCACAGTTTGTGTGGAAGTGGATCGAGGCCAGTGACAGTGCTGAAACCAGCCTAAACGAACCAGAATGAACCAGAAAATACAAGAGTTTATTTGAACTGGACCAAAGAGCTGAGGTATAAAACCAGATCTCCACAGCATGCTTATAATGTTACAGAATAAGAGAGAGTATTACAAGTTCCTAGGAAGCAGCCACAGAGTAGCACTGTATCAAAAAACTTCCCCATTACTCCCTATTTCTTAGGCTCTGAAGTTCTTAAAAAATCATCCCCCACTCGTCCCTTGGTAATCTGAATCAAGACATTCCACAAACAGAGACTTCCGGAGCCATATTTATCTCCACAAACTGCACAATCCAGATCTGGGAAAAGTTACTCTGCAAATTACCATCTGCAGAATATTCCAGTCAGGAAACTCCACAAAAGTGTAAACAGCATAATTGTTATCATGCACAACAAAGATCAGTCATTGTACAATGTTGTAAGTGCAACACGTACAAAATGTTTCAAACTATTTCACAGTAATGCAACATGATTACCCAAATTTTTCAAATAATCCTTTTGTTTGTGTGCGTTTCTCAGTTACTGTGGGCCATTATTGTAACAAGTGGTTTATTTTTTCTCTTCTTTTTCCAGATTGCAGCCTTGATACACAGAATCCAGTGCTCTGACAGTACAAGGGGTGGTGCCTGTTGTGGCTGATTGCTCAACACAAGCTCTCTCTGGGAATATGAAGAGGAAATTGCAACAGCGTATTTTCATGAACTTCTGCTTAACTTGTAAATGTGCCTTACACAATCCCATCTCTTAAAGAGATTTTTATCTTTCAGCCTCTGAGCCGCGGTCGACTAACTTTGCTCAGAACTGATCAATGAAATCCGCTGGAAGTTGGTAATGACAGCGGCTGAAAATTTCCACTGAAGAGAGAGTGCATTAAGTGTAACCCCATAACGCTCTCTACCAAAAAAGTGCACGGCTCAACTGTTCACTGGTTAAATGAGTTTAAACACAAAATATTGTATGTCAGATAAATTAGATTTTTTAATGTCCTAAAAAATTAAAAATGAAATATAGTGTTTTAAAGAAGCCCTTTTGGCACTGAATGCACCTGTGAGTCTTTGCTGATTCATTACCTGTGACTTTGGGATTTTCCCCCATTCTTCCCCATTGTTTTACTCATTGTTGTACTCAAGCCTGTCAATGACTAGCCAAGTCCTCCCAGGTAGGCTATTATCGGCCATGACCCACCTGTGGATTATTATTATTATTATTATTATTATTATTATTATTTTGCATTATTTTCATTCCTCCTGCTGCCAGATTTTCAGGTGTTTATTAATTAGTATCTGTCTTTTGCTGACATTTAGCCCAATGAAGAATTGTCTGGAATTTCCATAATGTTTTAGATTTCTCAATTGTAGAGCTTTGGTGCCTTCTGCTTGACCCATTTGACACACAGGGTGTTACACCAGCTTGGAGTGTCATTTATAACAGCTCTCAAAACATTGCAGCCTCTACCTGGAAATGAGAAGCAGTCTGACGTTGTGTGTGTGCTCATGTGAGCTCATCTAAATATTGCACTGTATACACAACACAGACACTGTATGCCACAAAACACAGTAGGAGAGACAGAGGGACAGGCAACTCCACACACAGCAGGTTACTCCTCTGTTTCTGTTGCTCGTAATGAAATAGAATACTTATATAAATACATATGAAGTCTTACATGTGAAGTGCAAATGTTCCCAACTCCTGTTCTAATGAAAATCAGTGTGAAGCCGACTTATGTTTTGAATATTCCTGAATCAATTCAGTTAATTGCAGTTAAAATAATCTTTATCTACCACTAATTAAAGAATACTGTTTCATTTTCTTAAAGCCAGATAGTGTTTACAACATTGGGCCAATATTGTTGACTGTATCCACGCCTCAATTATATTGTGTCAGTATAATAACATGCCACATTCAAGGCAAAGCATACCTCTAACTATACTAACTATTCCTTTATTCTTACCCTTAAATTTCCATCAAATGTCTGAAAGGTATAATGACTGAGTAAGAATCTAAACTGTACATGTGAAGATGCAAGATATAATAAATGTGTAAACTTTAATTAATGTAAGTGGTATGTTTTTGCTCAGACTACAAGATAAGAAAACATCCAGTTCTCATGGAATAACAAATGAGTCAAAAAAGAGCAACATACATTCTTTTCTTTATTCAGAAATTTATTTTGTCCTTTTCAGGAAGTTAAAAATATAAGATTCTCTTTTTTACGGCTTTTTCTCACATTGGTATTTCACAGAGCTTGAAATATTTCTCCATAAATAAAGTACAAAATACATTTTTCTTTTCGTTAAACACAAATAAATATCATAATAAATATATTAGTTTAAGTTAAACACAAGGCGACCAATAACCATAAGGAATACTGTGGTGTTAAAGTCCCTGAACCAGGTTGTCAAACAAACAGGGGACAATATAAGATGGGGTGCAACAGAATGTTTTACAAAAAAAAAAAAAAAAAAAAAAGAAAAAAATTAAATCTGAAGTATGTCAGGATACAGACATTCAAGATCTAACCTCACTGACAAATGTTTTCTTCTGTTAGCACACTTTGATCTTCCAGCATTCTGAAACTCATCTACGCTTGCACCCCAGGTCTCAGAAAAACGACATGGTTACACACATTCATCCACGCATGCGCATATACAGACACACATACACACACACACACACAGACGCACACAGAGCAGAGTGAAGTATGAAGCTTTGGTTGAATGCTACTGGGAGATTCAACAGTCTCTCCCGTTTGAATTAGCTGTAAAGTGCATATCACAGATTAAATGGCATCAATGACACACGTCAGGTCTCACTGATTAAGGCTACTGAATCAAACATACTGTTCGTGGCACTGAGAGTGAATAGCCTATGAGACAGGGAGAATCTTTAAGGCACTGGAATTAATGGTTATCACTTAACAATTTACACTAACTATGAACCAGACTATTTACTGGTGCTGTCAAGACCTGCAGAAGAGTTAGCTCCTATGGAAGACCACATACAAAGGTCCAATATGCTACACAATTTTTGAAGTATAAAAATAGAGTCTGATACATTTGGGTACTAATCTTAGTATGTGTAGTTTGTCCAAGAAAAGTTCCATTTTTACAAACATAAATTAAGTTTTAAGTGTTATTGTGTCATCTAGAGCTGATAAGTTCTGGTTGTGAAGTTAAGTCCAGATAGACAGACACAGTTAAGTGTCAGTTCTCTTCTGTTCGTTTCCCTTAGTCAGACAGGGACAGACGTTCAAACACAGTGAGCCTCTTGGTGGCTGATCCATCGAACGTTGGAGACTCGGATCCACTGGAGCCTCCGCTGGAGCTGCTGTAGCTGTCCTCCAGGGAGTCCTCAGAGGAGAAACGCTGGAGTCCAGCAGGCTTCATGAACGCTCCGTGGCCTCCAGTGCCAGGAAACAGCTTGCTGCTGTCCTGATGGTGGTGCCTGTCTTCCTCCTCCATGCTGGTGAAGACTTTACTGTTGTTGCTGTTAAAGTTATTTCCATGGCCACACACACAGCGCGAGGCCTTTGGCTCCAGGATGAGAGGAATGTTGTGGATGTCTCCAGCGCTGGCACGGGTCTGATGGTTGCCAAACTGGAATGCTGCTGCCTCCCGCTGCAGAGAGTCGACAAACACTGGGGAGAGGAGATCAGCAGGAGGTGGAGAAACTGAGGGAGCACGGCTAAACCCCACGTTCAGATCATTAAAGGATGAAGGGAATGATGGAGGAGATGAGCTGCGTGAAGAGCCCAGGAACCCAGCAAAGCTGACACTCTGGCGGAGCTGGTGGCGTGGGTTCTGAGCACTGGGAGCTGTGGGAGTTGGCTGCCGCTGATTAGGGAAATTGGCAGACGCTAACGGACCTCCGCTGATTTTCTCCTCATGGATGAAGTGGCAGCGTGAGCCGTAGGGGCAGTAGCCAAAGTTGTAGAAAGTTCTGCAGGGCTCCGTCTTGTACTTTGGGTGGCGGTACAGTCCTCTCAGCTCTGCCTCGCCGTGGGCAAACTGGCACTTACTGCCATACTTGCAGCTGCCGGTCTCCTGGAAGCCACGGCACAGCTCAGTCTTGTAACGGTTAGAGGACAGCATTGGAGGGATCTGGGCTGGGAAGGGAGAGGAGGGAGGGAAGCCCGGCGGGGGAGCCACAGTAGTAGTAGCAGGGACAGAGGGGAAAGCCTCATGGTTCTTCAGCTGTCCAAAGGAGGAAAGCAGGCTGCTACTGGACTCGGTCAGGCTCATGGAGCGGTCAGGTCTGAAGGGGAGCTGTTTCGGTTTGGAAACAGGGCCCTGGCTCCAGATATTGGATGACCAGAAAGGGCTGCCATTGTCGTCATTATTAACATGCTCAGAGCTCAAGCTGTGGCTCGAGGATTCAGGAGGGGAGGGGGGAGAGAAGTAGGAGGCTGACCGGTTCAGCCGACTCTGCCCTGGTACTTTGGGTTGCGTCTGTGCCGGGAGTAAGCCATCATCCAGGTTCAGCTTCATAAAGTTCTGTTAGAAATGATTGAAATAGTTTTAGACATCCAAACTCCTTATTTCATACAATATTTATTGAATATTCATGATTTTCAAATCAACTACTTAGATCACATCATGACATTTCCAGAGAATGTTTGCATAGGAAAAACTGTCAAAACAAAGTAATTAAAAAGGAAATAAAAAAAAAACAACTGTACTAGATTTTGTAGAACCATTATCTGACATTTTGGCTACATGCAGTCATAAAATACAATTTAGATGCAGGTAACTGCAGTGGTTTGACTGTTTTTTCATTCCTGAATATTCTGACACTGGAAGATAAACAACCCACCACGGTGTCCCTGCCTTCTCCCATTAAACTACAGAAATCCTTCAGCTGTGGCTTAACGGAGTTTTGCCGAGTGTTACCGAGTTTAACCGAGTTTCTCTGTTAAATCTGTAATTTCCAGAGGTATAAAACGAGCAGGCGTAACCAAGAAACAAACATTTTAGGAAACGAACCCGCCCCAACTTCACGACGGCTTTTTTTTTTCTTTCCAAAACACAACAACAACAACATCAACAAAAACATTCATAAACTTCGACTCACCTTCGTGAAGATGTCGTCGAGCATTTCGGACATGCTGTACCTCTTTGGCCAAAAAAGAAGAGGAAGATTCAGCTCCAATCCAGAATTGACTGTTTGTAACTTGTGTCTAGACTGAAGTCAAGTTAAGTCTGAGCTCTGTAGCCCGGTCTTTATAAAAGCCTCTGAGACCTCGCAGTTTTTGGGGAGGAGTTTCCACTCGCCATGTTCCCGGATGACCCTCCCTCCTCCGAGTCAAGTTTCACAGTCAGAGTGAGCTCAGATGGGCGGGGAGTAAAACAACAACAACTAAAAAAAAAAAAAAGAAGAAGAAGAAAAAGAAACCTGTGTATTTTTAGCTAGCTAGGCGAAATATTTCAGTTTTAGTAGCATGTGAAAGGAAATCGGCTTATTTACATAGGCTCTCCATTTGGGAATATAGTATTTTTTTATGTTTATTCTAATTCTGTACATGTTCATTCCTACTCTGCACAGTGAGTGATAAATCATTGCAGCTCTGTGAAATATTTCAGGATCAGAGGCACCCAGATGTGAAGTGGCAGAGTGAAGACTGGTTGTTTGTTTAGCCCTGATCTTTTTCATCCTGCATTAAAAAGTAGAGCAGGGCTTTTCTGTTCCAAACACGTGAACACACACCCAGGCACGTAACCATATATTTACAGTATACACATCCCATATGACTAATGTGTTGGTTTTCAGGAAGTGTTAGAAATCATCTGTCCCTGATCAGACATTGTATAGTTTCTGAATGTTTTTTTACCCACAGAGAAGAGAACGTGTTACTGTACCTTGTTTATTTTACCAGAATACATACGGATACATTTCCCCTTATTTCCTTTGGTTTCTGTTATGATTGCAAAAAAAAAAAAAAAAAAAAATTCTGCCACAGCACTGAAAGAGTCTTCAAGGTCTTCCATTAATCAATATAGGTATCGATTAGTGGAAATCCAAAAAAAGATAGTAGTGAGTAAAAATAAACAACAAATAGTCTAAACAGCTGAACATTTGTAGAAAGTATTTATCTTTGTGTATTTATGTGGCGCTGTTGTGATTTAACTATACTATGTTATTGGGTAAATATTAATCCATCCACACTATGTTTTCTTTCTTTTAAAAATAAATCTCATATCCATAATATGATTTACCACAAACTGTCAAATGTAAGTGTTTTACCGAAGATTCACACCCTCATCCCAATTTGAACTTTATGACCCACAGCGGAAATGAAGCTGTCACTCTTCTTGTGTGTTTTTTAACACATAGCTTCTATGGTGAGCATTGCAGTGGTTATATATATTTTTTGCTTGTTTGTTTTCGTTCTCATAGGAATTCAGATGAGCTTGGCAGCTCTTCCCCCCACGACAACATAATACAGTAACATCCAGAGCTTGTGTCATTATGTGTTATGCGATGTTGTATTATTTTGTAACTGTACACACACCTACTAAGGGTAATTTCCTACACTCACACATTACAAGGGCTGTTTTCACTCAATTTTATGTGTTGCTGTATATGTATATAATAAGCTTGATGAATGCAGAATGATAATGATTATCGTTATTGCAGAAATATTAAAAGAAGAAGTTGCCTGACCTGGTGAAAAATTACCATTAAATAGATACATTATCTAAAGCATTATCATTTGTATCAGCTTCCATATTGTTTATACAAGGCACTTGTGCTGATATCAGCAAATCTAGATACGACATTATTTTTTGTGCCGCCCACTCACATGAGTCACATTTAGTCCTGGCAATGACAGCACATATGTTATAATAAATGTTGTGCAAGTGTAGAAAATATGAAAAATTACTAAGCGGTAACGAAAGACAACGACATATAAAACAAGGGTGCCATCTGAAAAACTGCCAAACTCAAACTGAGGCCAAACACAAGCAAGGCACACGGACGTGTATTTCTTAATATTAACTTGCTAAAATCTAGGTGTAAAAATTTGATTTAGGTCCTGGCAATGTTGGTCAAATGGTAAAAATTAAAACAATTTTTTACTTGTAAAGAGTCATTCAAAAAGTATTTAACAATTCCACAATAGGCAAATGCTTATATTAGTTATTAGTTTTTCTTGAATAAATAAGAGTATTTGTGCTCTGACTATTAAATTATTGATACATTAAGGTATTTGAATGTTGGCTCAGGTGGCACTGCAAGTCTCCTTCACATGCTCTATTTATGAGGTCATCCTTGTTTTGAATGTAAAGTCTACTGTATAAGTAGTAAACAACTCTACTCGACTTAAACTAAACATTTAACATAAAAACGGAAGCAGAGAAATTAACCAATGGGGCATTAACATTAAATACGATACTTAAGCAAATATTGTAAATGGATTATGTAAGTTCCCACTTCTGCTTCCAGAAACACTGAGGCACGAGACAACCTTAGTTTTTCACAGCAATTTACCGCAAGAACAAGTTTTACGATGGGGAGAATGGGAGAACTCTCCAGCGTCTTGAGTTTGCAGTAATTGTAACTAATGGTTCAAGTGTCTTTTATATCATGCATATGTGACTACACGTCTTTAAACCATGTCGTTCACCTGCTGATGTAACCAAACAACTGAACTGAGGGTTGTATTTTGAACAATATTATGTAATGTAGAATTTTAATTATTCTTTTTTTTTTAAATTATTATTATTTTATACATTATCCTATAAGGGACAAAAGACTGTGAACATTTCCATATAGATGTAAGAAGCTTCGAGTGAGAATTAACACCCACTGTAATGTGCCATCACCACAGCCCACAGGCCTCTTACGCAGACAGATGGACACACAGGCAGGTTGACTGAAGCCAAACAGGCCTCTCATGTTCAGCTTTTAATAACTGCAGCTAGATATAAATAATTTACCTAAATATAAATCTGACAGCATTAGATACTCTGGAAAATATATTATGAGGCTGTCTCAACGTTGTGGAAAAATTCTCCCCATCTTTCTAACGTGTCCTCAGATTTTCCTCAAACTGGTGCAGAAGGTAAGGGAAGCCAAATGGCTGCAGTGACATGTGTGTTTGTAGCATGTGTTTCTGTGCTTGCTTGCTTGCTTGTATGTGTGAGTATGTGTGTGTGTGTGTGTGTGTGTGTGTGTGTGTGTGTGTTGTGGTTGCCTCACTCTACTTGTTTCTGTTCTGCCCTTGCTTCAGTTGCATGGAAAGTCACTCTTAACAGGGTGGGGCACACACTTACACACACACACACACCCACACATACATGCTCACACAAACACAAGCTTAAAGGAGCATTCCTGCTGACGGTGGCTCCCAGGTTGTTGTGTTTTTCTTTTTTTTTTCCCTCGGTGACTAAGTGAGTGAGTGCTTAATGCCAAGTTTTCCACTGGGGTTTTTTTTCTTTCTTTTTTTTAAGAGACATGCCAGCGTACATGGTGCTGTTTTCTAGCATGCTTGGACGTGATCACACTGCTGCGTCAGTGAGGTTTTAAAACAGAGTGTTAAGTATGAGCAGATTGTGGGAAAATATGTAATATGAGAAACGGAGGCAATAGGTTGCAAGACTGGTACTAAGCCATAATCATGAATTTCCCCTAGGGGATAAATAAAGTATCTATCTATCTATCTATCTAGGTGTTTAAAGGAGCCATTTGTAAGTTTGTAAGTAAAAGCAAAATGTCATCTTTACACCCTACAAATTAGCATGTAAATAAAGGAAATTAATATACTTTCTTTACTGTAAAACATTAAACATAGAGAGAAGAAGATGCTGCCTCTGGTCATACAATATATATTTTTCACATCCCTATAATGAGCTTGCACAGCGTCTGTGCACTGTGACTGTATAATGTGACTGGATTGTATAGATGGATCATTAACCACGCAGCATCTGCATTACATCGAATAGTATCAGGCGGCTTGAGCAGGGGTTGAAAACATAGAAAGTCAGTAAGTTCCTCAGTTACTTTCAGACACCCTCTTACAACAGTCCAAATCTTTATGAAATTAAAGTACAGAAATATAATCAGTAGGAGTAGGAGATTTTGTTATGCAGAGAAATGTCCCCTCATTATTATGGAAGAAGCATTTTACTGTTGTAGATGGTTGTACTGGAGTTAAACGAAACCACATATTTACTGCTGGGTTTTTTGATCAATAAAAATGAGACATAACCTAATCATATATCTTATGCCAAATGAATTTATATCTGTTGAATAATCTGAATATTTATAAATTTATTTTTAATTATATCTATATATTATATTATGTTTGAAATAGACGATGATGTAGATTATTAAAAGCAGGTTCAATTGTTTTGTCTTCCTTCTGTTCAAAACAACTTAATCATTTTTCTTACAATTCACATCATGACTACATGACTTTTCTAACAATGCTGAGTGGGAATTGTATTCATCCAGAAGCTATTCCTCCGCCAAAACTGAATGAAACTGAAGGGAACTTTTCAGGGTCTGACTCAGCCTGGACAGATGTAACCGCCAAAACATCATATTATGGCACATGATGATTGCCAGGGGGGTCAACATACACGGAGGCTGTTAGGTTTCCGTTTTGATGAAAGAAAATCGATGCTGATGATAGTGACTGGTGTATAAAAGATGCAGTGTTCACAATTTCTTCTGTTTCAAAATTGAAAGAATCAATTTTTGAAATAGATCTTTTTAGTGGTGGACTTCAGATTATACAACTACATGTCTCCTCATAGCACTCTCGTCTCATTTAGTTTCTATTGCCTTTCATTTTTCATTTCCTTTATCCCTTTATCCTGGGCCTGGTTTCACCTAAAGCCCCTGACAGATACAGCTTGACCAGCCTGTGCCTCTAATAAGTGATACTTTGCAAATATTTAACCTTGCCCTGCATAACATCGCTATGGTGACATGCCAAACATTGCACACATAAGCAGGCACAGGTTCAGCAGTTACTTAGCAACAGCCATGGAGCAGGTTTTTAACATGGCTGCCGCAGAAATGTGATGAGCCCGGGCCGCTCTAGCCTCTGAATTTACCCAGTGATTTATCTGGATGGAAAGGAAAGAGATAGAGGGATGGTTGTGAAGGGTGGGAAGGGAGGAGAGAAAGTGACTGAGAGGTTTAAAGCCATGTTGACAATGTGACGGGGGAAAGTACCTGACTCTCCAAATACAGTATAAACATGTATATACAGAGAGGCAGGTACACAGCGTCACCATCTTTATTGCATATTTTTCAGATAAGGATGTTTCTATGTAGGATAATTTGTTAGTGGCTGTGAACTTTGGAAATCATGCACTGAACACACACGACGTGCAGACGTGCAAACACACAGGTTACCATGAGGGTCACTGTAAAGGATTTAAAGGAACAAACTCTCTACCTCTGAGAATACAGATTTCTTGCTGAAGTCACAGAGGAAACAGAACTCTCTGGCATGGTGCATAATGTTTTGAGGATTTTCTTGTGAGCTCCTCTGCAAGCTTATCTTTATAATATTTTTATTGTTTTGTTAGTTTATTTGACAGACAAGATGCTTGTTGTCTGTTGTCCTTGGCCAGATGTTAAAAAAGGCAAACCCAAAAATAGTAGAAAACGACAAGATAGTATACTACCGCTAATTAATAATATTATAAGACAAGGTAGTTAGCTTCATTACATCACAAAATCAATAACAAAAACTTTATACTAAAGTTTCACACTCTTCTCCCTGTATGCTATGGCAGGGCGTTGGGGAACTTTAAGAAATCCCCACATGTTGTAACAGTCGCTGTCTATTTACATCAGTCCATACGCTGACTATATTGTGATCGCCATTACCAGTAATCTGGCCGGTCACAGTGCTCTAGGTGATGACTGATCAAAATGTTTTATGTATGTGTCAGTGCTGAGTAGCCACAGGGAAACACAAAACTGTCCTTTGGCAATACTAGTGTGGTGTTTTCCTTTCTCAGTTACTATACTGACTCTCATTTCCACAAGTCAGTCACTGAACCAAGTCTATTTCCCGGTTTATTATCCTTTCTTTTCTCCCTTTGTCCACGTTATTTTCTTATTGTGTTTTTTTCAAAGATTGACTCTTGTATCAAATAATTGTGGTATTACTCCGAAATTAGGGTGTGATATAAACAATGCGGGGTTTTGAAACCATGCATGATTAATAGAGTGAATTGATGACACTTACCTACATCAATTTACATGATTTTAGTCATTCGCTGACAAAAGCCTGCACTGGTATTGTAGGATGTCAGAATCCTCTTTGAAGTAGAGGATGATTACTGGGGACCGTTGTGTCAGCTCCAACTTCACTTCACTACAGCTGATTTTGAAGTTAATAACATAATATTAATGAACTACGTAAAGTTCATTTCAAAGCAGAGTTTCAAAGTAATGTGCATTAAATTTATTGATATAACTAGTGCAAAGAGAAGAAGAACAAAGGCAGCGAGCATCAGAGGAAAAGCAGAATGAGAGAATAAAAAGGAGAAGACATAAAGACAAATGATAGAAGACCAAAGCAACTTGGCACATTGTTAAATTATGTATGTTACTTCTACATGAATAAAAGATTACAGAAATATATTTAAAAAAAAAAAAAAAAAATCTGAGGGAGGATTGTGAACTCTAGTTGACCCAGGGGTAAAAGGTCACCTTCGGTTTTAAGTCTGGACTTTTCCACAGTGAGAGGGGCTCCGGTCTGAGCAAGGCGGACTGAGAGGGTTAAAGATGTACGCAGCACTAATGTGTAGCCTGTGGCTCAGATCAGCATGAAGCTGGACTGGTTAGACTTGTTCCTGCTGGGGTTTTTTTTCTCAAGGCTTGATCAGGCATGATGCAGCTAAACACTCAAAAGCAATAGTACAAAACACACACTTTAATCACCTTATTACAGTTTTGTGAGTCCAGAAAACAGCAGTACTTCATGCCTGCTGAGGCACTTGTTGAGTGTTCCCATTAAATGTTCTTCTTCTGTCTGTTTCTTTTTCTTCCCAAAAAGAGTTCATAGATATAAGGAAATAGCTATCTTGCTTCCTCTATCAATACAAAACTGTGGTTTTGGAGGAATTTCTGCTGCGGGCCAAACTTTGTCAAAAGACAGATGTTCAAACAGAAATAGAAATAATTCATATTCTGTGCTGAATTCTTTACTGTAACTGTAATCTAGGATGATATTGTTTTTTCCCAGCCTGGAACTTAAAAGTTTTTTAGTCTTTGGGGAGTCAGAAGTGGTGGTTTCTTGTAACAGGGTGAAATCTGGAATGTGCGTGTGTGTGAGAGACAGTGTGTGTGTGTGTGTGCACATGTGTTTCTATTCTGAAAGGGTGTTTTCTCTGCACAGTTATACATTTCTCATCCACGTCCCAAACAAATTTCTCAGCATGAAGTTTTTTCCCCCTGCAGGAACAAACAGGCACGTAACAGATGTGGAAAAAAAGAAATCTCACATCATCTTTATCCCGCAATCCACAGTCCTTTCCAACTGACCATGAAGGATTGTGGCATGAAACAATTCTAATTATGTTGTGCTGCTGATTTGATCTGCTGACCTGGAGACACACAGAAATACACGGGAACCTTTAATTTCATTTTCCAGTCTTAAAAAAATGTGGCAGAGAGTTAAAAATCTGTCCTCATTACAAGGTCTTCCAGGTCAGCTCGTTAGGGTGCAGCAGACTTATCTTACCTCACCTGCTGAGTTGGAGAGAGCAGAACGGAAACTGAGACAGAAAGAGAGAAAGAGGAATGACTGGTGGCAGGTTGTTGAGCATGAGAAAATGATCTGAATGTGTTGCAACATGGAGCTTTTTGAGCAATTTTGCAACAACTGTTACACTTACGAGTCATAGTTAAAGCATTTCAAGTGGTCTGTGTCTGTTTTTGCACAGCATGTACTATTCTGTGTAACACTATTAATGTTCTAGTTAATACTGCTCTGAGTATCTTGATAGTTTTATTTGGTCTAAAATTAGGTATGTTGGCTTCAACATTTGTTTTTGGGGATGGTTGGGTGAAAATTTGACTATATTTCCTACTTAGAAATAATTAGGCAAACCTTTGGGTGCATTTATAAGTCTTCCAAGTGTCATCTTTGTTGTTTCAAAAATACAATAGTTATTGTAAGTTTGTACACTTGGAACCTGATGAATGGGGATGCTAAGCTACTCGGTACAAAATAATGCAATGAGCTTTTTGGCTTCGGAGAGAAGCTGCTCCTCTATCCCTTGGATTTACAAAAGGGCTAATCTGGCTCTTTCCATTCCTCCAAGTGCAAACATAATAATAGTAGCAAAAAGCCATCACAGAGTCTGACTTTCTCTGGGTAAATGTGTTTCAAATACTGAGCTATCCTTCAAAAACCTCAGCAAATTGGCACAGTAAATGCTTTATCAGCAAATGACCTACCCCTGTGTGTGTGTATATGTGTGTGTGTGTGTGTGTGTGCGTGTGTGTGTGCTGCAGGTTCTCTCTTAGTCCAAGGTCACAACAGTGTGTTGTCAGGAGATATCCGCGTACGTTGCTACGTTATGAGTCACTCCATGTGGAGGTGTTTTCCCGCTGCGCTGGCCCTCTGGCAGATCCACTGTGATTCTACCACAAATACAGCGGGCTGCCTCTGTGGCTGCCTTCCAGGTTTTCATCCTGTTGTCCACCGAGTGCTACGTTTAAGCTGCATGAACTCCGCAGATGTTTTTGGAGGTTTTATTTTTGGGACAGTTTAATCATGGTGTTCTCTTGCCAAAGTTGGAAGGGCATGGCCAGATTTCAGTGCTGCTGACAACACCCAAAAACACAAATCTGGTCCACCAGGACAAAGAGAGAACAAATAAGAATGATAGGGAAAGTAGAGTACACCATCTGATGTTAACTGAGAGTTTCCAGTGGGGGCATCACGTATGATGTAACATATTAAAGTTTGTCTATATAAGCAGAACTGATAACTCATAAACAGCTATAAGGACCAAAAGTATCATGAAGAAGTACTCTTGATCACGACTGACTGGGAAATTGCTTCCTCTAGCATGCTGCAGAAATGAGGACATTGGATATAGATGTGTCATGCCAGGAAGGACTTTGGACTATCCAAGTTACAGGAAATCATTGACCTGCAACCTTCAGGTTTCTTATCGCAAACGCTTCAGTATCTGCGAATCAGTTTCCTACTTGCTCTATCATTCATCTATTTTCTTTTTTTTCTTATGTACAGCGTGTCACCTACCACTGAGACTCTTAATAAATTCTCTGAAGTTCTACTATTTCTCAAAACCCTCAGTCCCCGCCCACCTCCACCCCTCCATTTCCTCTCCCATTTTTCCAGAGCACTAGCACTCCTTCCTTCTCACACGGAAGTGGGGCCCGGGTGAAGAAAGGCAGAAGAATGAGCGGGGAGGGATAGACGGGAAGCCACAGTCGGAAAATGAAACAAAATGTTCTGAACTGCAGGCTGAAGCCACTGCCAGGAACTGAGCTCGGGCTCGGGGCGAAAAGTTTACAAACTGCCCAAATAGCAGATGATAGGTGAAAAACATTCCTGAAAAGAGAATGAAATGTGAAATTGTACATCAACAGTGTCGTAATAGTCACATTACAGAAACTAATTCTTTATGAAATTGCCATACGAATACTTCCGTTTGCAGCATAAAAAAAGGCGATAAAGATTTTTGTTGCCAATGAGAATGAACAGTGAACAGAAGCAGGCAACAAAGAGAGCAGAGGAAAAAGAAGATGGATATTATTAAATGTTTTCTGACAGCTTCCTGCAAAACTGCTGTTTTACGGCTCAGACTGTGGGAGGGTTATTCCAAAACCGAGCTATTCTAGAGGACATCATTTTATAGCTGCTAAAACAGTAATCTGTGAGTCAGAAACGCTTTACTGTGCCCCCTTCCAGTGTCTATAAAATTAACTTGATTGAGAAATGCATCAACATACAATTTTTCTTTAATCATATAAAAAGCCATCTACAAAAATTGTCAGGGTTAATTGTGATGATATTTCACTACTGTTTCTTTGTTTTCCATCATTAAGTAAACTAAAATATATATATATATATAAATTTCCCCAGAGCCGTTTCCTCACGTTTGAAGAGTTTACTCAAAGTCTTGTAAAATCTCTCCTGCAGCACAGGCTGGAGAATATATGACTGTCACCAGGCAATGTATTTTTGGGCTGTATGTTTTTCTTTATTTCTGTATACTGTAATACACTGAATCATACTTTATTTCTGTTACCACTAATGAGTTATTTCATGCCATATATGGCATATCATTACTTTTTCATTTTCATTTTACTGTATGTATTATTAACTTTAATCTGTATTATTTATATGAATCTGTTTCAGTCAGCGCTTTGGCAACATGTTTTTTCATCAAACACTTATACAGCTTTAGTGAACTCAATTTAAATGATAAATGATCAGTAATAAACTAACTAATACTGTTTCTTGGTATTCCACTTCACTGGCTTCTCCTTCATTTATCTTCCTTTAACTCCTCTGAGGAGGAGGCTTGCTGCTGCAGGGCTGAGGCAAAATACGGCCCTGGTTTCAGGTTGGCCTTGTTCCTCTGGTTTCAGAGAGAATCATGTGGCAAACTTTAAGATAGATGTCTTACAGATATGACAGTTTGAAGAGTCTGGCTCACAGTGCCTTTAAAGAGCAAAGATATGGCTTTAGGAAACCATCCAGGAGCCCAGACGTAAGATAAGAATAGCTTTATTGAATTTGATTTACCAGGTACCACAAGATTTCTGAATTAATTGGATTTTTCTGGAGTTATGTTTCATTATGTGTGTGGAAGAAATGTCAATCTCTGCAGCAGAGCACCCTGAAGACATAGCAGAAGTCTTAACCTACATGTACAATAATGAATGTCATTTACACAACCTCACTGGCCAATCACAACTGAATTTCAACCCTCACTGACCCGACTCGACCACAACCTCTCCATACCCCCAGGTCCTTGCTCGTGGCCAAGTCCAGGGCTGTATTTCTTTCCCAGTCCAACCCTGTGTTGTGCCACTATCTGCTCTTATCCCTCAGTTATGCTGGACTACATTCCAGACGCAGCCGATAACACCTCAATGTCTAGTATTAGCCCTACCTTTCTATCTGTACGCCATTCTGCTCTACGCTTTCTCTCTAACTCTGTTTCTCCCTTGACTGTTTCTTTAAAAGGAAAAGTATGTTCTTGGCTGCACTGCCGGAACAACACACACACACACACACACACACACAAACAGAGAGAGAGAGAGCGAGGGAGAGATCAGAATGAGGGAAGAAGGGAGTTTCACAGATGTGTCTTGGCTAGAATAATAATACTACGCAAGAACTGACACAGAGTTTAATTTTTTCTTTCTTTTCAGAGCTCGCACATGCATTGCAGATGGATGACAGACGAGTAGTTGTTCAACCATTTTGATGATTCCTTTTTTCATTATTTAATTCCTCTTTCTTCCTTCAAAACTGGATCGACAAAGCTCAATTGTGATGCATATTTGCAGTTAAGACCCTGTTAGGTTGTTCAGTATTGCTGCTGTGGATTAATTTTAATCACATCTATGACACATTTCAACATTGTTTTTTTTGTTGTTGTTGCAGCAGCAAATAAATAGCACACTACCTAGATTTGTTTTCACGTAACAGTTCATCCACCAATAAGATGATGTGGGGGAATTAGTTAATCAGTTGAGATGTATATAACATAATAATTTGACATCAAACAAGATGCCGACTCGAACAACACAACTTCATACATTTCGGACAGTGCAGGTGAGTTTATGGAGAGATGATGGACTTGAAGACAGGCTATGACCCCGGAGGCTGAGACATTTGGGGACGGGAGAGTTACCACATAAAAATAGAGAAGTAAAGGAGCTCTGGAGAAACAAAGTCAGGGCAAGGTGCCCTTTCTGGGTGAACTTCTGCTATTGTTAAATTTTTGCATGCACACACACTTTGCAATGTCAGATTCCTAGTTTGTATATCTTAAACTCTTTGGGAAGACTAGTGAAGAGGTACATGTTTGCATTTGAAAAACAGGCATCAAAGACACACATAGAGTACATATGCAGCAGAAGTATGTTTACACTTTTTACGTATAAGTATTATGGCCTAAAGAAATGAGTTGCTAGCACAGTGACAGGAAAGAAAATACAGCAAGAGACACAGAAACTCCTCTGTCCTCTGTCCAGTCCCTCAGCTCTCCTCCTCTCTCTCACATACACTTTGTATTTCCCACTACACCACTATTGACACACACAGGCACACACATACACATACTCACAAACACATAGAACCATAGTTGTAACTCTCTCACAATCCCTCTCTCTCTCTCTGTCTGTCTCTCTCTCTCTCTCACACACACACACACTGTCTTTACTACTACTCACTCTTCACATTTGAAAGACTCTCTTGTAAAGTGTGTGAACAGTGTGGAGGTGTAAATATGTAATGCGATGGTAGTGTGTGTGAGAGTGTGTGTGTGTGTGTGTGTGTGTGTGTGTGTGTGTGCGCTTGTGTTTTTTGCACATAGATGGTAAAAACACATGATCATGTTCATATGTCACATTCCAGATCCTCTTTGCCAATCAAAAAAAAAGGGCAGAAAACGCACATTTCGAGAGGTTAAAAGTGTCCACATTTCTAAGAACTCATATTCAAATGACGTCATTCACTTGCAGAAAGTCCTTGGCACACACATTGCAGTGGTTGCAAGTTGTTATTTTGATGCTGGCAAAAGCCTTAATGGTACTGCAAATGATAAGTAAATACGTCCCACAGATATGAAGCGATGTCTTGTAGTGTTTATGCAGCTTTACATGGATTACATGTGGTTCACTAACACTGGCAGACTATCTGGGCAGTAAAATTGTAATAATAACACGTTATTGTTTTTTATAGCCCAATATATTGTCCCTGCTGGTGGACTCATCAAATTATAGACTTATCAAATTCTGGCAGAAAATTATGGTGGCCATGATTGCAAAAGCTGGAATTTATATTGACTCAAGAACAAACAGACTCTCCTTATAAATTAATCCCCTGATGAATTTGAGTAGTAGACAGTTTGTATGTTCCTAAAAACTGTGGATCAGGTTTGTCAAGTCCCACCTGTTAGGTGACAATGACAGTGCAGTTTAAGTTCATCACTTCGACTTCACAAATACCAAGATGCTCTGTCATCTTCGCTGTTGTTTTGACCTTCTGGAAAATTCCAAATTTCAGACTTCCAGTTTGTTTCCAGTAAACATTTGCATGCACTGAAGCCTCAGACTTTTCCTTTTTAAGAGCTTTGTTGTTTATGACAGGTGCGGGGCTCTCCATCTGGTCATGTGGCTTTGTTATGGAGCTCTAATAACTGCACCAGCAAACTGCAGTTGTTGAGAAAAGGGAGCTAAATATGGCCGACAGCCCAACCTGGCAAACAAAATTTTTCATAATAATCCTGGGACTAAATCCAGGTACTTCCTCTCCTGTGGATGATATTCAATCTGTCATCCTGACATTAAAAGTGCCAACACCTTCTATGTGATGCTAACTGGGTCAAAATGCTCCGACTTCAACACCTACACATATGCTGTCATTTACTCACCAACTGATGTTCATGTAGGCACACATACACAAACCTCAGAAAAGCATTTGGAAACACAACCGAAAACAGGAAAATAGCTACAGTGCTGCTGATGTTACAAGATGGTAACCAAGGAAATTTATGGGGGGGGGGGGGGGGGGGGGGGGCGCATACAGAGACCAAAAAAATAAGTATAACTGAGTACAGAAGAAATTACAGGTGATAGAGAAAACAGCATGCTGACATTAAGAAAAACAAACAAACTACATCAGACTGATACCACAAACGTGTCCGTCTGTTTTTGTATGTGTGTGTTTCTGTGTGTGTGTGTGTTGTAGGGTGTGGCCTGGCATTGCTTAAGTTTGACAAAGGCGAGGTCTTATGACATCAGCAGGTGAAACCGGTTTTCAGTTTGTGGCAGGAAATGATGCAGGCACGAGTGTGCAGTTGTGTATGCGAGTTCAGCGAGAAAACAATCCTTTTATCTCCATGCTGGTTTGTGGGTTAAAACAATGAAGCAAACTGTTTTTATATGCTGTGTTTAAAAATGTAAAAAACAACTAGGAAAAGGCCAGAGTTCTTGATTCAGTGTGAATGTGAGCTGTTGGTAAACTAGTACTTCTTCTCTCAACAGACTGCAACAGGGTGGGCTGACTTTTTTGACTGGCAGTTAAAGTAGTAGTTGAGTTGACCATATTATATAATGGACTGAGTCATTTACTTGTTTATATGACAGATGACACTCACACACACTGACCTAGGATGTGTCAGGGAAGACGACTAGACTTAAAGAGGTAGAGAGATGAACACGCACGCACACGCACACGCACACGCACACGCACACACACACACACACACACACACACACACACACACACACACACAGACACAGACACACACAAACACACACAAACACACACACACAGACACACACAAACACACACAGACACACACACACACACACACACACACACACACACACACACACACACAGCTGGTGAGTCAGTGAGGAATGTGTGCTGTGGGTTTGAGCAGAGCTGAGTGCACAGCATGAGGACAACAGCTGGGACCCTTCATGCTGGAGCTTGACAAGCTAAAAGGAATGCACAAGCATTTCTCAAAACTGTCACTCTAAGGTCAATCTTGAACTCATTCGTGTTTTGCAGAGCCAAAAAAAAACATTTAAATGCACTAAATACTGGCTAAGAAAAAGCAATTTGTCAACTTACAATCAAGCTGAGATTTGTTTATCAATTGCAAAAGTACAGAAGTTTTTTTTTATCATACTTAGGCAAAGTAAAAATACTGCCTCTGCAGCAAAGTGCCCGCTGTGATTGATTTATTATTATATGACATTATTAGATTGTTGATACTGATAGATCAATGTGTAAGCACCATTTTACTTTTGTAGCTGCTTCAGGTGCAGCTAGATTTAACTATGTACAGTATATGTACAGTTTGGTAGTTCAGTCCAGTGGCTCCCAAACTCAAGGGTCGCAAAATAGATCAGAGAAGGTCGCGAGATGACTGATGGGAGAGGAAAGAAGTAGAAACAAAGTTCTGCTAAACAACTCTGCAATCAGAATTTGTCTAATCATTTTTGCGTGATTTTAGATAATTTGACTATTTGGGGCCTCAAACTGTTATTTGAAATGAAACCATCCAAGAATACAGGTGAAATGTCTCTGGTGGAACTGTGAACAAGTCATTAACATCTGAAACATGACAAGGGTCTGCAACTAGACACTGCTTTTTATAGAAAGGTGGGGGACCACTGGTTTAATGTATTTGCTGAGTGCATGTTTTTAAGTGTAAAATCTTAATCTGTAAATTACTAGTAACTATAGCTGAGTAAAAAGTTCAACATTTTTTTTAATTTGGTAGTAGAATAAATGTATATAAATTGAAAAGACTGGCACTCCCTGGTATCAGCAGCAGGAACCAACAATAAATGACAGAGGCTGTTGCAGGAAAGAGCGCCTGTTAAAATTTAACAAAAACTTGGAATCTGTTACCACAGTTTATTTCCAGTTCCTCTCCCAAGTTTTAATTTCACCTCTGATTCTTGTCCTTGCAATGATAGTGCAGCCATTGGAAGAAAGGGGACTTTTCCCAATGGGCATCTACACAAATCTGGCCAGTGGCTCATTGTGACAAAATAAAATATCAGTGAGAGAAAGACAAAGAGCGGGCGAGAGAGAGAGAGAGAGAGAGAGAGAGAGAGAGAGAGAGAGAGAGAGAGAGAGAGATAAATGACAATTAGACTACTTTGCTTCACAAAATTCTATACATTTAATTAATATGCAGGTGTTCATCATAGTTAATTTAACCTCTGTTTAATACATGATTCTTGTAAAGTGTGACATGGGCTGTATGTGATGGTTTCTCCAGATGGGATTTGGTGGGCCAGTCATAGTCAAAAGTCCCAGGCCCTGCTTGAAAGCTTGTTTCAGTGTTTCCACTCTGTTCCCCTTAGTCAGCTGGTCATAAACTCAACAACATTCAACAGTTTTGTGTTACCAAAAATATCAGCCTATATCATAACTTTCTTTATTGCAGCTGACGTTTATTTTCCGCTCACTTAAAATATCACAATCATCATCATCATCATCATCATCATCATCATCATCATCATCATCATCATGCATGGCAATATCTAAAAAAATACATGGGAGTCAAATGGAAACATTATTGTCAGATGGAAACGTTTTCATCCTGTGTGGATTAGGCAGGATGCAGACAATATCACCACACTCATCTACAAGTGTTGTGACCACAAGGACGCTCCCAAACTGCAGTAATGGGAATTGAGGCTTTCTCATGATGTCATAAGCATGCAAATCCAAGAGGCACATGATTCACAGGAATAAAGTGACGATGTGGGCGAGTGGGGCCGAGCTAACCAACTGAATACAGCTGGAGTAGCCAGCTGTATTCTTATTAAGCAGAGAACTTACACTACATGACTACAAGCATAGTCCACTATTGTGTTAAAAAATAAAGCTAATTATAGTAAAATATACAAGACTGTAGTGTCTGTCAAAGTTTTAAGTCATGAGTCACCAATGACTCTCTGAGAGTGCTACAAACACACTAGGCTTTGTATAACTAACAAACTAACAAATTGTAATTTGGAAGAAGGGATTTTGTTGCTCTGCCACTGTAACAGCTAGGGAGGCTCATGGGTACTGTAGTGAACAACATACTATGTTTCTCAGAAACACTGATGAAACACTTATAACCGATGACCATGGTCATTTATTTTCATGAAACTAACTTTAGGATTTAAAGTGAGTATTAGCGTAACTACCCCTCTGCTTTGTGTATGTGTATCAAGGGTGTTTCATTCAGGTATGGATACTTTCCCTGGTTCATGCCTCATTTCCTCTCAGTGTTGTGGAAACATTTAGAATGAGCCCTGAGTTTCAAGGAATTTAGGAGCAGCTTGGGAGTCTGTTGACCTGTTAGCATTTGAAAAGTCACAGTTTTGTATATCCTGTTGTATATTTTCAATCATGGATGTGTACTAAAAGAAACATATGAGGAAATTGTTATCATATGTTTACCATAAGAGTCTTGGGAATGCAGAGGCAACATTCTCACCTGGTCTACGTTTCATGCTAAGATCATGCTAAGCTTTCTGTGCACAAGTTGACAAGTGATAAGAGAAAGAAGAAAAAAGGAACAAAGGAATGATGTGGTATGGAAGGGAAAATATCTGTGAGTGTCTAGACTCTACTATTATACTATACTATACTATACTAATACAAATGTCATAATAATAGTACTGCACATGAAATCAGTCATTTTTCTACATTTAATATTTAACATTTTCAACCCTTTCTTTTGCTTTTTATTTTCGAATACATAACGAATACATAATTTGGGTTTTGTTTATAATGATGTAATCAATATAAACACAATTCAACTTTTATATGGAGCACTTGTTTTTAAAGCAACATAAAGACACAAACTGCAAAATTTGCGGATTATTCTCTCCAAAGCCGGTGCAGTATACTGAACAGGCATGCTGAAAAGAGCAGATACCACACTACCAAATAGTATGTTTGTTCAGTAGTTACTTACAAAGAAAATGTGCTTAAAATATATAAAAGATAGTAACAAAATATAAAACTGAAGGCATGAATGTTTATCTATAAACAGGAAATGTGTGTGGTCTGCTACATGTGTGATGACTCATTAATGACATGCAAGATATAGAGAAACTGTTATCAACACCTCTGGGACCATGTTTACTGATTATTACATCATGAGCTGAGTTTTCCTGCTCGGCTCTTTTTCATATCAGAGCAACAGCCCGCCATCTTAGAACAGACATATATTGTTAGCCACTTTATTTCAGATTGAAGGCAGTACAAGAAACCAGGAAATTACAGAGAAGTTTCCACCCTTGATAATACACTTTGTTTCCCACCACTTCACTGTTGATTTCCCTCCCCCATTTTGTGATGCTATAGAGAGCCAGTGCGTATATTCTCCAGTGTAAAACCGCATGACAGCGGCTCACATGATGAGGATAGGTACCATCAAAGAACTGACTCCAGTGACTCATGACCACAATCTCTTGATTTGAGTCTACATCACATGAAACTGTATAGTTTGTCACGTATTGTACCAGTTACTGTATATGTGTGTGTATATGTAGTACAGTAGTTTGTCATTACCGCTCAGTGTCATATACATTTACTGTCCCTCCTGTGTCATGGGTTTTCAAGCTCTGGAATGGGTATAACTGTTAAACTACCCAACCTCTCATATGTGAAGTGAAAGTTAAAAGTAAAAGTCTTTCTCGGGAGCACCATCTAGATAGGTAGCTGCTGAGTAGCAAAATATATGTATAGCATTGTTACAATAAAATAGAACAAAACTAATAGGCAAAATAAGTAAAAAATATTGTGATTAGACCTAAGAGATATAAAACGTAGAGCAGAAGAACACAAAACAGAGAAAATATTCAGGGCTTGAGCAAAATACTCACTCCAAATTCCAGATTCAAGTAAAAGCTAGTCACCTGAAACTTGTTTTTGTAAACATGCTTATACCTTTTGAAGGGAATTCCACTGCTGTTACTCACCCTTGCCTAAACCAAAGCAGTGGGTCAAACTCTATCCCATCCTTCTTTAAATATACTGTTTGGTGCCAGCTGTTCTCGCTTAGACAAAATCAAATTCATGTTAGAAAACTGTTATTGATCAGGAATGACTCTGATGAGGCTATTCTATAGTTTCTTACAGGCAGAGCCAGCCAGCTCTAACCTCCACTAGAAAGAGAAGAGAAGAGAAGATGAACTCTTTTGAATGTGCTAGATTCACCCAAGGATTGGTCTACACGTAACACACGCGTCTTACAGTCAGAGCGGTATAGCTGACTCTTTCCTGACAAGACAGGCTTGGCTTTTGTTAATACACACCCTATTAGGGGGTGTGTATGAGTGAGGCCTTGATGTGTCGCAAGAGGATCTAAGGTAGCTGGCGTGCCGTTTGTGCGCATGCAGGAATCGTGAATCACTGCTCTTGAATTCATATAGCACAGATGACATCACCAGACTCAGTCCCATAGGAGTGGATGGAGATGGAAAAGCTGAGCAGACAGCTTTTATCACATGGTGGATTCCAGATTAGAGCAATACAATGATCAATAATGTTAACTCACAATGATCATGTGTATTTTAGATTTGGCAGGTGAACAGTTTTTCCATTATGGAAACAGTGAATGGCCTAATTCAACATGTCACCTGAGTCTTATACACTGATCTAACTATCTATTTGATATATACTGTTAGCCAGAGATGTTGTAATAAGCATTAGTAATATTTAGTCATATATTTCCAGAGGCCTGTGATGGGCAGGTGATCTATCTATCTTGCCCATTGTGACCTGGCATTGGCTCCAGCTTCCACCACAACCCTCAGACGATAAGGATGGGATGGATGTTTCCAGAGGTGTAAATTTCAAATCACTTTGCTGATTTGAATTGTTTTGTTCAGTCAGGTTTAAAGATTCGCAGTTACTGACTATGCAGTTCGTTCATCTTGTTTTTCTTAAGTTTGGCAATTGCATCTCCATTCAGTGCACTTCAGTACAGATGTCAGTAAGTGATCGCATCATCGCTCAAATGTACTTTAACATGTAAAAGAGTAAGTGAAAGTATCACTGTTAACATTCCCGCGATGTTCAGCGCTGGTTCGGACTGTCCTCAGTTCAGTAGTATATTCGGTTGCTAGTCCAAGCTGTCACATGCAATTCAGTATAAAACCAGCCTGTAGGCACTGTGCACATTATCGTTTACAGTTGAGTAATCAGATTATGATTGAGTCTGTCGTGTCTGTGGGTTGTGTTGCCTTTTAATAGCCTTTCAGTTAGAGAGTAAAATACTGTGAATCACTATCCTAGTCACGTGTAAGGTGAGCTGCTACAAGCCTCTCCTTCAGTCAGTGACAGTGGTATGCAGTATAATTACTTCACTTTAAAAATGTGATTGTGCATGTGCTGAACTGAGATTATGTTCAAACAAGTACTCCACAACAACAACCTGTGAAAGTTCAAAGCCTCCTAGTGGCTTTGGTAACTATGACGGGAGCAAAGGAGGAAGCCAGATGATGCTATAGAACAGTAAAGTTTGTTCAGGGTGGAAGTTGGGGTGGATGAATGGGTCACCAAAACATCAGACTTTAACACAAGAGACTGGTTCTCATTTCCGGGAACATTTGTTTGGTTTAAGCATGAGGTCCTTTCACCTTAGCTAAGTACCAACACCTTTACCATAGCTTTGTCACATCATAAAACTAATTTATTTTCGAGGGCTTTTTGTTTTTTCAAACAACATATTTCGCAGTTTAATCTGGATTCCTTTTTGTCAACATTTCTAATCTGATTGCATTGTAATCTGACTAAATAACATAGACAGACAGTATTATTGTATTCTTGACATATGCATCAGTATTGGTAATGTAAAGACATATATGACGTTATAGTGATGGTCTGTGTTGTAATACAGTGGTGTAAGCTCTGTTCAGTACCTTTATGGTGTTTTATTTTCAAACTGCCGAGTCATGCCAATGGTATGCCATCATTAAATTTCTACTTTATTTTTCTTCCAGTTGTGATTCACTGAATGTTTATGACAACGCAGTCAGTGTGCCATCAGTTGAAGTGAGTGTAAGGCAATAATACAAAACTATTAAATTTCCTTCACTGCTTCGAAAGTTCAGCCACATGAGACATGGCAGACACAGCACTCAGGCCTGTGTTTTGGAAACAACAGCTGCTTATGGAAACTTTGGCAAGTAGAAGCTTCCTCACGTATTTTATTTTTACATATATAAATAAGTCAGTTCATCATAAGCGAGTGAGTGTGAATGCATGTTATTATACTATTTGTGCAAAGCCCAGTCTTCTAATCAAATTGCAGAACTTTTGTATTGGAAGATTTGTTAAAGGTTAACTTCCTCTTATATTCATTTTTAGCTGATTGTCAGTGTCACGCTGTGTGTTTGTCTTCAATGTGTAAGGGGAAACTGTGAGTAAAACACACACACACATACACACATACACACACACACACACACACACACACACACACAGGATCACACTTTTACAACTAATTGAGTGAAAGGGACAATAACAGTAATGTAGACATCAGTCTGTGCATTTGTATTTGTAGCAGTATGTTTTTCATGGGTTTATATATAAGTATAATTGTGTTGATCTAACAGTGATATAACAGTGTGTGTGCCTGCTCGCTCACAGGGAGAAACTGATCTTGGAAACAGGATTTTTATCCTGGCCAGTCAGAACCGAGGTAACCATTGACTGTGGAAGGAATTTACTGGCGGAGAAACAGGAAAATTTAATAGCAATAAAAAAGGTATGTGTCAGGTGTGATTTTCTAATTCATCTCTCAGAGTTGATGGCTGGGTTGCATTTGATGTTTATATGAAAGCAGATAATGTTATTATTATTAACATTATTAGTGTATTGATCTTCTCTTTACATGTAGTGTTTTTCATGTTGCTTTTTTTAATATCTTTATGTGCTTAAACATTTCTCCTGTAGAACTGCATTTTGGAGACAAAAGAAAAATATTACCCAAAGGACAAATAAGGCATTTCCTATCTTATTCCTGTCAACAGAATCACACACTGTGGTTAATGGTTTCTTAAAAAAAAAAAAAAAAAAAATGGAGTCTGGCCAAAAACTGAATCACGTAGGATCAGAAACTGCTGCTGCTGCACTTATCTGCGGGGGAAACTATTAAGCACGTAGCAATACTGGCTACATCCCAAAGAGTGATAATCAAAGGCCCCCAATTCTAGAGCATGTGGGAGCGTACTGAGTCAGAATCTAACAACAAGACATGAGAAACTCACATACCACAAAGTAAGATTTAAGATTATGACAACGCATTTTTTTTTTTGAGAAGTGAGCATCAATTTCTATGATAAACACAACAGTTACTCCACACAAAAGCAAATTCATCTACAAAAAAAAAAAAAAAAAAAAAAAAAAAAAAGGTAGCTTCCAAATGGTAGGAGACACACTGTACTGGATGGCTCCCATTACTTGTCTACAACACCTACGTCATGTGTGGATTTGCATGTCAACAACAGTATGTGCTGTAAGTGTATATACATATAATGTAAGTGCAAAGGTAACAATTGAATTATTTTTACACTTCCAACCTTTTCTTTATCTCTGTAAAGGTTGGTAGTTTGGATGCTGTTATTTATTATTTCATAATAATTCAATAGAAATGTAGTCATCTGATGGTGGTGTTTGGCCCTGGGTACTAAATATAGAAAGACAAATTAAGACTTAACAAGTTCTCTCTTTAGGCCAGAAACACTTTCCTTTTAAAGTCTGGGTGCGTGGTTGTGTGTTTTATAAAACTGTATCAGCTGATTCACCGTGTTTGTTGTTCTGTGTCTATACATTAGTGTGTTTAAAGTCATGTGTGATATATTTCATTCACTTGACCAACTGGTAGTGTACAGGTGTTTTATTTTCTCGTAGTGTTTCAGCATGTGTGTGTTTATTTCAGAAATTGTACTTTTACATTTTACTTGTGAGTTCATATGAGTCTATGAATGTGTGTTTTTATTACACTGGGTATGTGCAGTAAATTTTGGCTGACGTCAAAGTACCTACTTCCCCAGTGTGCGAGTATGTAAGTGTGTGTGTGTATGTGTGTACCAAGGCTGATGAGTGGGTGAAGTTTACAGGTTTATTGTTTTATTCCATCCTTACTGAATTGTTTTATGGTGCCAAAAGTCAGACTGATGTCTGAATCACTTCATAATTTATGACAATTAGTCTGTGGAGTGTCTACCAAAATGTTTTTGTTTGTTTTTTTTTTTTATTTTACTTCAAATCTTGTTAACCCACATATAGTCTTATAGGCTGTATTAGTGTTACCATGAAATCTCACAAAAATCTAAAGTATAGTTTACAGCATTAGTTTTGAATAATCCCACTTCATGTTGCATTGAATAGGTTTGAAAACATTTAAAGAGCGGCAGCATGAGAATGAGTAGCATATATTTTGTGAACACCAGCTGATGCTTTGACACCAGTGCTTTTTATCAGCATAAATCATTTTAAACCACTGACAGTAATGCTATCCTTGAAGCAGTGGTGGCTGTTGATTATCTACTAGGGTGGGGTAACTGCTTAGACACAGATGCAACCTGTAGATACAAAGTACAGTAGTTGAACTTCTTTTCATACAGTAGCCACATTTGAATGGTTTTAATGTTTGTATTGAAATACTTGTTAAAACTTTAAACTTGATATCTGCTCATTTTAAACGTATCAAAAGAACTGAAAGTGACTCTGAATGCAGCTTGTTGGCTGGTAAGGCACCATTCATGTGCTATTTATGGGTCTGTCATTGCTGCCTTCATGAATCGAGACTAGCACAAGTAAGCACAAATCGAATGATATTTGACAGTAACCCAGATCTGTGCCCTGCATGATCCAGCAAAGAATTCTTTTTTAAAAAAAGGTAATATATACAGTACATTTGCAGATCTAACACTGAAAGGCCTGTGCTGGCAGGACTTCTGGGGGACCACTGAATTAGCTAAGCACTGAGCAGTGAGGATAATGACTGGAAGGCTTATTGAGATATCTGTTAGCTCTGTTCACATGTGGTATAAGATTGTCACAGTGAAAGCGTACAGTCATATGCGTAGTGAAATTTTTAACAGGCAGCAAGTGTGACTTGTTTTTTTCACTCTGAATAGTTTGTCTCATATTCACAGCCATCTGTTGATCTGAATCTGTTGAATGCATGTTTCATTACACGTGCATGACTGGCTTGAGGAAAACCTATGTAGTAAAACATCATGTGCCAGTGACAGAACTTTTTGATTTGTGTTTTTAATCTGTAGATTTTATCTACCAAATATTATTATAACAGAATGGATGATACATTACAAATAAGTGTTCCATTAGGTGTAGACAGGGTCTCACAACAGCAAACACATGATGGGTCAATTACTGTGTAATGGATCAAATGAAGTGCTGAATGAAAAACAGCTTGATATAAAATGTAGGGAAATAAAATTAAAAGTATAACAAAGCCTGAATGTTCAATAATTTACCTCCACACACACATAAACACATGGTGTTGTGTTAATGGTGGTCGTGCAGTGAGGCAGGTGTATTTTCAGCTCAGAGTCTATAGGGATTTGGGGGAGAGTCAAACACATTTATTGATCCACATAAAGACACGTGAATGCACATGCACAAACACACACACGATATGTACATACTGTACTGTATAACTAGGCATTCATAGGGTGATTAATGCTGTATATCTGTCATTGTTTGCTCAGTTGGGGATCATTTACCTAAGGTAAACCCCCAAACAACCAAACTCTCTGAATCAATCGGTTACATGTTATTAAGCACACCCCACCCCCAACCCCCCATCTACTAACAGACCAATGTGGTTTTGACAGGAGCAGCCAAGTGTGATTCTAGAGTTGTGTCAAGGAATTATAGGTGGTTTTTCACAGTTTACACATACTAGATTAGAAAAAAAACATGACGACCCTGACACTGCGGAAGGCATGGGCACTCCCTTTCCTCTGGTCATTTCCACACTAACTCCATTTATGAACTATACGAAGAGTGTGCTTAAAGGATGACTCTGAAAAAGGCAAAATAGTGGGCGTCGTAGGAGGGCAAGTTTGAGTGTCACTAAAAGGGAAGAGCTGCTTGACCGCAAGACACCATATCAAAAACGTTTGGTGTGTGATAGATGAACGTGGGTGACATCAGGTGACTTGGACATATCCCAAGAAACCATGACACAGTCCTTCTCTTGTCCGTTCTGAAAAAAAAAAAGTAGGGGTGTTTTTAGTGAGCTGAGATGAATGGAAAGGTAAAAAGGTTGTCTGGTCTGATGAATCCCGGTTGCATGTTGTGTGTGGTGGCATGCTTACAAAGAGGCCAGTGCTGGAGGAATAACGGACTGAAGGTCGCTAACTCCATTCATACCCAAAGACTCATATCGTAGTGCTAGAGCAACCCTTAAAGAAATCATTTTGGCAAGTCTGTATATCTAATACTGAGGTAGGAAGACTTTTATTGACCAATATGTAACATGTCAAACTTCCTTCTATTGAGATTGCCATTAACTTGAACAGGAAGAACTATTCCTGTTCAAGTTAATGACAGCTCTGTGATGTCATTCCCTCAAATGCCCCAGAAAAGAGCATCCGTCCGTCAACTATGTGAAGCACAAATGTCTGCAATGGTCAGCTTTAACACCAGGATGTTAGCAATCCCTTGAGGGGTCACTGCAGCAAAGTGCAGCAGCTATTATCAGGGCCAAAGATGAAGCTAAACCGGAGAAACTACGTCTTTGCTCAATGGTAAAGAGGAGGGAGAGGAGTAGGCCATGTGGGCTGAAGTGTGCCTATATGTACAGTACATCATGTACCAAGCAGGCTCTTGATTTGATGTGAATAGCAACCCCCCACCCCACAGGAACCTTCCTCTCTTACGTACCAAGGGGCCTCACTTCCTTTTCTTAAAGCCTTTCCATTTCCTCTCTGTCTGAGCCTTAGCTCTGCTTCAAAAGCAAAACTAGTCCAACTCAGCTCTACCCAGAACACTGTTCATGCAGTGAAAACTGATTTTTGCTTGAATATTGGAGCCAACAGAATGTCAGGTGCAACTGACGAACCCATACTCTGTTTCTGGCATCTTTTATATTGCCCCTTATATTGTGAACGGTTGATATAGCCTAAAGTACAAGTTAATGAATTGTTTTTGCCTGTACTCAGAATGACAACATCTTCGCCCAGACCTGTTTCTTCCAAAACACTGTATGAACAACATATTTAAAAATATGCCTAAAAGCTGCCAACAGAAGTGGTTATTGACCTTTTTAGTGCAGGCAGTGCCTTGTTATTAATAGATTGAAAATGTCACAGGAACTATAAACGCTCAAGAAGGTCAATATACACAATAACCTATCAGACTTCACACAAATTGAATTAATGAAAATAAAAAGCTGTTGTTTACTGAAAATTAAATTATGTAATTTTTTTAAATGAATAAATGGTTTTATAGCCAGTGGAGTTCACTCTTTGACACTCCTTGAACTCCTTTGATCCCGCAGCCACAACAGACTTGAATGTGTAGCATTGCTCTTCAGCTCTGTGACCAAACCTTGTCATGCGAAGCAAAGCAGAAATAAAGAACAAATACAATCTCGGTATATGTGAAAACGGCATGGAAACATAACACATAAAGCAGAAGTGTAGAAACCTCTGACATTTTTGCCATATGAAAATGTTTCCTATCTGCCAGTCTGTTTTCCAGGATGTCTGTAATAGCTTGTATAGGACAGTTTATTGCTGTAATAGCTGAATTTTCTGAATTGTTTAATCACATAATTCTGCTTTCATTTACTCTTCTTAGATCACCTGCTCAGGACATAACTAGGTCAACTTTGATCTCCATAATGATGGGAAATCCTGTATACTTTGATACAGTACAAACAGTCTGCACGCTTCAAACATATGAATCATAATCACTGATACTAGTGCATTACACAATAAAAAAAAGACCCGAGAACAGTCTGGAAAACATAAACACATTCATCAAATTAAACATTTCTTATTTGTTTAAGCACATTTTTTTTTACTGTTTCCAGTAAACTAGGATATTGTGAAATGTATATGTCAATCAAATGAGCAGCACTCAAGTTTTGGAAAGGTTTGTGTTTACTTTACATGTTGTAGCTTCCCTCCTTATTCATTAATATAAGTTTAACTGATGTGATGCTGCCACCTACTGCACAAAGTCAGTAAAACAGATTCAGAATCAGTTCTAGAGTCAGCGTCAGATTTACTAGTTTGTACAGTATGTACAGTGACTCACACTTGCTGAATGGCTCATGTAGGTCACATAACACACACAACACTAACAGAAAAACAGTATTATAGTATTATTTTCTAAATTAAGATCATTGTTTTTATTAAGACCATGGAGGATGATGATATGAAAAAGCAGATGTGAGCAGTACTGGAGACTAAATGTTTTAAACACCAAAAAAACCCTAAACTAGTGGGAGAAAATAGTTTTTCAGTGATGTGCACTTTGGATTGTATGTGTCTGCGTTGCAGATGAAGGTCCCTCTGTCTGATCTTGTCTTTGTTTAAGGCTCTGATTTTCCTGAGCTGTCAAGAAAAACCAAATCAGACAGTGAACTGCATGGTCCCTGCTGTTTGATGCAAAAATGAAACTTAAATATGTAAATAAAATACTTAACTGACCACTGGCCTGTTTTTCTATGTAATCTATTCAGCGTTACGTTTGTGATACAAGCCTACATGTCACTAATGTGGTGATCCCACTTGCCGAGTTGCTGAGATTCATTGCATGCATCCTGAGTTTAAATGTCAATCAAACATCACGTAAAATCAGATTTGGTCTGATTTTAATGCAATTAATCAGTTAAGTTTTAATTCAACAGGGGATCCATTGAATCAAACAGCTGCTTCTTTCTGCACATCATGTGTTGTTTTTCACAGCTCATGTTCAGTTTCATGATGTCAGTAAATAACTTGTAGTGACATCTTGAGGCCATCTGGGCCAACGACATCTCATTGTCTACACATGATTAGGTATCAAGCTGAGTTAATACAACATAGACAAGTTTCCTGTCAAAAAAAACCAACAAAAACAAACAAACAAAAAAAAAATTATTTAAGATTTCTAATATATGTTAATGAGTTTCACTTTTTAGTACTTTGTTCAGTGAACCAAACTGTGTTCCCATTACACAACTTGTATAAGTCATTATGTCCTGCTCTGTTCTTGAGGCTGTAAGACAGTGGTCAAAGGTATCATTATTACTCAGGACCATTTTGGGAAATCAAGACCTGTTATTTCCTCTGTGACTGAGCTTTGTTCAGCTGCAGAGTATCTGTTCTCTCTCACACTCAAACTCACATACACACACACACCCACACACCCACACACACACAGAAAGATACACGATCAAAAACTTTTACAACAGACGTTATACGGTATGCTCACACCCTCTGATATTCATCAATATCCCGGAATACACACAATCTGAAACCACATCAGTTTACTGTGAAAAGTTGACACACAAGAACACAATAATCGAGTGGAGATGAAAAACAGGCGATCAGTTTTACTGTACGTCATAAGCCTGTTCACTCCCATATAATTTCAAACATTAGGAAACAACAACCCACTTTTAATTATTTGGCAAAAGTTATGCATCACTGTAAAAGAACAGCTACCAGTTGTGATTTAGAAAACTGCATCTTGTCAAATTCATGTAAAAAAAAAAAAAAAAAAGTGAATTCTGACAGTGCTGAAACCTGCAGAAAACTTTATCCATCCTCACCCAGGTACAAACCAACTAAAGGTCATTAAACAAAAACTGTGACACAATTAAGTTAAATAAATTAGAATTGAAAAGGAAGTATAGCGCAATTATCCATTTAACCTTGAATGGAAATATGGGTGAGAATTTCAGGAAAAATGTATGGAAAAACTTTGAAAAAACTTTGTGAGGCTGCAACTTAGCCACATGAGCATGCTAGCAATGCTAACTTGAGCATGGCAGGGTTAACAGTACCATGTTAGCTTTGTCATGCTAGCCTTGCCGGAATGACAAGTATAATGTTTACCATGTTCACTATCTTAGTTTAACATGTAAGCATGTTAGCCAATTTGGATATGGGTGCTAAACAAAGAGTACAATTAAGGCTGTATTTCATAAAACAAAGCATTGGACAAATTCTAATTTTTAACTGATTATAGAGCATCTTTGTGAAAAGTCAGAAGCCCATCAAGGTTATTAAAGTTCACCCTGAGTGGGACATGAATATCTGTACACATTTCATGCTAATCCATCCAGTAGTTGTTGAGATGTCACTGAAAACTAAAACAGGGTACATGATGTTTAAGGAAAAGTTAAGAGGATAAGTAGTCAGTAGGATTCCTTCTCTGGGGACCATTAGTATCTGCAGTAATTTCATGTAAATTTTTTTAATAGTTAGATGGTCTGGACCAAAGTGTTTGGATTGACCAACTGACATTGCCAACCCTAGAGTGTGGCTACAAATATTTATTCCAAAATTTCCAGAGGCCTTTATCAGCCAATACCCTTAATACATTGCGGGCAGAGGTTTCAATATGATAACCATAAAGCTGGCTAATTCATAAATCCCAAATACTGTCATGACCCAGGAGAAATATCGCATAATAAGCCCTGGGAAATGCTCTTCAGTATCCAAAACAGCATCACTGTAGTGTAGTGAGATAATGCAAGAAATGAGCAAAAGCTCAGTAACTCCAGAAAACCTTGGAATAGTCCTTTTTAACTAGCAGGGCCAAAGACAGCCACAGTGATCACAACATTCAAGACAGTAATCAACACCCAGCTAGTTATCCCTTTCACTTCTGTGCTCAGTTTAGGTTTCAGGTGAGAAGTGATTCTGACTCCTCTTTATTCTTTTCTCATTGAGATAAGTGGCAGTTTTGATGGGAAGTTATTTAGGAAAAAAACACGGAAAAGCAAATGACTACCTGAGCAAACACGACTGGACTGAGGGCAGTCTGAGAGTTCATGTTTGGATTTGCAATTAGCTCCTCCACATAAAGGTTTTAAAAGGCAAATGTGTTTCCCCACATTGGGGAACTGAATCATTGCTACAGCACGCACGTCTGTGTTCTGACCTTCTTAGTGAAACTGAAATTGCTCCGGCAGTTTTGCAGGTGTTTATGTGTATGTGTCTCTGTGGGTGAGCACTTTTCTATCTTATATTCTACCCACTCGCTTGGCCTTGCTAGTGTCTCTCCAAGACTTTGAATGTTGGTGGTATGTGTTTATACGCTGGGGGGCACAGAAAGGCTTCTCAACTCCACAATTTTCAGAGTACCACCCTTTCCTGAACAAACACACAAACACACTCATGCAGATCTGAGAAAGCATGAATCAGACGTGAGAGATGCACTTACATAACCTCCTCACCACACACTCACATTTGAACCATTACACAATTTCACAAGTGTCCGCTGTAAACATCGAGGAGCCTACTGGAAAAATCCCAGAGCTGTTTTTATCAGACGGCCAGGCAGCAGGTCGAGCACATATGTGCAAGTGGGAAACTGACAAGGAATGATCGGTGTCAAAGGTTGTGAACTGGTTTGACCACACACACACACACACACGCACGCGCACGCACACACACAGCAGTTAAATTTATTAAACATGACCAGACTTGATCTTTATTCTCTTGTTTTCGGTTATACCACTATTAGCCTGAAGCCCTTGTTGTATTATTTAGATGGCAAAGGCCGGAAGAAGCTTTGGCAGCATAAAATCTCCCAGAGCTTTGGATCTTTTCTTCATTAACATTTTAAACTCTTTGTAATGACACCACTGAGTCTTGAGTGTGCTCTGAAAGTCTCATCCTAGACACAAAGGTATAAACATCATCAACAACTTCCACTTTATTGGAACCTAAATTTAACATTTAGGTTAAACATGTGATGCGATCAAAGCGCAAGTATGCTCAAAGTATCTCAGATCTCTGGTCTCAACTGCTCAATATACTCTTGACAATAAATGAGCACACTGGTTCTGCCAGTGATCTTTGTTCACTGAGACATACTTATTGCAGTTGTTTAGCAGACTATTTGTTCCAGACACATCCTTGGCCTTCACTTGACAAAAGAGATCCCAGGAGAATTTGGACCTATGTTGCGAGCCCCACCCAATCATAAATAAATTAATTAATCAGGAGAAGCCAGATGCTTTACCAGTTCTGCTGCACAGCAGGAAACTGTGGAACAGAGGGCAGGGACTGAGTGCACGGGGCTTAGAGTGCTTCAGCTGGTCAACAAGACACACTAATTAACCTCAACCTCTAACTCTGTATGTTTCAGTAGATGCTGACAAAAGAGGCAGTGTACTGTACAACAATAGTACATAAAGTATGCTTGTATGCTTGCACTAACAAAAGATAGTCAACCAGCTATTTGAGAATAAGCGTCTTGTTTAGAGATTGCTGAAATATTTTTTCTTGTTTTTTTCCCAGAGCCACATCATTTAATGTATCTTTACTTTTACATATCACCTAAAACTTTTGACTGGTACTGTGTATATTCTCTCTCTCTCTCTCTCTCTCTCTCTCTCTCTCTCTCTCTCTCTCTCTCTCTCTCTCTTATTTGCCACTGTGGCAGTTGTTAAGAGCAAGAAAATCTGAATGACTACTACTACTCTCCACCACATAACAAACAAACAGCCAGCCAACTCTGGTGACACCTGTAGACCAGTTAGACAAAACATATATTTTCTTCTACGGGAAAATACTTTTCATAATCAGCACTGAACTACACAAAAGAAGAAGTGAGATTAGACAGCTATACCTCGACCTGTTGAAGAATGTTGGTTTTCTCCTTTCCGAGAGAAGTAGGGGTTTTCCAGTTGACTGTGTTTTTCAAGTCAACTCCTTGTGGCCATTACAGGAAAAGCACCTTATGGCACACAACTAAAACCCACATATGGAAAGACATTATGCATGGACTTCGGATTTTTTGGTGTGGGCAAGTCCTTGCCAGTCATTCGCAGTCTGCACAGCAGCAATCCCAACTGCTGCTTCTGGAAACTGTAGGACTTTTGTTTACCACCATCCACCCTCAACCTCAAGACTATGAACCAGCACCAGCCTCACATCTCCATCCTGTCTCCCAACTGAAATGATGCCAGCTGCATCCCTTGAAACCCTTCCTTCAGGGCTTTCACTGATCTTTGCTGCCGTGTGGGAGGCCTGTGGGAAAACGGGCCATAAATTTACCTCCCTTGCTCATTGAAAAAGTGCAACCAGTGGATCACAATACACCAGCATCAGCACAATACAACACCATCACCATATAGTAACTACCAACAACATTCTTTAAACCTATATGGAAACTCCAGATTGTCAATCTGTAACCACAGATGTAGCAATGAAAGCCTACCTTATCTTACTTTTATTTTCAGGTTTCAACACTTGATTCTGCATCGTGACTTACTGTTTTGTCACAAGATGGGAAAGTTTCAAAAATGGAGTACTGATCTCCCTTTGATGTGTGAGTGAGGGGTCAGTCTGAACCAATCAATACATATTTCCCGAATTGGTTTTGCGCCCACTACTTGACTTTACAATGAACATATTTTGTACAATGACTGTGGGATTAACATACACTTACCTACATGAATAATAGTTTGAGGCCTATCAAACAAAAGTATCTTTTTCAATAGTTGAGACATTTGAACATTGTTGTAAATTGTTGGTTTTAGTATCAACTTTCCAAAAGGAGACGAAATAAAGAGAACAAGCTATAAAATTACAACAGTCTGCCAGCACTATTTGTCATGTTGTAGGGTAAACACCACAGCAGCAACTTTTAATGAACTGAAAGTCGACACCTCTGTTCAGCAAATATAATTATATTAGGTCTGGGAAAATGCTTTTGTCTGGAAATGGAGCATATGGAGGTGTAGCTTTTGTGTGAATGGCAACAATTTGGCATTAACATGAGACAGCGGTCTGATGTAAATTGATCAAATGCAGGTTACATGTGGCTTCATTTTTCTGGGTGAGTGGAAGTGGTCCACAGATTGGGAGCACAGCTCAGAGGGAGTCCACTTATATGGAAATGTAAAATGCTGGAAATATTGGAGTGGCTCTGCAGCAAGTAAGTTAGCTTACTGCATTGTTTCACTGAAGACTCACCCAAAATCTGTGCCCCACATGTCAGTGTGTGTGTGTGTGTGTGTTTGTGTGTGTGTGTGTGTGTGTGTGTATGTGTATGTCTGGGGAGCTGGTCCATTTTCCAGTGTTATCTTCAGCTCTATCAGCCAGAATCTCAATATATGTTTATCTCATCCAAGCTCAGAGCTTTTGTGTTTGTGTTGTGTGTTTATAATTCTGCTCCCACGTCTGAGTAAATCTGACTGCGTACACGTCATCTTTATTTACGCACAGATGTGTGTCCATGTGTGCGGATGGGTATCCACGCACATCTGAGAGGTCTGTGTGAGTGCGGATATGTACCCTCTAACCTCGAGTTTGTTTAGGTCTGTGAGTTGTTTGTTATGAGCATTCTCACGTTGCGTGTGGGCTATAATGTGTCCATGGGTATACGTAACTCCATGGAAAGCCGGGCATCTCTGTTTCAGATCTGCACATTGACAAATCAGTAGGCTGCTGAAAAAAGTATTCTACCAGCACAGTGGAGCCGGTACTGTGTGTGTGCATGGATGCGGATCTGTGTGGGTGTGAGAGTGTGAGACACTGATAAAGATGATTTGTGTGTGTTCTAAACTAAAGGCATTAAGGGAATTTAAAAAAAAAACTCCAACAGGACAAATAACTTTGAATGACATGGAATAAAAATGCACATTAGATCAAATATCAGATGCTAATGGAGTGAAATAAAAAGTGTTGTGATGTAGAGAATAGCACACTGTGGTGTAAAATGCTCACTTGTTCTATCAATTTACCAAACAATCTACACACAAGAAAGCAATCATTGCTCCGTTTGTCCCAGCAGTGTACCTCATATCTCAACTGTGAGATGGAGATTTGTATTACTGCAGGACTTTGGTGATACAAGGAAAAATTACAGCAGCTTGTAAACAGTGTTGGAGCTGGGTTTCTGCAAGTTTGTGCAGAAACTCTTAAACCATAAAACTACAAATTTATGAGAAGTGAATCTTTTCTTCCTGTTATTCAGTGGTGACCAATTAAAAAAAGACCACTTCTCTGAAATTGTTTAACCCCATTTTGATTCACTATTGTAAAAATTGTAATTTTACAGCCAATGGTGCGTCTCCCTGCAGCAAAATGCAGAATCTGCATGGTTGAACCCTATTCAATGCTAATGAAAGAGGTCAGTTAAACAGCTGAGCCAGAACAATGAATTGAATTGACTAATAATTTGTACTGTACTGCAGCAATGATGGCTATGAAGTTATAGTGTCAAAACAGCAACTTTTGTCACAAAGCTGTTGAAGCAAGTTATATTTAACTGTTAACTCATACGAGGTTGAACCAAGTGAACAACACGTACAGTATTGTGCTTTGACAGATTTTTTGGTCATGTTATAAAGACAGAAAAAACTAAAAGGTTTGAGAATCTGTGAATTTATTCTAACAGTGGTTAGTAACCACCCTGCATTAAAGTCATTACCGAGTCTGGCAGGCAACAGCTGTCTCTGTCCTGAAGGCTCAATTCATTTTACATTGATATGCATGTTCTCCTTTGCCTCACTTCAAAACTGTATGGGAAGATGTCCAACGAAAAACAACCAGTATTAAATTCAGCTCAAGGAAACTGAGTGGATTATTCATTTTAAATGAACATATGATTATGGATCAAACCACATTTCTGTTCTGACTGCCCAGAATTCTACTGTGATACAAAGTTTCCTTGTAGCCTCCTGAAAGACTTTTTGGAGCCCCCCCCCACAACTCAACCCAAATGCCGCAGCCTGTCCCTGCTCATACCACTTTAAAACCTCTGGTGCTGGCACTAGTGGCAGTTAAGGGATCTGCAGCTCCATACCTCCAGGCCATGGTTAAGCCACACACAGACACACAGACACACACACACACACACACACACACACACACACACACACACACACACACAAGTCCATGCTCTGGATTCTGACACGAATGGCTGCTTGGCTCCAATTTCCCTGCACCAGGCTGGTCATCACCACACCCAGGCCTCAAATCCTGTGGTGGAAAAATCTCCCTGCTCAAGTCAGATTAAGAGTCACTTCATATATTCTACCAAAGGCTCAAAACTTATCCTGCACTGAATATGCACTCCACTGACATCTCATGCAAAAGTCCTTCTATTTCACAAGTTAGAACTATATTCATTTTCCTGACTCTTTTCTCATACATGTACCTGACTTTTTTAAAGTCACAAGTATGAACCCCTTGAAGCTGACATTCCTCATTCCAATTAATTTGTAATTTTCATGATCCAACTCACTGCTGATAATAATCAGCTACCGCAGATGTTAAAAAGAAGTGAAGCGAAACTTGGGCTAAAGCACGCATTAATCGCTCACCTTAAAGTGAGCGATTAACCTTCACATAGCTGACAGTAAGACAGCTGGGCCTGCTGTTCACACAATGAGATCTGTCTTATAATTCATATAGAAAGTCATTTCAGCAGACTGTTGCCAGGGGCAGCCTGTGGTGTAGGAGTGCGAGGACACAACGGCTTGTATTTGTATTCATTTAAAATGATAACTGTGATGACTGTCAACTGTGTTGTTAAGACAATCAAAGCATTACAGTTTAACCACTTGTTTCTTGCTCAGTAAGAGAAACCAGTCACATCACTTTCAGCTGAAGAAAGTCTCAGTGGTTCTAGCTGTAAAAATATATTGTTCAAACAAGACTGAGCAAGCTTAAGGACAGGGCCCGTGGGGAAGAGTGCGTCAGAACCTTGTAACCCTTCACCCAGAACCTCCTCCTCATAACTGGTCTTTTCTTTTGATTTCTTTTTCCTCCCTGACTCTTCATTGTTGGGCAACATGCTCAGGATGTTGGGCAATGCTCCCTGCCCCATAAACACATGTATAGTGTGAGAGAATGTACTGTACAGAAGATTGCAGTATAAACTGAAGTACACAGAATGTATGCAGATGTGTTTCCGATCAGTGTCAGTGCAAGATGCCTGAGGCAGATAATGAACTGGAATGAGCTAGCTCTGGCTGGAAAACGCATCATGTTGTTACATCCATCACAAAAAAAAAAAAAAAAAACAGGTGTGCATATCCCCTGCAGCTGATAAATAACTGTTGAATTGTAAAATTCAGTTTTTATAAGGGAAGTTTTACCTTTTTTTTTTCCATTGCAGGCATCTAATATTCAGAAAAGATACCACTCCAATTTGTATAAGTCTACTGTGTGGTATAATCTGATGGCAGGAACAGCAGGGATTTCACAAATGCCAACATGACTTCTCTCCGGCAGGAGAATACCTCAGTCCCCTATCCCCGGGAAAACACGCAGTTCATTTGTCACTACAAAGAGTTAACGTTGTGTTGCTAATCTTGCCTTGATGCTGCTAGAAGCCGGAATTTTTTTCATTTGAAATCTTCTCTCATATTATCAGGTTAGAGCCAACAGATGTCAATCAAGCTGTCATAAGTTGTAAAAAAGAAAAAGTTTTGGAATGATAGTCACATAGAAATTTACCTCTAAGAAGTAATTTCACAGATTTCCATCGAGATGTTATTACAACTAAATACTGTGAATGTCTTTATATAAGCTATTGTGTTATTGCAGCAATATGTTTTCTGCCCCGGAGCTCGAATTTGCATATTTGTAAATGTGAATGCTTTCTGCTTAATGTTTTTAGATATTATGTGTTGTATCATGTCTGAAAATCTGATGTCACGACAACGATGCATCATCCCTGTTTTTTTTCCTGAATTTGATCTACTAATTGGGGTTAGTTAGTCTTTAAGCAAATAAATAAGTCATTAAGTTTTTAGTTCATGTCTTGTAGAATGTTAATTATTTCCTATGAAGCGCATTCTCTTTATACAAAAGACTTAGAGAGAAAAAAAAAATTAATATATTAAACACAAAATCGTTTTTATGTCATCATCATCAAGGACTTGTTACTGTTGTTTTTGATGTTAATTGTTTTTGTAAACTATGGGAGAGGAGAGACCTTCTTGGTCCATTGATCACACTCCATGTTACTGTGGTTCATTTTTTAAACACTAGATGACAGTAATACATTTCAGAGCAGGGGAGAGCAAGTGAGAGGCAGCAAAGAAACAGGGGAAGGGAAAGAAAGGTATTCGGGGAGAACGAGGGAGGAAAGGGGGGGTTAAAGGGACAGAAAAGGTAGAAAGAACACAAACTGTATGATTTAAGAATGGGAGGAAGACGAGAAAGAGGAGAGGGACTGAAGAGGCCATAGGATTAAAGGAAATGAAAATAAAACAGGACATTGAAGGGTACGGATAAAAAGACAAAGGAGGCTTGGAGGGAAAATGTGTTAAAATCTTAGAGATGGAAGAAGAACGCTACATCAGAGGCACAAAATGGGGGTGGGTATGAGAAAACTATCTGTGTGTGGGATGGAAGTAAAAGGGGACGACGAATTTTAGGAAAAAAAAAAAAGAAAAAGCTTGAATAGAAAAGAGGCAGATTGGGAGATATAAATGGAGCAGATCTGTATTGTGAGGGCAGAGATGGAAGATATATACGAAAAGTGTTTGGCTAATACTTTCAATCAGATTGTGGGTGTTCTGCTGTCATCAAAGAAACAAATTAACTTCAATTATCCACTGTCTGTTGTATCTGATGGGCTCCCTGTCTGTCTTTCTGTATCCCACCCACCCATCCTCACTTCCCCTCCCACAACAAGCTTTTTAGGAATTGACAGTCTGACTTTATAAAGTTGCTTATCAATCAAAGTTACACTTTCACAGGCTTTAAAAAGGGAACAACAAGTGCAAGACTTCACTGCATGCTGTAAAGTATAAAACATCTGCAGGACAAACCAATGATTCCACACTGTAACATCCATCCAAAGCTCCAAACTGGCAACAACTGAGGCTGACACTTGGGACACTTTGTCAGTGCTTTAACACAGTGTGACATGTAATGCAGTGCTGGAGGTTCTGTGCGGTTGAAGTTTGCCACTGCTACGGTTGGCCGAGCCTCACAGCTATGAAACTGGACAACTGCTAGAAGATAAAAGATGCAGTGGCGAGAAACAAATTTGTATTGTTTGAACAGTCTATTGGCAAAATGCTCTCTGTTAAACCTTATTAAAGGGAGTGGAGCTGCTAAATATATCTGGCAAACAATTACTTTCCTCTCTGCTGATAACATTTTATAGAGGCAGACATCTTCTTCCCCTGAATACATTAAAAGGACAGTTTGGCATTTTGGGTAATACTCGCTTTCTTGCTGTGTTTTAGATGAGATTGATTGATGGCACTCTCATGTCTGTTCTTTCAGTATGAAGCTACACCCAGCAGCTGCTTGCATTAGCTTTATATAAAGACTGGAAACACAGGGAAACAGTTAGCCTGGCTCTGTCCTATAGCGAAACAAAATCCATCCACCAGCTCCTGCAGCTCACAAAATAACATGTTGTATCATGTTTGTTTAATATGTACAACCTGTGAGTTTTTCAACCTTAAGATTTTTTTTTTTTAATTTTCTCATTGCACTACATTTAAATGGGCCTATTTCTGTACAATCTTTCATGAACACAAACATAAATTCATTCATAAAGTGGTGTCTTTTGTGGTAATATGCCAGTTTGTCTCTGTGTTGTATCTACTGTACTGTGTACGGGTGGGTGTGTGTCTGCTGTTCATGCCTCATGTGACTTTGAGTCACCCTTGGCTCAGGATGAAACAGTCTGTTAAACGACACACGACAGACTGTAAAGCGCGACTGGAATCAGAACAAATTGTCAGTCGTGGTCTGGAACTCGCACATGGGGCTGAGCTGCTCATTGTGGTAATATTCAACCATTCATCCATGTATTTTACAGCTCTGAAACAGATAATAGGCTGTTATGGTGATGTTTTCCCCAAAATATAGCAATTTAATCAAACCTTTAAAAAGCTACCAATCCATAGCTGTTGGAAACATAACAGTCTTTCAGTCTGTGCGTTGGGAAAAAAGGGGGAAGGGGGTTTCTGGAGGTCTGTTAACGGGATTACAAAGGTGGAAACACCCATCACATCTGTTTTATTAAATATTGTTGATTTGCTTCTGCAGAGACCTTCAAATGAAATCTCAGCATTCTGAGGCATCTCACATCGGCTGTCAGCGCTCATCAGACCGGTGATGAGTTAACGCTGTACTGAAGCTCTGTTTAACCTCCAGCAACACAACAGGCAATTTTAAACCCTGCTGATCTTTCATCTCTACAGCAATAGGCTGATGGGACGATTGACCCTGCTGATAGTCATCTGACAGTCTGGCTCTCCATCAAGCAGTGGGAAACACGTGTATGTGTGTGTGAATGTGTATGAGTTTATGTGGGAAATTATTGGCTTGTTTGATCTCAGGTGCTAGAAATATCTGGCACTGGCATACAGTGTGCATACACATGTGCAATGTCAATGTACTGTATACACAAATACCCCTTCATGTGGACACATGAATTGAGTATTATCTGTCATCAATAATCGGTCCATCTTCATTGAACCAATCTTCACATAAAATTAGTAACTCTGATGATTTATTTTTCTGAAATTGAACACGTATGTGATGCTGTTATTGAAAAAAATGTATTGGAAAAAGTAATGGTGTAATTATGTCCCTTCGACGTCTCACATGAGTCATAAGACGTCCACTCTCTCAATCAATCTTCCACTAACAATGGTTGAATCAGACCAATTCCTGCATAATTCACTTCCCTTTCCCGTGTGAAATACTCAATTCAGAACAACTATCCCAATGCCAAGTTAGATATCAACAAGTGAGACTGCAACAAAATCCTTTTTTCCATTTAAGGCTCGGTATGCTTGACAGTTTCCTTCTTCACAGAGATAGACACTGGGGTTAGTTTGACTTCAAGTCAATTACAATAGATTCAAGTACTGGATGTCAGCATGGGTAGAAAACACTCCTTTCAATCACAAATTTTCAGTTCGCATGGCGTGAAAAAAGTCATTAACCTCATGTTGAACATGTTTGCGCAGGGTATTAATGTTTATCTGATACAAAGACACGGAGACATTGCTTTAAGCAATCTAGGCTTTACAAGGTGTCATCTGACCGCATCTCAGAGCAAATAGCCCCACTCAAATGTGAGCCTCCGCCTGGCTGCATCACACTGCCCCTCTTTACTCTCTCTCCGAAAGCTCTGTGCCCTCTGTATATCTGTTGTCTTGATGCAGTCAATCAAATAAAAGGGGATAATAGCACTCACTTTAGGAGAGACCCTTCTCGAAGGCATTCATGGTGTTGTGCATGGTCGTGCACATAAAAATTGGCAGAAGTAGGTATAGGAATAAGGAAAAGGTTTAACGAGGGAAGGAAGTTCCGTCCCTGCTGTACTTTCACACCTCCACACAGCTGGCCAATCACAAAAAGTGCTGTGTGTAGTTCTCCTTGGTTTCGCAATCAGAGAGGAAGTTCCTAACGCCACTAGACAATCATTTCACTGGAAATACACTGACGCCTAAAACATACGTGTAGACTTGTGTTGTCTAAGTCAGAGTCAGAGTGTGTCATGTCACTTGGAGTGGGCAGTGTGTCAGGCTGGAGCAACACGTCAAGTAAATGTGTTAACTCCTCCTACACTATAATATAAATGAAGGTGCTGCATGCTCAGTCATGGTGAGTCCACTCCTCCCACGCAACAACATCAGTTTCCTCCTGGGAGAGACCTCTGTGGTAGATTCACTCCATGCACCTATTTTTCATCAGGAAATGATCAGGATGCAGTGGAGTGTGTTGTTTTTAAAAATAATTTTATTGATCATGACTGAGACTAGTTTCCATCACAATTTCTGGCAATGTATTCCTCCTAATCCCAACCTGTTACATACATCTGTGTTGTGTGCTGCTGGCTGCAGTCAAGGATGGAGAGCTGTGTGTGTTCACATTAATAATCTGACTCTGCCTATGCCCCTAAGTGTGTTTGCATTTGTTCATTTATCTTTTTTCTCATTATGGATAGTAACATATAAAGTTGGTGTGTATGAGCTTTAGTTTGTGTGTGTGTGTGTATGTGCGCTCTTGGGTTTCTATATAGGTGGGGTCCAAAAACCAGGAGCCCTCTATACTTGCGGTGTCTGACCTCTGTTTTGAGGGACCAGAATGCCGGAACCTACAAGTTTAAACGGCTGTTAGGGTTAGGCTAAGTGTTGGGGTTAGGGTGAGGCGTTTAGCTAGGGAATGCATTATGTTACTGATGGGTGGGTGTGGGTGTAAGTGACTGATGACTTTTTTCAATTTATGAATTATGTGGCAGCATGCTGATCCAGAGGACACACATGCACACTGCCTCGATTTATGAATTTTAAATTAAAGATGTAGAAGTATTTCTAAAAGTTTTTTTTGTTTATGAAAATAGAAATATTTATGTAAATGTATGCAGCCTCAGATGGTTTTCTTTCAAAGCCAATGATTATAGAAGTCGCTCTAGAGAAAGGGAATAAGACGTAAAGGTTAAAGAATTAAGTTACACAGTTTTTTCTCCATGACAGCAGTTATTTATCCAACTCTGACTTTCAGCCTCTCTGACAGCTTCCATCTATTTCCATTTCAATCCTTCTGGTGCACTGGCAGAGCCATTACGCCTATCAAGACATCTAGTAATAGTTTACACACAGTTTCAGACACCCACCCACACACACACACACACACACACACACACACACACACACACACACACACACACACACACACACACACAAATTTCTCACTGAAATGAAGATGTATGCTGTTACACAGAAGTTGCTGTTAACTTTTTCACAATTTTTCAGCTGCAACATCCATAATGATCCCTTGGGGATGTTAGTGATTAATATAATATTCACTGCTAACAATTAGATCATCACTCCACAATATTACCATATATTAACTAACAATGGGCAATAACCACAACTAACCTCTATCATTCAAAAAAATGTACAAATAAAAAATAAGGTTTCAAACTGTTGTTTACCTTGATGTTGTGTTGGAGGTTTGGGGTCATGAACTTATCTGGCTCTGGTATGTATTGATATGTATTGTCAGCTGTGAGACCGACAGGTGTGTGTAGGGGTGGGCGATCTGGCATAAAGATCATATCACAATCTTTTTGGTGGATTCACAATCCACACCCTGAACTGCAGGTATCCCACAGATTTAGTTAAAGTCATGTGATCATATGATTAGTTCATTAGTTCACTTCAGCTCAGGGCTATAGGCCCAACTCACAAATCTCTGCATCCCATTTCCGCTCTGATTTTATTCTGAAAGTCCTGACTCAAAGTTGTGATTCGTATCTTTCCGCCAGTTTGATGCCTCTTTTGGATATCTCTCCGCTCTCTGCTATTCTTCACCCACAATGCTGTCTTCTGTTTACAAACTGTATCACAACCAATCACACTTTTTGTCTAGTTGATATGGAGTATTTGTTTGGACTGTGCTGTTATTTATTTATGGAGGTGCTAACCAGCTAGCTTCAGCTCATCCTGCTTCATGCTTCCCTGCCTACCAGCAGGTCTCTGATCTCATAAACGGACTGAAACTCCGCCACCATGAAGGTAGTTCTTGCTCTACTCTGGGGGAGAACTTTTACATGTGCCGCTACACCAAACTTGCAGAGGCTGCAGAACAGAACAAGGACTGCTGTAGCCACCTAAAGTTAGCAGGCTACCTATTTAACAGTTAACAATGGGTTGGTTATAGATTGAACTTTTAAAATTAAATATCTAAATATATTACCTTGTAATGTACAAGGCGATCTGTACGAATCATATATGCCAAAGTAAGATAGTCTATGATATAAGATTATCAGATCACCCACTCGTTAGTTGTATGCATTAGACATCACTTCCCGTTGTTATTTCCCATCAACATGGCAGAATAGTCTTTGCCAAGATTTCTTTGAAAGTAGGAATTATTCACTTGCTGGGTTAACTAAATCTAAAATAAATAATTAACACATTTCCCAGTGTTTGCATTGTATTCCTCTCTATTTAAATGCTTGTCTGTATGTCATTGGTGGTATTTATGCTTGTACTTAACCCTATCTGTGGGTGGTTGGCACCATGAGAAACCAAAAAATAACAGGAAAAAAAAAAAGCTTTCCACAGAATGTGCTGTACATGAGTAATCTGCTTTGACGACTGTCCTGGTGTGGGTTTTTCATAGACATAAAATGAATGGATCTGTGCAGCAGGACAAAAGCCATGTTGAGGGATAGCAGGGACAGAGAGAGCCAAAGAAAAGCCCCATTTAGAAGAGAAAGAGCTTGTTTCGGGACTAAACCCAAGTGAGAATGAAAGAGACGATAAAGTATAGGGGGGAGAGAGAGGTAATCTGAGAGAGACACAGATAGGGTTGAGTTCGAAAGCTCAGAGGCTTGAAAAGGGGCTTGTCAAGACTGACAAACAAAGAAAGTATATCTGTTTGTGTGGGAGCAATTCCAATCAACTCGTCAGTTTGTGTATGTAATGTGCTCTGTCTCAGTTAGTTGTTAGACCACTATCATGTAATTCACAACATAGTACAAAAAACGTTTTTAATCTCTATAGCTAATTTTCCCCTTTGTGGGAACTGTACAGGGGGTGAGTCTTTATATAACTCACCCATTTAAATTTTATTGACGCTTAAAGTTATGCATAATTAGGGCGTGCTGCTTTGATTGGCTAGTGGGTGAGCGTATGCTTGTCACGAATTGGCATGCCTCGGCTCCATGCATGCCGTACCTCTTTGCCCATTTTCGGATTAGCTGGGAACTAGGTGCTGCCAAGATGGCGATGGCAGTGCAACTCACTCTGAGCTTCAAAACCGCTCTTCAAAAAGCTATGAGTGACGTCAAGGCTATGTCTATCTTGAATTTATGATGTTAACACACTTGTGCAATCAAAATAGCAAGTGTAAGCACAGAAGAAAAGGAAATGAGACAGGCTGCTGGATGTGTCTCCGGATACTGTCCCATACATATGTCTTTGTCTCCGTATTTATGTGTATCTAAAGTATAATTGTGGCAGTGTGTATGTGTGTGTGATGTTTTGTCTTTTGTCTGTCCTCACCAGCACTGAATGTTCTCTCTCTGCTTCAAGGACGGTGACAGGAGCGTAAGAAAGAAAACACGCGAAATGAAAGCATGCCGACAGCCTTAAGAACTCCTCCACTCCTTTCATTGCATTCCTCTCGCTTTCTACCCTCGACTGCTTCTTTTTCCTTTCATTCTTCAGCTCTCCACCATGACTTTCAAATGTAGGAAAAGAATATACTGTAGGCAGCGTGAAGCAATTTAAGATTTCACCGTGCATTTCTGCTCTTCTTTCTCTCCTCCGCTTCTAGACGATGCCCACTGTAGTACATTCTCCTACAGTATTTCCCTTTCCTTTTTTAGTTGTCTACCACCTCACTCGTTCATTTCTTTATTTACTGTCCCTTCTTGTCGTATTTGTCTTTACTTCTTAGTTTCTTCCTCCTCCTCCCTGTCCCCCCCCCC
>NW_019525089.1:176845-192276 GCF_002814215.2 Seriola lalandi dorsalis
GAAGTCCTGCCATCATCTCTCTTTCTTTTTCTAGTTCCTCTGTCCCTCTTTGCCCAATTCTGTGCTCCCTTTGCCAGCTTCCTTCAGGCAGTTCATTCTCCCCCTGACCTTGGACACGCTGAACAGTCCGCTGACATATTACTCTCCCACTTGACTCTCTCTAAATGAGGCCTCTCCCTTTCAGCACACAGTCTCTTCCTCCTTCCCTTTCTTGAACGTGTCATCTAGGTCATTATTTATGAATTACTGCAACACAAGAAACAACGGTCTCTTTTAAAAGTATTATTTCGTTGTCCAGCTGGATTCGGACACCCTATCTAGTGGTTTCTCTTTTATCAGCTGCCTCTCCCTCCCTTTTCTTCTCTCATTTTCTGCATTTTCTTCTTTCATCTGCTCTCCAGAATCCGCTTTCCAGTAACACATCCAAACATAAAAATCTCAATCAAGCCAGTCGCCATGTTATCCTCATCCTTGTCCACATTTCCACACCACTAAACAAATCTACATCACCCATCCCGCACACACACTCAACTTTGAATTATTCATGTCTACATCAATAAATCCGAAGACACATACAATTAAGTTGCATCAACTGTATAATTTATGACCCACCGTTGGAAGGTTTTCACCTGTCATCCCTGATTTACCAATGGAACCTCCTCTGCTGCACTACATCACACTGCCATGCATGAACAAAGACATACTGCACCAAAGACAGAACACTTCCTGCAGCCTGCCTGATGAGCTGTTCATGTGATGCCCCCCTGCTGTCAAACAGCATGTGCGCCCGCTCCAGTGATTGTGAATTGCACAACCACACCCATACAAACAAATTTTAAAAAATGTACACACAAATGACACTGGTCTTGAGGTCAAGAGCAAGCTGAATTAGTTGTTCCTATCAACATCTATCCGTCAATGAGTCTTACAGGTCTGACATTTTTGAGACTGTAGGATCCAACAGCAATAGTAATGGCTTAGTGGGTGTTTAGACTGAAAACATTCCTTCATGCAACAGAGTGCAACAACCTTTTTTGAATGGGTTATGTTTATTCAAGCACTGGTGAGAAGATATGCTCCAGCAAGTCCAGTTTGAGTGCCAGATCCGCAAATTTGAAACACACTGCATAGTAGTTTGAAATACCATGAGACAGGATTTGAACAACAAAGACAAGAGTTTTTCACAGTGGCAACTAGTTACACCATTGTCATGACAATTCTAAGGCAAACAAAATACAGCAGAGATGTTACAAAGTACCAGAAATCTGTTCTTGGAAGTATTAGCCATGAATATATTATGAGACGTGGATGCCAGATCTAAAAATGGCACCCGTTCAGTTCTACAGAAATTGCTCACCTGGTGCATATGCCGAAAAAGTTTCTGGCTTCCGTGCTACTTCCGCATTATGCGGCCCACTGAATATGCAGAGTAGTGTCACTCCCAACGTGCCTCTAGGCTATGAGAACGAGCAAACAGCGTAATGGATCTGGCGCTGCGCATTCATAAATGCTATGTTAGCGGACTTCATGGAGGAGTAACAAGACTTCTACAGGACTTGTTTGGGGCTTGAAATCATCAATTCATACAAACGACAACAGCAACAAACGAAGAAGATAATGTTCTGAAAAGTAAGATAGTGTTAAACCTACGATCGTTGATATCACAGATAATACTTGTTGACAGTTAATTGTGATGTTAAAGGGGAAATAAAAAAGCTTTAGAGCTTAAAAGCACTTAGAATTCAACACAATAAATCATAATCGGATAAAAATATTTAGTTTGACCTGTTTTTTGAGCATTTTTAATAAGGAATTGATGCTGCATGTGACATATTAACTTAAGGACGGTTCTTCCCTTCAGGGACCAGTGGGAGAAGAGGAGCAGGTTGCACCATCTCAGGTAACCACCGCTGACCCAGTGGACGTGAAGTCAGAGTTATAATTTTACCGCACAGAGACAGAGTAAGCCATAAACTAAATGAATGTGGTTGTTGTGAACGAATGGCAGGCTAGTGAACTTCAGCCAGGATGAGACACTGCTGGCATATAGATCAAAGAAACAATCACATATGAGGTAAATGACTTACCAAATTAAAATTCACTTAAGAAAAGTATTACGTAGTAGTTATAAAAAATCACTTACAGTGTCATATCATGAATCCAGTCATTACACGTTAATATATCGGCTAATACATAGATTAAAAAACGATAACGTTTGAGAACAAAAGCTGACCAATAACTGGAGTCGGAGGTGTCCTGTCAAAACTTTTACTTTCGTGGTCTACGGAAAAAATGGCAGTGCCGTATCCAGGTCTTATAATACATCCATGTGATTAGCCTACACATTGCATTGGTAGGTGATGTTGCATTGTGCTGTGCTGAGAGTGGAGCCTGGGTTTTCCATCTCTGCTGATCACCTGACCTCATCAGCTGCCAGCTGCTCTTTATCAGCTATCAGTCCCAGTATTTATAGATGGCAGAGTCTTGGCAGAGTGTTGATTTTGCCGTTATGCTTTATTTAGTGCCTCCAGAAAGTCACGATGTTTCGATCGCAATAATAAACGCAAATTCAGCCAATCCCCATGAATTCTGTGCAAGCACCTACATTATAAATTCATAAGTTCACGAAGTTATTATAAAGATCAGCTCTACCTATGATTAAGACAGAGCAGAGTGCAGAAACACTCTTTCTTTTTCCCTATAAGATTTGTGAATTTTTATTTTCTCGAGCAGTTTCATTGCAAAAGCACATCTAAAAACATTGCAACTTTCATCGCAAGTTTTAAGAAAAACTGCTGTGAAATCAGGTATTTTAGCCTGGAACAATCTGTTTTTCTTTCTTTGTACTGTAAGTCAAGTCAAGATCAGTTTGTCTACCTGGACTATCTGAATAACAAAAAAAAAAGGTTCAGGACACATATGAAACAGCAGGACAGGATTTGGAGCAGGACGCTGCACAGCTAACGCATAAAGGCCAGTCTGATGGCTCAAAGTGTCCCTTTGCTCTTTGCTCACTCGTCCCTGTAATATGTCTATGCCATAACATTCACTTATAAAAGCTGCTCTGTTCCAATTCAAACTCACCACGTTTCAACTTTTCCCTGTGGCTTCAGAATTGGGGCTGATGCTGCTTAGTGAAGGTGAAGCTCAACACTTTGCAGTGGTAGTGGTATGTTGAAGTTTAACAGGCTGAAGAAGAAAAAATGGAGTTGGTCATTTGAGTTCTGCTTGACCGCAGTAAGCTTGTGTCTGTGGAGTGGAGTAGGACAAACTCTTTGCACAGAGAAGTGCTCATGGTTTCGGTCTTCCAGCATGACAAAAAGATTTTTCATCTTAGTTATCACTCACTCAATAGAGATGGAAATCTTGACACCCTGAGGTGGTGGGATTGCTTCATAGGGAACTTCTTTAATCTCAGCACGGAATCGGGATAGCTACAGCGATCTACATATCTACAGGAGTTTAGTGGCTGGTGTTCATTACCATTACTGAAAGATATAGATGTTATTACATTTTTTATTGAAGATATAAAGAGTCATGAAGGGCTTTTACAATCCTGCAGTATTTTTCAAATATGCTTTAAAAATAGATTGAGCTACAATAAAAGATTATGTCTCCATGCATGTAAAATGGTCGAATGGATGTGGATGGATGTGTGGTTGTGTCTGACAGCTTCAGGCATTGTAGCGTATGTAGGTTAAAGCCACTTTGTGCCTAAAAGAGAGTGACTGGGGGCGGTCATAATGGCTGTTATATTCTTGTTATGGCAGATTAAATTCTACAATTTAAATGGTTTTTTGTGAAAGAATAAACAAGAAGAAGAAGAGACATTGTTATCTACAGGAAAATGTCAATCATTATAAGAGCACACAAGTGAGCACAAGTGTATCCTCATTTGTTCTTGACCTGTATCCATGTGTGGCTCTCTGTACATTGTCCTGAACATTTAAATGGCTATTTGCTGGTAATGTTGGTTTGATTTTCAAATCTGTACTCATTATTATTGAATTTAAGCAACTCATTTTCAAAGAAACCACAGGACCAAGAGCTTATTCTCTGATGTTATTAAAGTATGGAAGCTGCAGCTCTTCTCAATAACCGAGAAACTACAAGACTGACAAACTGATAAGAGCTTATACATTTCAACAAGACTTTTTCAAATTACTCCTCAGTAGAGCTGCACAATGCATCAGTGTGGCCTAACAGGTTTGGGACAGGATAATCTTCTTTCTTATTTCTGGCTATAGGGGATATTATTCATTATGACGAACAGTTTTGCCCTGGGCCAGATGAATACATTTTTTGAGTAACAGAATTCTGTAGTATTTGCCTTTAACTGAAGCTACTTAAGCTTCAGTTTGCTATTTATCTTCATTGAGCTCGCTCAGCTTCTCCCCTGGGTGTTCTATGGCTGCTGTCAGGTTATACAGTAAATCGTAACTGTGGTCCTAAATCCTCGCAGTGGCCCCTGCAGCAAATGGTGGAGTGAAACAAGCGGACTGCAGTATTTCTGGAATCCATATTAGCGTCCCCCAAAACACTATGCAATGGACCCATGAAGCGGCCATAAAACTGCAGCTTTCAAATACTACTAAAGGCAATTTTACTTTTCTCATTTTCTTCTGGCACTCCAGACAGCCTAACCACAGTCATCTTGCGCACAGCGGCAAAATCAACAAAAGCAATCCACACTGAATCTAGCCAAATGTCTGTGTAACGGAATGCAGGGATACATCATCAAGGCTAGTTGTGTGTTGCATCAAAAAGCTAAGATAGTGTGCTAAACATTGCCCTCACCACAGATTGTCTGGTAATTTATATACATTCGGAGCGTATATATACCTAAATTTTAACTAGGAACCGAAAGAATGACAGATTTTGTTTCCAAACTTACCAACATCTTCCTACTTTCTATAAAAAACTGAGCTAAGAAGTGGTCGGCTGAATAGAAGGAACAAGACAAAATCCCAGTGAATTTTGAACTTCAACATTGTTTGTGGCTCTGTTTGCTGGTTGGGTGAAATCCATCAAATTCCACATCAACTTGATGAATAAACCCTGAGTCATTCATATTTATTATACTTCACATAGATTGAGGAGACCCAGCATAAAATCTTCCATATCTGGCTCAGCTCCACCTATTCAGCTCTGCAAACAATACAACAGCCTCCGCGTTAAATGATTCTCCTCTCCACATCATTTTCTGCAGAATATGAGGCTTCAAAGTACTAGCTGCCTTTCATAAATAGACTAAACGTCACAGAAAGGTCCTCAAAAGTGTATAGTTTGGTTGCATTCTATGCTTTATGTCATGCCGGACACCTAATTATAAGTTTTAAAGCGGTGAAAGTATTTTGCTTCCAGAGAGCCACTGATGTGTTTTTCTTATCATGGCATGAAAAGGCATTTAGCAAAAAGCTGATATTTACTTGCTTATCCATCATTTCTTAACCAACTCTTCCCTGGTGGTTTGTTTTGGTTAATGTAAAAGGAAAAACAGATTTGTCTATCAAAAGAAAAATCGCCTCTACTGTGCACTATTCGTCCTTTCTTAACTGTGGTGTTCCCTATTGGAAGCAACAAATTTACTTTAGTGTATTATCTTGATTTATGTCCACATTTACAACTATATTTAAAGTATGAAAGGCACAAAGCAACTTCAGTTTTTGACCAGAACTAGCCTATAAATCGCTGTACAAGAGGTGAATGTTGTGGCCACAGTTTCCACAGTTTTGGTCTGGGTTGTGTCTAATGCGATACGGTTCCGCATGATAAGTAACTGTTCGAACAAGTGAGAAACCAGATTGTGAGACTTAAATAAAATGATAGAAAGTACATGAGCTTCAGCAGGCCACTGAACATAAGATGAACAAGTTTTAGCAGTGGTTAGGAGGTGGAGGAAAGACCATATTAACAATAACAGAAGGTGCAGTGCTTTCAAAGAATGATGCCACACACAATTCAATATTTACACAACGTTTCACTGAAAAACAGACAGGCAAGTGCTTCTGACTTGGCACAAGGATTATCTGTGGAAAAAATTAAATCGTATAAAATAACCTCTACAGACAGAGGCCAAGAAGAAAACCGTTGCTCCCAAAACCCCACAAAACTGCAAGATTAAACTTTGCCAAAGAAAATGAAAGGAAGCCTGATAAATGTTGGCAGCACACTGTTCGGTCAGATGAAAACAAAATGACTGAGTTTGGATTAGATGGTGTCCTGCATGTTTGATGTGGACCTGACCAGGACTATCACAGTGAATGCATAGTGCTGACTGAGAAACACGGAGGTGGGAGCGTGGGGATTTGGGGCCGCAAGAGCGCAAAAAGGTGTAGCTGAGATGACATTTATAGATGGCATAAAAATCCACGTTTCTGTACCAAAATTCTAAATGAAAAGACTCCCGGTCTCAAGAAGCTTGACTTGAAAGGAAATTGGCAATTGACAACATGACAATTATGGTATGTCAAACAATTCTGTTATTTCACATTAATTGGCTTCATTCTTCTTAGGTTATGACTAAAACGAATAGTACAGAATTTGTAATGTTGACATTACCTTTCAAGGTGCAAATGTAAGACACCTTGTAAAAACTAGGACATCTCCGGCTGCAATGCCCTTTAGTTGACCCATTGCTGTCACGTGATTGATGATTTCCACAATGTGACTCAATTAAGTGTGTCATTATATATATATGTTTCAGTACACTTTCTCTATACCACACCTTTTCCTGTGCCATGTGGGTAATTAATTAATTCACTGTATATATATCAGGGCTGCTTCTACTCATAGTGGAGATATCAGGACCATAGACAGCTCTAACCTGCCTGCCACTCAGTTCCTACACAGCTGCAGTCAATGGCCAGAGATGGTCGGTAACCAGTAGAGGCCGGTATGGTGAGTGATACACATCCCTGATGCTTTATTCACCCCCCCCCCTCCTTTTTTTTCCCCTAAAGATGCCAAGCATGACTGGTGAAGCCTGACACATGTGTTTCTCCTCCTCTCTGTCTGCCCCCTGGCCTGTCCTTCAACCCAGTCCGCAGCCCAAACACACACCTTTGTGTTTCTTTTGTTTGCTTCCTCTTTGTCTAAACACTCATGTGTCAAGGCCTTGTCTTTAACTGTCCTGCCCTGACATGCCCCCTATGCCACAGCTGAACCACCGCTTTAAACTGCCGATAGTAATGGTAATGCCTGTCCTAGTTATGTGGAGAAGATCATACATTACCATAACAGAATGATTCTTCACACCAGGTTATTCTATTACTGTGGCAGTCAACCCCAAGGTTCATTTTGGAGGCCTTATTCACAGGCTTCATCCTCCATCCACATTTAAAGAAGAAACACTTCTTAAAGGTTTAACAATACTGCCCTTCTCCAAATGCACTCTCAAGTGAAGTAGAAAAATACAACCATTGCCTGAATGAAGAGGATGAAACAGGTTTATCCACTCAATATCCAACAAATAAACGTGCATGTCAGTTAATTAATGGCATAGCCACACAGTACTTGTTATTTTCTGTTGGGAAATAGCTGTGATATACAGTATTTATCCGGTATTTCCCTCCAAGTGGCTATCAGTCACCAGCAAATGCATCACTTAAAGTGGACCAATGAAAAAGGCACTGTAAGTGTGTAAATAATGGAAGCCAGCCATTAAGTTCAATGTTCCTTTTTTTTCTCTTAGCAATCAACGGTCAGTGACATGTTAGTATTTCCATTAACTTGGTACATCGCTTGCCATTTGTCTTTTGTGTGTGCAGGAAACTGTCACACATTACTGCAAACCACAGGAGTCTTGTATTTTCTTTAAGTTTGCACAGATATTGCCAACTTGCAGGTTGACAGCAGCTCCCTGCTGATAAATGAAAACATGGCATAAGCTGTGTTTTTTTTCTGTGATGTGAGATCAACTCATTTGGGGAAAAGGCATGGTTTCGGCTTGGCCTTCAGGTCCTCAAAGATATTTGGGCTATGTCCTTTGAAGAAGGTATTCCCTGAATTAGGATTTATCTTAAGTGGAGTTGTAAATTTACAGCTAAGGATACCAAAGAGACTGTATCACTTTGCTGGTTACTGTTGGTTCTAGTCCAGGTTTCAAGGTCAGGATTATTGCAAACATAGAGAAAGTGAAAATGTCTACATAATGCCTGCATGTCTGTGTGTGTGTGTGTGTGTGTGTGTGTAAATATCATTGATGTATACAGTTTTTGAATGTAGCTGTCCTTTACAGAGCTGTGCAGCAGTCATGTAACGCAGTTCTGGAGAGCACAGCTGACATTTGACAAACACTCATCTACACAACATTCTTATTTAAATAGACATGTGGGGAAGAAGAGGCGTTATGCATCTCAAGTTCCTCCCCAGAGGGACAAACTCACAACCTCTGGATTAATAACACAAACAGCCACACATGCAGCTTTGCACACATGAGCACGTGCAGAGAGAGGGACGTACATGAAACTCACAAATGCACATGGCCATATAATCCAGATAACACATGCTGGTCATACAAAACATATGGAACGTGGATCACAGAACTCCAGGGAAACCATAGCAACCACTGATTAAAGAAACTGTGTGCTTAATTGAGCAGCTGTTTTTCCCAGAATTCACTGCCCTGTCAAATATTGAATATGATAACCCAGCACAAATATAGTGACTAGCCAGCCCCAAAATATGGTAATGAAATAAAACCAATTTTGTTTTTTGTTTTTTGTTTTTTTATGTGTTTTCACTGGTCTGCTGCCCATAGAGAAGGACATATTTTCAAACTGTCCTTCATACCAAGCTGTACTGGTGCTAAATTAGTTCTGCTGCAGAGTTAAATTTATGTTGGGATGGAGAGTTTGCTTCATATATTCTCAAACAGAAAACAATATAAATTATCTTTGACACAGCGCTTGGACAGTATAAATCATCTTTAATGCAGCAGCACAAACAAAACTAAGCACAGGTGGCAGGGCATTCTTGCAAATGACTGCATGTGTAAGCTTAAACCACTGGCCCAATAGCATATTTCACTCATTTCACTTTTAAAACTGTGCTTTACAAAAGAAGTAATGTGTTGCAGCGATCCTTTCCGGCAGTGGATACAGGAGGCACAGTAGCTGCCTCGTTCCAAAAGCTACTGGAAGAATCACATCATCACACAGACCTGTACCTGACAGTCGATAAGAGAGCTGCCCTTACAGTACAAAGAAAGTGCACCTTACAGGACATAGAAAGGTGCTGACCAGAGTCTTATCCTCTTTTACACTTGTGCTGTGTTGCCATCCTGGATACTGATACCGCTGTTCTGTGGTATCATCTACTATACTGGTATCATTTTACTCTTATCCTTTCTGCTGTTTTTCTAGACTATCTGATTGTCTCATTGATCACTGACGATTACAATCCTTCCCTCTGTTTCAAAGGTTTTTGTTTGGGAGACTTCCAAACCTACTTAATAGGTAAGGTCAACAGTGACAAGGTAAAACAAGGTAAGAAAATGAATGCTGATTAAGACAAATTCCAGAGAGGTTGCCTATAGATTTTGATAAAAAACCTGGCCACATACTGCAGGAAGACATACAGTTGGATCTTGTAAAATCTTAAAACTAATTTAGATTTTTTATTTCGACAGCAGCAAGGCTGCACCTAGATATGAATAGATTGAAAAAGAAAAATATTCAGGGAACTACTATTCCAGATGGTGACTGGTCAATCTATAGAGATTAGTGTGTCCAAAAAATACTTGAAAATCTGCCTGTGATGGCTAAATATGTGCTGACAAAGCAAGAAAGTTGCGCTCTATTTCTAGTCTGAATGCAGGGTAGTGGTGAGACTATCACTGAAACACACTGCAACTCCTGGGTTTTCTGACTAATGGCTTGAGGAAGGAAACAACTGATGGTGTGCTATTATAAAGATGCTTATTAGATGCTTTATAAGCTTTTTCTGACAATATCAGACAGATATCCTGTTACAAATCACTGAGCAACTGATCACAGGAGGAAAAAGGCTTAAGATACTAACAGACTAAGCAAAAGTAAGAAAGTACATACAGTATGTTGGACTTTTTAAAAGTTTTCTGCCACTGCCATCTACAGCAACTAGTGAGTGGAACTTTAAAATATGTTTTAATTTAAAGATGGTTCAAACCATAAGTAACCTACTGGACAGATTACACGAGTCATAGCGCCCAGATAATAACTGCTGTGACCCTAGAATGATCTTGTGGGAGGGGAAGTGCTACCAAATACAGTAAGGAAGTGGATTAAAAGTGAGGCAGAGGGGATATTTTTTGTTGAGATAAAATCAGTGTAGAAGCAGAGATACGATTCAGTGGGGAGATGGGACATGCTGTAGCTCTGAGATGAGTTTTCAACCTCCAACTAAAGATGGAGAACTGCTGCACTGACTACAGACTGGGAAGAATTAAATTCTTCAGTCAGAATTGGTGGAAAAATTGTTCTTGGCAAGGTAGAAAAACATTGCAGAATGCTTTTAGACCATGAAATGCTTAAACGTAATATATGGAAAAACAAAGGTACAATTTAATCGCCCACAAGCTATACACTGGCTTATATGAATTATATACTATACACATACAGTATATTTTACAGCTGAAACATAAAATGCAAATATTGACATAACGATGACAATTTTACTGCTGTAGCCTGGGAACCAATGCAACAGTATTTCACACTGTACAGCAAAAATCTGAAAGATGCTTTGGAGTGACTTGAAGGGTTTCTTTCTGGCAAGAAAAGAAAATGACTGAAACATTGAATAATTTCATTTTCAATGTGCGAGCTGCCTTCCATAACACTGTAAAGGTCTGACATCTTATTAGGGGAAACAAGAGATGGAAAGTTGTTTGGGGTGCTTGCTAATTAGGTGTTCACAACAGTAGTATTTTGTGTGTGGAGGTACGGGTGTGATGTGTGGCTACACAAAGGATTTTTTTTTTGTTCATTTAATTAGGGGAAGGAGGTAATTTATTTGTAAGATCGGTGGCACTCGAAACAAATAGGCATTCGGGGAAGGCAACTTGTTGCTCTGTTTCTGTCTCCCACCTCCTTCACAGCCGTCACCAAGCCCCAGATGTACATTTAAATACATGCTGACTACAGAATGACATGTTAACATACACACTGGGGGCATATGAACTATGTAAGTTTGCAGCAAGTTTTGAGGTTAGAGAAATGGGTTGGCATAAAGCTGTGATACTAATTCAGCCCCACTGGTGAATTCAAATGTTTACAGCAAATTATCACAAAATACAGTAAGTAAAATATTAAAGGGTAACTCCACTGATTTTACACATCAAAGTTTGTTTGCAGGTACTGCATAAAGTCCTTTGAACTCCAGAGGGAGCTCTGCGAAGTCTGATAAACCGCCTAGTAATGTCAGTGTCAGTTGAAGCTGAAGACTACAAGAAAAAAATGTGGAATTACAAAGACGTGACTTTACCGGACCTCTAACACACCTGAATCCCCCTTTGAACTGTCAGCGGTTTTGACAAGGAAGAAAAATGCAAGAAATAAAAAAGAAGACATCTGTGGTTCTGCTACATCAATTTTGTTTTGTTTTTTTAACTGTCCATCATGAGTCTGACAATTTTATGGGATTTCACTGCTAAAACAGAGTCCTCTTTATTTATATTCAGTTCTTCCATCAGTGGAATATCTATGTCCCTCACTATCGATTGTATGATGCAGAAAAGATATTGATGTTATTGAAATAAATAAACACACCATAAGCTTATAGTAATGGATCTTGGATCATTCCAAAGTGAAATGGAAATAATGCCTGTCCATCTGCGTCTGCGCACAAACCCGCTCACAAGTTCTCCCCTAACAAGGAGAGATACACACGGCCAGTCCACACTGCTGAAGAAGGTCCAGCATTTGTAAGAAAAACAAAACAAAACAATGGTTCAATTATTTGGAGATGGCTTGGATTTTGTTGAAAACAGCTAAAGAAGCATTCTCAGTGATGGGCCTATTTTTTTTTTGTTATTTAAAATAACTATTTTATATATTTTTTCATTTACATGTCGATATATTGTCCAGCAGTATATTTTAAAACAGGTTAGGCTTGTGATTATTTTTGCTCCGTTTACATTTTCATTGGTCTTTGCACAGCCGTGTGTTCTGTTAAGCAGTTACAGGAAAACTTGTAATTCTACTCATATTCAATCATTTTAATCAGTCTTGACCTTGCGAGGAAGCTGGATTTCTTAGAAGCAAGAATCCATGTTGCCTGACTCCAACCTCTTTACTTGTGGCCAAACCACAGTGGCTAGTAGTAGTGGTTCGGGCCAATCAGTACCACTACTACTGGTAGCTATGGAGAAGCAACTGTTTTGGTATTCATAAGAATGCCTTTTATGCACAAATTTTACTTGCAGAGATGGCAAGAATCATCTATGACATGCTAAGTAGCTTTCAAAACTGCTCACACTTTCTCTTGTTGTGTCATGTTTCCTCTTTCCTCTCCTACTACGTCAAATGACAGACTGATGGTTCATCCAATCACCTGCCAAGTATTTTTATGAAAGCACCTGCCCTCTTCCAAACTGTTTCCAACAAAGGTTTCCCAGATGGTTCTGTGTAACCAATCATCTGGCACATCAAGTTAAATTAGTGTGTCACTGATCTCAGAGATAGACCTATCTTTATTTAACATATTTTATACAATTTATCATTTACATGCTTTGCAGCTGTATACTTTCAAATTGGGAAGGAAACCCTGTCATTGCATTTTGATTTCAGTCTGTTTTAAAAGTGCTTATGACACCTCACATCTGGCTGAGATATAAATCTTGCATCGCCATTCTGCCTAAAAATACTGAGATCTGATCTTTTGTCCCTAACAAAACATATTTTCTGTTGTAGTTTTGTTGTGTAGAAACCTAATTTCTAGGAGACAGGATGGTTCCTGGAGGAAAACTAACGATGCGTCATAAAAGATTACTGTATCACTACAAGAGACTACAGTATATTTCATCAGCAGAAGAAAGAACACAACCATCCTCCTGCTATTTATACACCCGAATCAACTGCATCTTCATGGAGTGGTGGGCGATGTCATTTTTCCCAACTGGTGACTGGTGAGATTAAGGCAGGCTTTTTATGTATTTAAAGATGATTATAATCAGTGCAGTTACCATGGCAATGTACCTGCTTAAAAAAGAACTAGTATCAGGAGTCTGTCGAAGCTGTGGTTGAGACCAGTGTTAGTTCAGAAACCCATTAATTCTGCTTCAACAGACACCTGATGTTCATAGTCTTTAAATCTTTCTTCTGAGGGCTTGCTGTAATGTACCCACAAGTGTGTCATGCTATCATGCCACAGTACAAAGGAACCACAAAGAGCCAGTAGAGTCTTAAGACAAACAGACATCAACAGTTGCACATTTATGATGTTTGCAGTAATTTGTGAAGACCACACTGTGTATTTAATAGAAATGCAGATACAAATCTATGGCCATGCTAGCAGCTCTAAGAGGCTGTCCCAGGAATGATTCAAGTTAAATGCTAATTTCAGCATGATAACATGCTCACAGAACTGCACAAATGAAAACTTTCTCATCACCACCACCTGGTAGTTGTCAAAATCCTTCACTTTGGATGACAACATAACCTTATTGTGGCACTAAAATGAAACGTGAGTGGATCATCAAGGTCATGATTCATCTTTTGGACGCCATGAATATTACAGACCAAAAGAGCCAATATTGCTATCCCCAGAGATATATCACTAACGTGGCTAAAAAATGACATTTACACTAATATGACATTTAAAGTCTCCACTTGTGTTCGCCTTGTGTTATCATCTCATTTTTCTTTTCACTCTGCATGACACTACATTCAATTTGAGAAGGATTTTCAGTTTTAGATGTAGTAAGATAAATATCGATAATTAAAAAAAAGGGATATACTGTAATTCTGTTTGGGATCAAGCCTTCATTTTGCTGCTGCTGGACTCCACAGGGACAACAGTTCTTTATTCTTCCTAAACATCAGGGATGTTCCATCAAAATCAACCTCCCAGTCAAACATTTTTGTTTTGCTGATGAAGTCACTGGACAGTTAATTAGATGTTTATGCTCTGGGATTCATCATGTTGAACGTTTATTTTATGCTTAGCTCCAAGGATGACAAGGTTTTTCTCTCATGCGACAAACTGTCAGATTTTTAATTTGATGTAGCTGACAGCATGTTTTACTTCAGTATGTCATCTTCTACTTTCTTGCTGTGTTCTTTCTTTGTTCACTTTCTGCTCTCTGCTAATGAACTCTTTTTTATCTGTGTGTAACCACTAGTTATGAGGGGATGGGTTAGATGCCAATGAAAATAGTAATACTATGAGGAGGATGATCAGTAAAACACAACCACTGCTCTGTGGAATAATATTCCTTTTACCCGTTGAATTGAAAAAAACACATTCATAATAGCAAAGCAAGGCCTTTAAAATAAAACAAATTCACTCAACATGACCCTTTGTTCAGAGCTCTGTTTGATTCACACATTTAAAAAAAAAACGAAATAATACCTGTACCCAGGTATTTAAATTCATAACTATTTTTTTAGTCCTTATTTATTCCTTCTTCAGTTGTATAGTTGTATGCTACCTTGAGGGAAATTTCAGTTTAGTTCAGTCAGGTCAAACGTTTTTCTTTTGCTTTTTTGTCTTGTTTTTAGTTTAGTTTGGTTGCCGTATATTTCTATTGTGTTAGATCTTATCTGGAATCCGAGTGGAGAAGCTGGTGCATCCAAATCCGTGGTGTTGCTCCTGGACTCCTGCAAGTGCAGCCACCATGGTGGTCAGGTGACCTCCCTCCTGAAACTCCTGCAGTCTTCCTCTTTCAGTAATCGACTATAAAAATCAAACCTGCATACCATACATTTTAACTTCAGTTAATGTCAATTTTTTTTTTATAGTATGCAGATGAATACCAACATGGTATGGTTATCTTCTAACCTTGTATCATCTTAATTCTTGTTTAATGTTGTTTCGTTAAATGTTTTATGTTCACAGAATAGAACATGACCATGACTACAAAATACATTTCACAAGACACGACATTTCACTACACAAAATCACACATCTGGAACTCTACAGTGCTGATTCTTTTTTTTAAATCCATTTCACCGTTTGTTTTTCCCCCTTCACAATCATAGCATCTTAGCATTAGCCAACATCGCTTTTAAGCTAGCACTGAAACACCAAAATATGAAAATACACTCACCAGTTAATAGTCATCAGAAACACATTAGAACGAGGTCCTCCTGAATCCTCCAGCAACACAGCAGTTCTCCGAATAAGGTAGCTTTCTCCTTGACAATTTTAACATTGAATTTAAAAGACATAACTTTAAATCCCCACCGCTCGGGCTGTTTACGTAGTAGACACCTAACCCTAACCCCCCCCCC
>NW_019525089.1:192296-285974 GCF_002814215.2 Seriola lalandi dorsalis
AGTTCGCAGCTCTCCGTGCAGGTGCTCTGCGCCACCTACTGGACTCTTAGTCAAACTGCAACATAAATCTACCACTTAATTAAACTGTTAAATTAATGACCAAACTACACAATTCTGTTCAGGAAACTTTCACGAACTTATTAGAAAATAATGCAAATGTAAAATAAAGCATTACTGAATATAGTTGTTTATGGTTCTCTCATTAATTAGTTCTACAGTTGAAACAGATCCACTATTTTAACCCAATGATGAGTCAGAAAAACAAATAAAATCTAAACTTGAGAATTAAACACTTAAATTGATTTGTCTGTTCAATTTATGGGGGTTACAAATTTATGTATTTGACTGTAATTCCCTGTACTCTGGAATCAGTCGCCCTTGTCCCTCTGACTGGTTCCAGGGGGAGGGATCACATTACCCCCATCCTGGCCTTTCTGCATTGGCTCCCAATTCGCTACAGGATAGATTTTAAAATTCTACTGTTTTAAAATCCCTAAATGGAGAAGCTTCCCCTTACATCAAAGACCTTTTTATCCCCCTACACTACGGCCAGGCCCCTCAGATCATCCGACATGGGCCTCCTCGCCGTCCCTCGCACTCACTCAAGATAAGTTGTCTCACTCATTTCAGTCGCTTTCTTGTTTTGTCATGCTGTTTTTTATTGTCTGTTGATGTTGTTTTTCTGTGTTGTTTGTGCTTTCCAGATGTTGTACAGCACGTTGGTCAGCTGTTTGCTATATTTCAATGTGCTTTACAAATACACTTTATTTGTTTTGATTTGATTTGTTTGGCTGTTTGCTTGCCGACCGTTCTTTTGTCTGCGTAGTGGTGGATGTTTAGTGGAGAATTCAGAGAAGGTGGTCAGATGTGCGTCATTCTCCCTGCAGATTGGTTAACTCATCCGTCATAGCTAATGTTTTGATATGTCACCGCAGATGTTCAGGAGAGAAAAGGATATCAGTGGAGTGTTGTTTCTCCACCTCATCTTATCCGATAAATATCAAAGATCAAAAGATTAAAGACAAAATGGAGTGGAGAGGAGGTATATGGAAAGAGAGGAAACCAAGGCTCACAGGAGATGACATGGAAACAGGAAATTTAAAAAGATAACATTTTGTCATCTTTTAAAAAGAAGTCATTTGAGCTTTCTCTTTTCCTTTACAGATGAATAAGAAATAAAAACTCTCAGTTTGATCTAAGAATGAAATTTCAATGATGATGATTTCTGCAGTAAGGAGTTTAAAGAGGCCCAAGAGAAACAATTGCTTGTTTCCTGCATCACGCCATGATCCATAAATTATGAAGAATGCATGTCTGTGCTTAAACATGGTATTATTGCCAGGGCCAGACATCCCTTAGGAAGCTTTATTTCGGCACAATGTAAGTATACGTTGATAGACGGGGGTGTTTCACTCAATGTCAGTCTGCTGCTATTAAGCTGGAGGCATGGCATGGATTCTTCATTATATTTTCCATTTCCTGATGCATCAATATTTAAACTCTTATCCGCACACAGTCAGCCAGCTAAGCAGACAAACAGACAAAAGAAGACAGCCATATAGTCCTAAACAAAACAGACAGTTACACAGCTTTGATGCACTGTTTGCTGCTAGGCCCATCCATAGTCACACTCAATAGAGGAGACTTTTATGTATTTCAACAAAGCTGTAGCTCTCTGAAAAGTGATGCAATTGAAGGTATACGCACACACACACACACACACACACACACACACACACATACACAGACACACACAGACACACACAAACACACACATACTGTATTCTCACTCATTCTACTGGGATTTCTTCATACACTTTCTTTGAATGAGCAGTTTGTGCAATTATTTTTGCGTATGTGTAACAAGCTGGATAAGAAATCAATCTTGATGAATTGTGGCGTAGTGAGAGAGAGTAGTGAGATCTTCAATTCATGACATTAGCCTGCAGGGCCACCATGTGTAATTGCTATCTCTGGGAAAAAAAGAATCCCCCTGAGCGTTCCTTCCACTAAATCAACCCTGAACACATACCGGTCCATATCTCCACACGTAACACTCAACAGTCATAATGATTTAATTTATGCAGTACAAACATTTATTCACTAGTGAATTGATTAGTGACTGTCTCTATAGCTTAGTCACAGTCACGGCACTGTCAGTCTTCTTGGGCAATATTGCTAAAACATAAGCTAACTTTTACCACTCAAGTTATTACATACCCGGAGTAGCACTCTTCACCCTCTAAACCAATGAAAATATTGATAAATGTATTCCCCAATGTTATTTGCTCTTGATTAATGTCCAAATGCTGGATTTGTCTTGGGGCAGAGGGTCTATAAGAGGAGATCAAATTTGCAGCTGCATCATCCACAGCTTTCCTTTTGCTGTTTCTGTAATGCTTAGCTGTAAGATCTGTTTGCATTGCGATATTGTTTGAGTTCCTTGCTGCAGATTGACAATTGGTCTGTCCTAAAATGCAACAGAAAAAGTCTTTGTGTGCAGATTAACAACAGATATGTCATTTCAACAGGTTGACTTGGGTGCTTATCCTTGGCTTTTATGTAGCATTTACTGTATATTATATGACTCCAGTGTGTTAGCAATCTTTATTATCATCATTCATCGTACACAGGATTATCACACATATATTCAGCTCATAGTTTCTGTTTTGTTTCACTGTCTTCGTCACAGTTTTGAGGAGCAGTAAACAGGTGTTTTCAGTGAAGAAGCTCTGTAACCTACCTGCCCATCAATGGTACATGGAAAAAGGTGAGAAAAAAAACAACTAGCCAGTGAATATAGTGAAGCATTTCAGAAGAGCTACATATGCCCCTTAGGAGCTGGTGGTGTCCAAAGCAGAGCTAAAGGTATTGCACTTGTTTGTATGTCAGATGGAAAAAAATATTGGTTCCAAGGAAATGCTCAATTTAAAACAAGTTTCTCTTCCCCCTGGTGGCCAACAAATCACAAAAAATTTGGGTTTAACATTTGAATTTTACCAGTGCTATGATAAATTTCCACTTTTTGGTGAACTGTCCCTTTAATTACATGTCTTATTGGCATGTGCATAATTGAAGTAATACTGCAGTGTTAGAATTTGTACATTTAACTGGCAACATATAAAAACATATACATTTATGTCTGGAAATATAATGAATAAACAGGTTATTCTCATATTGTGTCTATATTGCTTCTTTTCTTTGTCTCCTCTTCTTTTCTTGCCCTTCTGCTGAACTTGAATCCTAGTTGTGCTTACAGTTATGTTCTGTGCGTCCTCTGGAAAAGTGTGCCAGCCTGCCAACACATTCCCAACACACAGTCTCTCCGGTGTCTGTCTCTCTTTCTCACTCACACACATCAGTACGGCTCTCTCTCTCTCTCTCTCTCTCTCTCTCTGTTGCCTCCCCTCTTCTCTCACCCAGCCACCCCTCTGGCGGCAGCTTGGTTTTTGTTCAGCAGGAGTGTGCTTCTGGCCTTTGTTGTGTCAAAGTGATGCCAACTGTCTCCCCTCTCTCTCCAGGCCTCTGGCTATCTATTCCCCGTGTCCACCCCCAGTGTCCGTCTTGCTCTTATTGTCTCTCTCTCTATTTTTTGATCTTTTCTGTCATCATCGCTCTTCTTTTTTTCCTGTTCTCTTCTCCTATCATCTACTGCCCTCCTCTCTTCTTGGCTTTTTCTAGTATTGGTCTGCCCTCTCATCTTCTCCTGTCTCCTTCTTTCCTCTGCCATAGCGCAAAAAAAAAAAAAACATGAAAACTTGAACACAAATATATTGTAATATTAAAGGGAACTGCATATTTTAAATATATATTGTTTAGGCGTGGGCTTAAGCTGGTGAGTATTTTAAGTTATTATTGGTTTTACTTGCTTGTCTTGAAATAACACTTGACAGATATAAAGATCACAGCCCATCACAGCAAGACTGACATTTATTAAGACATAAAAGAAGACACCCCCCCACCCCACCCTCCCACCCCCCAAAAAAAATGAGTCAATCAATTTTATATCACAGTGACACTAACGAGCACTTTTTTGCTCAGAAGAAAAAGACCATTGAAGGTGTTTGTTCTACCTGATGAAATCTGAGGGCCCCTCATTGCCTCAGCCTTCGCACCTGACATCACCAATGTGCACAGTAACATTTTGTGTCAAACTGGAAGCCTAGTAACCACACATCCATCTCTGTCTTGTAGATGGCAGATTGTAGAAATCAGTTCCCGGGCTGTGTGGGTTGTTTCAGCAGTGAGGAAAGGTCAATGTATATGGAAAAATTCAGAAATGCCAGAAATGTTGATGCACATTTTCATACTTGTCATTCCAGTGATCTGATATCTGTCTGCCATGAAAAGGGTCATGCACCGTAACCATACAAACATGTCAAATATTATTGGCACAGGTGGGCATATAGTGACGCGTTATCTGATTTTAAAGGTGAACACCCCGAGTAAATCAGTACAGAGAACATGAAAAAGAATGCATGTCTGTATTTCATTGATCTTTGTGAAATGCACCATTAACAAAAATAATAAACAACATACAAAGAAATGAACAAACTGACAGTCGGTTGTTGATCTCATTTCCCTCCATTTGTACAATATCGGTGTCATCACACTCATATCCACTGACCTTCCAATCAATAAACCCCCTCCTTTCCTTCTTCACAGTCTTTTAGTTGTGAAAGTCTAAATCAGTCTAGTGGAAACCTATGATTCAGTGAGCTGACATGAAACCTAAATTCTAAAATAACTGTAATTTTGGGTGACAACCTCCACTGATTCAGGTTTCCTGCCTTTCTGCGGTGCTCTCCACTGTTTGCACCGACTGTTTTGGCCAGTGGGACTGATTGCAGTCTGCACCCCACTGTACTGTTAAGACTCCATTTTAGCAGTAGGGTGGACTGTACTCGAACAGAAAGCTTTTGTCATTTAAAATCACACTTTATTGATCCCCAAAAGAGGAAATTCAATTGTTGCAGCAGTGGAGAGTCTTATACAGTGTATGTCAGTGTGGGGTGAAAGGGAAACTGTATTGAAAATGTTAGTTTTAGTATGGAAAGACTGAGTTCCACTTTCAGTTTAAATAAAACTAAATACTCTCTATGCATAAATTCTAACAAGAATGGATGATCACAGTTTTCTGCATCTTAAATCATAATTAAATTACATCTAGGAGAAGTAATTCTTCACTTTGTGAATACTATACACTCACTCATTTTGCCCATGCACGTCCATTTTATTGAGTTCAGTCACATGTACAGACAGATTGTGTTTTATAACTTATCATCATATCACTGAACCAAGACCTAAAGCATAAACACCACTTTTATGTAACATCAGGGGCATCTTTATGAAATTGACTGACAGCCACTTTTGTACAATCCAGATCTCAAATATATTAAATATCAACTTAAGTCTTCTTTTTCTTTTTCCCCAAACTCATGTCTGAGGAATTTTTAAAGTGGTAATCTTGAAGATTTCAGTCCTGGTTGATTTGGCTACAGATCACAGAATTCTGGGGGCAGCAAAACAAAGTATTGTTATTTTAACAAAGAAGCGATAATTGGCCTTTTTCCATTATTCTGAGCGCAACAATGATCTGATTTTATGCTGCACACGGCATGAGACTGCAAACAGCGGGGCACAGCGAAAAGAGTTGGTTACCTCGCTGAGCAGTTGGAGGTGTGCAGTCTATTGCCTGGAGCTCTACATCTAACAGCTCACTGTGGCTGCTCCTTCTTGTTTCATTACTCTCTGTAATATTTCAAACTCTTGCGTATGACCATTGCCTTGTTTTGTGGACACATCTTTGATGAACAATCTACTTGTGTTTCGCCAGTTAAATGCTTTTAATGTGAAGCTGCAACAGAAGGAGAAGTTCAGTTTGCATTAGCAGCAACTCAATACAGCATTATTTGCAGAAATGTCACCACAGACACCCATTACATAACAGCAAATATATAAATATTGCAATACTTTCAACAGTGGACCATAGGCTCAATTATCATTGTGTTACCTCATTAAACTCTTCCTAATTACCACTTCAATTTGGTTCACCTATTTAAAGCGGTCACTGTGTGATATTAGTCACATCCTAGTGAGTTAGTCATACTCAACTTCTTCTTCACATAGATAGATTTATCTTAAAGTTCTTTGATAATAAACTTGATGAAGCAAGTCTGGATGACCACCAGTTTAGTTGTCATGGTAACACCTGCTCTTAGTCTAACCTGATTGGAAAAAGGCTTAAGTTCGCTGACCCAAACATATTTATACTCTGCCATTACTGCAGCATCCTAAATGATGATGAAGAGCTAACAGCTTAGCGATGACAAAAAGATCAATTCAGGTGATAAATCAATGATAGACTTAGGCATCACTTGCATTTAGAAAGCAGTGAAGACAAAAGTTCTATGCATCATTTCACTTATTTCTAAAGAGGAAAACAATATGTATTGAGCTGAAAAAATACAAGGTTGGTGATAATGATAATCTTTGTAAATGTACAAGTTATGGCATTGGAAACATTTACATGTTATTATGATAACATAAACTCTGAGTCTGATACTGGCTTGTATTAATGCACACCTTTGTCCAATCATGAATATTTTATATTTATAGATATTTATTTATACCTGTCAATAAAAACATCTCCTCCTATGCATTAATCAAGTTTTCTGCAAGCTCGCAACACATATTTTGCATTCAACACACATCCCCTAATCTACAGCAAACATATGACAACACTGAAAAGTTCACTGGAAGTTTACTTGAAAAGTAATTTGCATTACTTTCAGTTTCAGCGATTTATGCCAGAAGCTGAATTATTAAGGTCTCTCATTGCCTTTCCTCTTACTACCCCCTCCTCTCCTCTGCCTCTTGTTCTTGCCAACCATTACTCTCTGTTGAGCAACCTAACTAACAAACCACTGCAGCCCTGGAACACTTAGTGAGCAGACTGACAGAGAAAAGTGGCTCACCCAGATCCAGTGTGAATGAACCACATTGGGACATACAAGTATTTTCAAGGCACATGTGCAGGGGGAAAGGGAGAGCCATAGTGTGTATGTATATCTACATGCTGTATGTGCATATGTGTGTGTGAAATTAGCAGTGTATATGTTTTTACTGTTTCTTTTTGGGGGTGAGTATCTGGCATCTCCTGCCGTAATTTGGCTCCGTGCTAAATGAAGAGTTTGGCATAAAAACAAACTAAGGATCATGAAACTAATGTTTCCACAACTCCTGCCTCTCCATCATGATGTCTCCTTCTCGCTCGTGTCCCTCATGGTTTCTTTCTCTTTGCTTTTTCCCACATATTTATCAATGTTGCTTCAGTTTTGTGCTCACAACAGCCGTAAACTTGACTGACGAGTTGACAGAAGCCAAAGCCCATTATCACCGTACCACACCGCGTTTGTGTGCCAAATGACCCCTGCTGCGGTGACAAAAACAAAGGAGTTCTACAATTCTATTATAGGCTACCAAAATAAAATTATGCATGAGCCATGCTGTAATGATTTAGCAGAGTAGAGAAAAACTTGAAAAACAATCGAACTACAAAAAATAATGACACTGAAAATCTACACAGAGTAAACAACAAAATTATAGTGATGATAAAATGATTTAATAGCCACTTTGATTTTTGTCTTTGAGTTGAGTTAACACAATCTGATTATAAACAGCAGAACAATCAAGCTAAACTAAACACATTAACTTTCAAGTACAGCATGCTGAGCTTTAGGAAATTATTTCACAATTCTTTGTTAAATTCTGTTTGTACACAAAACATTCTCAAGTTTGTCCCCTTTTGCTTTAATGCATATATTTTTTTATGTTTTTCAACTTTTATATTTTTAAAATACATCTACACTTCAAATATCATAAAATCATATTAACTCTCTTTAATTACATATTAATAATAACATATTTATACGTCTTTTCTTCAGCTCTATTATTTCTCTAACTCTCACTGTAGCACATTTTTCTTTTTTTGTCATTCCTGTTCTGTCGTCCTTTGTTTCTCCTCTTCATCTCTCCTTCTTTCCGTCTTCCTTTCTGTTACGATTGAAGGGAAAAAGGATGGAGATATACAAATACAGACAGACAGGCGGGCAGGTAGATGAGGAGTAGTTCCTTTATTAATAACTAAGAATGCACAAAATTTACAGGCGGGAAAAGAGTCCAAAAGAGAAAAAACATAAAAGCCAGTACACTAACCCCAGAAAACCGCAGGAACTCAAAGCAGAAAGTACAAAGCAAATCTGAAGAACTGAAATAACTTAAAGTCTACAACTGGCTGAGGAAAAGTCCAAAAACACAGGGATCTAAGGGAAACGGGAGATAAAACACTACAAAAGGCTGAGACGTTGACTAAAGGTACAAAACAAAAAGAACTTGACAAAATGACAAATACTGAGGGGAATACAGAGACTTGTGCTGCATTCTCGCACGTCAGAGAGTTGGAAATTACAAGCTGCGACTTTGAAAAATGATTTGAACCCATGAACAGGTGTTATTTTCTTTGCTCAAAAACTGCTCCGAAAATTCAGGTCCCCGATTTACCCGATTTGACGTCATAACAACTACAATCACAGCGTCCTCCATCGTGACTTGTAGGAGCAGTTGTATTTTAAAAGCTTTCTTTAATTACTTTTAACAAGTCATTTACTATTGTACTTACTATGTGATATGTTTACATTCTTAATATATTAGTGAAGTTGCCAGTGTTAGTTTTTGTAATAATTTATATTAGCCCACTAGTCTACTCAAGCTTCAGTGATATTAACATGATTGGCTATTGATCTGATGATGTTACTGTGTTTGCCAACGTTTTGAACATGGCATAAAGGGAGGCAAGGGTAATAGGGAACAGGTGATACTAATTGGAGCAGGACAAGCAATCACATAGGTGGGCAAAAAGACAGGAACAGGAAGTTAAAAAAAACACACACACACACACACACACACACAACAGGTGATTGATGACAAAATAAAACAGGGAGCACAGAGTCCATATGAAGTAACTCAAAGGGGCAGATCGTGACACTCTCTCATTATTGTCCACTCCTGTTATTCTCTCTCTCCGCACCCCATAGCTAAATCCGAGTGCCAGAATGCATTTGTATGGCCTAATTTGTGTGTGTGCCTGCGTACTTGTGCGGTTTGCATACTCACATGCAGGGTTTGACCTTGTTCAACCAACCGTATCAGAGCTCCTCTTTATTTTCCCACAGGTGTATATGAGAATGTGTTTGTATAGGACTGCGGGTGGGCACGTGTGTGTGTGTTTGTGTGTGTGTCCATGCTAACATGCCACATTTGTCCTTGTGCATTCAAGCATATCAGCTCTTGTCATAATTTTCACAGGTGCGTGTGCATGTCTTTGCACATGTGCTTGCTTGTGCATGCGTGCGTGCATGTGTATGTGTGTGTGTGTGTGTGTGTGTGTGTGTATGCTTAAGCCAACAGGGCACCTGCAGGCGCAGTCTATTCAATTTCGCAGGTTTGGGAGAAGAGCAGGTCACCAGTCAGACATTGTTTAGTCAAAACACACCACTCTCATACAGATACACACACACATACATATGCAAACAGTAACTGGAGAACAATTACATTCAGCAAATTAACCTGCCATTTGATTCAACAGCTTTGCTCTCTGCTTGGATGAAAGTTTTTTGGGTTTTTTCACTTGTAGCAGGGTATGGTGGATTTTCTCCTTGCATACACTGTGGGAAAAACCATGTGAAAGCCCACTTAAAGCCCCAGTTTGTCAAGTGGTTTCATCCGCCATTCTTTTTGCAGCCACTAGAGGCAGCCTCCAACAAAATGCAGCAAACTCTCCTGAGATTCAAAGTCAGAACATCATCAACAACTCATCCACTGAGGTCTCTGGTGGCCCAATGGTTAAAGGGGCATACCACATAACTGCAAAATATACAGTTTGATTTCCAGCCAGGAGGCTGAATGTCAAATCCCTCTCCGTCTGTCCTTGGACCTGGTCTCTCTCTCTCTCTCTCTCTCTCCTCGACTGGTAACTGTCAAATATAGACGAAATAAAAATGACAAAAAAATAGTTTCTGTTTCATTGAAAATACTGGGCTTACAGGTCTGTTTGGGAGTAGTAGTAATGTGTTTTTTTGACTCTCAGTCTATCAGCCATGATCGCTGCACTTGCTCATCCCTCATTAAGTAAACCCAGGCTTTTATTTCTCTTGTCAGGATCCAGGTTTGAAAGTGTTACCTCAAAAACCTGTGGCATGGGATGCATACAGTACACATCCATGATTGGGTCGTTTGTCCTAAAGCACCTGACTTTGTCTTTGTGTTTAAATTCTATTCCACTGTAACTTATTTAAAGGATACTCTAGCATTTTGCACTTAAGGTTTGATGACTCACAAGACTGATCAAAATCGAAGCAGTATGAGCTGAGATATTCTGACTTTTAGTTTGTTGTATGGGTCAAGCTCTTGGGGTGCTTTGTGCACCCCAGTGGTGTCCTTCATTCAACTCCCCTGACTCGCAAATGTGGATTTCCTGTAAACCCTACATCCCCTAATGCAAGCTCCCTGTAAAAATTGTAAGTCTTAACCACTCTGACCTTTTTTTTTTCAGATTTTGGAAAGCTCCCTCCAGAGAAACAACAAAAATCAAACAACAAATCAAACAACAGGTTTCACAGGCTGAGAAGTACTCCTTGTAACAAGTAAATTGAACATCATGTGTAAAATCCGTAGAGTTTCCCTTTAACCTCGCTGAAATTAAAAAGCTCTTTTACAGGAGTGCCCTCACAGCAAGGTTCAAATGGCCATGCTGCTGAAGTATCCGTGGACAGCAGTCTGTATCTCTTTCAGCTGCAGTAGTGGCTTCAGTGAAAAGGATCAGTCGGGAAGGTAAAATATCACATCAGCTGATGCTTGAACTTGTTGTGTGTTTTGATGTTTTATAAAATTTGATACGAGGTAAAATGTGAAGTTGTCTGCCAGGTTATCTTTGTAAATAAGAATTTAAGTGACCCTGTTCAAACAAAGCTAAACGCATCAGATGAGCAAAATATGCCTCTGATTGAAGTGTGTGTGTGTGTGTGTGTGTGTGTGTGTGTGTGTGTGTGTGTGTGTGTGTGTGTGTGTGTGTGTGCACTTGTTTTCCATTTGTGGGGTCCGAAGTGGAAGCCCACTATACTTAAGGGTAAGGGTTAGTTGTAATGGTTAAGATTAGGTTAGGGACTGTGTTATGTCAAAGACAGGTCCCCACAAAGATAGCTGGGCAAATGTGTGTGTGCGTGTGCTTCCAGTGTACGAGAAGCTGATATAATCTGAGGAAGTTGTAGGTGTGTGTAGGCATCCAGTACCTCTGCACAGCAACATGAAAAGTGTGTTGACACTGTTTATGTTTGGAACAGTTTAGTCAAGCTCTTGATCCTTTTTTTTTCTTTGAGTTTGGTTCAATTGGAGGGTGAGGAAAAAAAAAAAAGAGTATTGTACAGGCCATGTGAAAATGTGAGTCTCAGTCCTTGATAAAGCAAACTCACTTTGATTCATGAGAGACATTTGAGGTCCTCCTGAGGGCTGCAATTTCAGTTTGTGTTCAAGCTGTTTTTGATTTTACCTTCATGCCACAGACAAGTCCATCATGCTCAGTTTAAGTTACAGGTACTGGTGCTGAATCAGTGTTGACTCTCTTCTCTGCTATAATCTTTCACAGCATCTCTCAAAGTGGCATCTAAAGTAGCCGTTCCCCCGGCCACTGTGACAATAGTGAAACTGAACAAATCAAATATAAAAATGCAGCAAGATGGCGTGCTCGTATCTGATTCAGAACAAAGACAACAGGATGTAATGTAACTGCACTCGAAGTCAACAGCTATCGTAACATTAATCGCAACAAATGAAAATGAGAACATGTCAAACATTTATCATTGACAGAATTTCAATAAAGTAAACCTTCATACTGAACCTGTCAAAACAATTGAACTCACTCACTGTCTTTCATGCAGCCTATTTTCAGTCAAGTCTTCATATCCAGTGTGTTATTGCAGAACCAGTGTCTGAGAGAAAGCGAGGGAGGGAGAGTAATGAAGAGCAAGAATCAAAGAAACTGAGAATGAGAGGAAAGAGAGAGAGGGAAACGTCAAGTGTAACTGCTCTCTTTCCCTCCACTGTATTGTTTTCCCCAGAAAATCCTGAGAGAGGGCTCACATCTTGCTTTTAGATTAATGAATCTGCATCCAAATCTCCCAGGGAAAGCTCTATAAAAAACAATTCAACAATCATTTCTCTCCTCCCTTCTATCTTTTTCTCTCTCTCTCTCTCTCTCTCTCTCTCTCTCTCTCTCACACACACACACACACACACACACACACACACACAATTATTGACCAGCATCACCTTGTCTTTCTCTCCTACTTGCTCTCCTCCATTCTTGCTTACTCATGCAGAAAACCAGCATAACCCAAGAGTGTAGTGCTGAAAGACACTTTTAATGACAGTAACTGTGCTGCTTCTGCCAGAGGAGGACATGTCTCTTCTGAATTTATTTTGTCACAGACTTTCAGGCCCGGTGCTTAAATCTATCACTGTGTTTGAACGTGCACGGGAAACCAGTTTACTGGGAGAAATAAGGTCAATACAGGGCTTTGGAGAACATGTTGTACATGCTCTGGAAAGACCTGGTTATGGAATTTCACTCACCTTCTTTGATTTGGAGAGACAACAGCTGGTAGCTCATTGTAAATACCACATGGGCTCATTTTTTTTATTTTTTTATTTGTGATTGGGTGAACTAATCCTTTACGTGGATGTAAACACATTGTGCGTTTTTCTCCTTTGTCTTCTCCCTTCAGGGGGAAAAAAAAAAACTCTTAGATCAATAGAATAGTTCAATGCAGAGCCAGGAGGTAAAGCTTTATATAAGACAGACTGGAGGATGAATTGATTCATCTAATTCCATCTCATCCCCTCATTGCTTTTTCCCTCACATTGACGTAGTTTATCTTTTTTTTTTTTTTTTTTTTTTTGCCTCTCCTGCTCTCTGTTCTCTCAAAACTCAGAGACTATCAGCTTAGCCCTTGGGGTGTGGAGTACTGAAATGGTGACTGAGAAGTTGAAGTAGACAATCTAAGAGAAAGTAAAAGGCATTTGGTTCAGTGAAGCTACTGAGAAATGCTTTTCACAGAATGTATAAAGGATGAGTCTTCATGTCGAGTCGCCTTTTCACAATCCTTGTCAGTCATTTGAAACTTAAAAAATAAAAATCCCCTTCTCTGTGAGGTATTGGCTTTGCCTCTCCCTTACTCCCCCTGTGCTCCTGCTGTTTTCCACTTCCTTGCTTGTTTCCTGTATTTGTCTGTATGTGTGTGTGTGTGTGTGTGTGTGTGTGTGTGTGTGTGTGTGTGTGTGTGTGTGTGTGTGTGTGTGTTGCTGGGCGTGGCCTTCCAGAAGCACACCTGCTTCTGATCTGCTCATCAACTCAACCAGTATTTAAACCCCAGCTCTTCGTTCCAATCTTGTGGTACCACGCTCCAGCCAAAATTCTACTTTCTAAGTTGATGTTTTGCTTTTGATTCCAGCTGTATTCTTGTTCACCTCTGCCTCCTCCCCAAAACCCCCTCCCTCGATCTCTCCCCTCATCATGTCTACAAACCCCAGCCTGAGATCCAGCACCCAGTGTTCGTCCTCCCATCCGGCCCAGTTCTCTGCTTCGCCACTCATCCCGCTCTCCAGCAATCCCAGCCCCAGCCTCAAGCCATCACTCCTAAATTCTACAATAAAATGCTTTTGATCACACCGCTTAACTGCCTCTGAGTCGGGGTCCAGCCTTTGGGTGTAAAAAAACTAACCTTAATTCAAAACGTAATATTCTTCTTTTCATCCAAAGCGTAAAGGGTAATAGCTCTTAGCTGGATTCATCTCATCAGTGTACATCAGGAAAAGTACAATAATCCCCACATTTGGAATATTTAGCTATGAGACTTTGTCACAGTGTGTGCCTCTGGGGTCTGTGGCCACTAAATTCATTACTTTTAGTGCCATCATTTGCTTTGTTGCTTTTAAATCAGTTTAGGTCTTAAATTATGCAGCTAGAACAGTTACATAGAATTTTGGCAATGAAAATAAAAACAAAGCAAGGAGCATATGACTTATTTATTTTCAGAAGCACGACAGGACCACATAATGTCTTACGCAAGTTCACCTGGAACTCCCAAACTGCAAGTTAGTCTGTTTCTCTCTGTCGCTCTTTTATCACATATCAAATCACATGGATATGTTTTTGCTGCGTGAGAATCAGATTCTACTGCTCTCAGGGAAAAATACATTCACATTCATTTATAATATTTTTTATGTACATTCATAAAGTAAAATTTACTGGAAAGCACATTACAAATAGTTACTTACCTAAAGTAATAGTTCATTCCTGCGGAAAAATGTCTTCATTCCTGCTGCAGCAAAAGCTGTCCAGAGAAAAGTTAAAATAGGATATGAAAAGAAAATATATTTCATATTTTAGTTACTGAGTTGTGGATTTTCACATTATGAACTTTACAGCCTTCAAACAATCTGCCTAGGCTTATCACATTTTCCGCTGTTTAATAAACCCCTGCAGTCTTTCTATTTAACATGAGGATAATCCATTCAGAGTTGATATTTGACCTTTGCCTTTTGATGTTCTTTGATATTTTTACGCTGTTGCCTTCACCCTTGAGGTGAGTTTAGATCGGTTTCAAATGTCAGTGTTCATACACTTACACTTGCTGGGTTGACTATGTGCTCTTTCTTTTGAGTCATTGTAGTTCAGCCTATGTGCCTCAGTCCGCAGTGTGTATATTTTTGGATATGAATGAATGTCAATATTTTAAGGAACATTACCCTTGCAGCAAGATGAAGATGGGTGGCAAGCCTCAGGCAATGGGAATGTCAACAGAGAAAGCATTACAATGCACAAAATGGGCTATAAGGGAAAACATGATGAAAAATACAGTTAGACATAGTATCTGACAGTTCCCCCTTTATCACAAGCAAATCTCAAATGACACACATTTAGTTCTTTTTTTTTTCTTTTTACATAAAATACAATTCCCATTTATTACTTGATATTACTGACATAAATCGGTTGGGCAGAATATTAGAAGCTCTAACTATGTAACTCTGCAACACATTACAATTCACCAGAACCACAAACTGAAGAGTGCAAAGTTATGCCAACATCTCTCTATAATAGTTTCAACAAAACTGGAACATTACAATCTTTCTGAAGGTAATGTAGGGTTGCTGTATTAAACTGTATCGCTGCAGGTTTAGCTAGGTGCTCCATATAGAGTGCCGCAGCAGTGTACACGAATTTATGTTTCACATGGACAGGAAAAAACGACAGAAAAGTTGAGAAATAATTTGTTGAAAAGACAACAAACAAAACAAAACAAAACAAAACAACAACTTTGGACTGAACTGTGCAGAAGCCTCCTTGTAAGACACGAATATCTTTCAGTAATTACTTATTGAAAGGCTAGTGCTAGGCTGAGCATTGTGGGTCTCTGTAGGATAATACTGGTCTGTTGCTTTGGAAAAAACAAAGACAAATGCAATGGAGAATAACTGAGTTACGGTAGCATACTCAGGGATTAAAGATGCTGGAACGAGTCTGGGGGGCTTTCATTAGATGGCAGACAGTTTCTAGCAATTATTGGGTCACTCCACACTGGTTAGACCCCTGCAGAGTTAGTTATACTAACTGGCTATCAGTGATATCAGTCTGTTTTCTGCCGGTGTGCAATTTGGATAGCAGAAAAAGCAAACAGAATAATCTACACAACTTCATGTCAGTCCACTAGTATCCAAAACAAACAAACACACCCTGCAACTGAGTACTGTTGTGATGAATAAACCAATAAACTCAGTGCACCTGTGGTGTCACACCCACATATAAAGATGCACCAGCACAAAAGTATGAAAAACTGCAGCTGCAAGCTTCCGCCTCTCTGTTTACATGAGCATTAACAGGTTGCTTCTTATACAGGAGGAAAAAAAAAAGATGATCCCAGTAGTAACATTAAGCACTACTAACAGCTGTGTTTTTTTGTTGACATCAAAATGCACCCACAAGGCTTTTTGAATCTTTGCATGGGAGGCAAAAACAACATGAAAGTGACTGTAACCCTTAGCTTACTGGAGATATTCTAACAAACTTCACACGCATTGACTCAAAGTCAGGTCTCTGAGTGAAGACTGGGATTCCTTGTGTGCGTAAACACAGCTGCGGACGTATAGAAATATAATGTTATGATGCTATTTTACTGCTGGTGTCCGGTTAACACATTATTGGATTTACACATTGTGTCACTGCATAATCTTTGGATGTGTGCGCATTTACTATGATCACATTATTATGCTAAGCAACTCTTGCCCAAACTGCTGATGAAGCTGTGTGTGCTTGGATGTGTGTTACAGCTCCAGAGTGTGTGTTCCAACTCAACAAGCTTGTGAAGATGGCTTCCATACAGCAAGCAGTAATATCAGTGGTTTAATGGACCCCTTGGGGCTCACACACAACATGCACCAATGCAGGTTGTGATTACTTTTCATGATAGCTCTAATGAAGCTCCTTTGCTGATTTGCAGATTTCAGGGTCAGGGTAATGTGTGTGTGTGTGAGATTGTGTGTCTGTGTGTTTGTGTTTGTGTGTATGTTTGGCTGCCTCTCATGCATCCTGTGATACTAAAAAAGAGTTCCATGGACAGCCAATTAAAACAATCTGCAACAAAGCCCCATAGAATATATTTACTATATGCATAACAGAGACGGTACATGTTTTTTCTCTTCTTTTTTTAAATGTATTTTTAATCTAACAAGAGGATTCCACTGAGGCCGGAGTCTCCTTTGCAACACAGCCTTGTGTGAGAATAAATGAATAAAAAGTAGCCAGAAGGATAAAAATAAATCACAAAAGGGAACAATATTTTAACAGAGTAGTTAGAATAATGCTCTCAGTGGAACACCACTTCATTTAAAAATTCAGACAAGTTATTCTCGGGGCCTTGGGTAGTTGAAGCAATGTGTTACTCCTTGCTTACAGAGAAAACCGTAGTGAGTTAAAGCTGAGATTGTTGTATTGTAGTGGTGGCTGGACAACTATGATTTAATGTTGCCTATTTGGAACTATTCCGAAATATTTATTTAACATTGAACAGGGAGGGAATTTAGGGTTTCACGGGATGTTGACTGAGAAGAAGCTTAAACGCCCTGTATCCAGCACCCTGACAACGTAGGCTGACTCCACACCAGACTGTTGCACGTACAATACAGGTGTCTGGCTAAAATGCCTGGATGTCCTCAAAAACATGGAGTACTTGAAACGCAGATGAAGTATATATGCAGGCTATTTTCACAGAAGACATTTTGAGATGTCACAGTGGGAGAAGCATAGTCTTCACAGTAATTTTTTCATCATGACAGCAGTTAATTCAAGTCAACATATTTCCAATAGTAACCAGACTGAGCCTGACTCATGTGAACATGCGACTTTCACACAAATTGGATTACTGTCTATTAAAAGCAACATATTACACTGCTTAAGGCAGTCGGTAGCGGACAGGAGGAAAATTCAGAGTTGCACAGGTTGTAATTACAGTCTCCACACCTGCTGCCGTGACACTACTGATGCCCAGAGCAAGTTAAGACTGTACGTGATCTGGTCTCTCTCGCACGTAGCCTACATTAAAGCGACATCTTCTCTAAGACTTTGTCTCTCAAAAACTTGCCTCTCTTTCGCTGTTGTCTGATTACCTCAGCGTTTGTTGTTTTTCTTTTTTCCTCTTTTGCTGTCTTATACTGTACCTCTCTGTCTCTTCCTCTTGCTTTCTCTGATGACCTAGATTTAAAGCCACCTTGGTCTGCTGCAGTACCTCTCTACTGACATACACACTTTCATACACTGTAACACACACCTTACCTACTATCCATGTTTTATTAATCACTGGGCTAAGTTAAGGTTGCAACAAAAAAACAAAAGGACTGCATGAACACCAGGACAAATACAGGAAAATGCTGACACAAAGATACAAACTTAGACACACTTCAATGCACGTTTATAGCACATACATCTATACACTAATATACTCCATATGGATGCATTTGTATAAGAGCTACACATACCCTTCTAGATGCATAAGGCCACATCAACTCTCAGCTGATTTCAGCAGCTCTAGTGTTGTTCCACCATCAGCGTATTAAACTTATTGCCATAAGTGCTGTAAAGCATGTATTTCTGTGTGTTGCAATTATATGTGGCCAAAATGAAAACTTGAAACTGATCTAACATTAAATCTCCATGTCTCAGCCTGTTCATATTTTTAATCATATTAAGCCACTGCCAATATTGATATTGAATCAAATCATAGCCTAAATATGAGGAACAAAGGACAATCTATAGTAACAGTTGAGGTCAATTTATTTCCCATGAGATTCTGGGCATTAGGTTGTGGGTGGCTTATAATATTTGAGAAAACAATATAGATTATCAGAGTCATTTAACTACATCCATGTTAAATATATTACCAGTAAGATTCTTGACACATTTTCAGATAGTGTCCTTCGTCAGTTTAATTAATTAGAGAAGATAGAGTCTAATGAAGGAAAACATTGCGGGCTACTGGTACAAAATTTATTTTACTGCAGGACAAACTTGCAATTACTATTACTGCCTTCAAATGGGGGCAAGCAAAGACATCCTCACTATCCAAAAAAGCTTTCATTATCATTTTAATAAAATGACTGAACAATTTTATATCACAAAACAGGCAGTTCCTGTTTTGTTTGTTTGCTGCCAGTTCAGTCAATTAAAGTTAAAATGAGTGAAACAGCGCCCCCTGAGTAGCAATGGCTGATAATGGTAAAGTCTGCATGGTCAAAGATGGCGTTGCACCCTACAGTCATACAGGCACACCAGTCCGGAGAGGTCACAGGTGAAGCGAATATTCAATTAGTAAACACGGTCTCTGCTACACTGAGGTTGGAAGAAGAAACTCTGATGGAAATTGTGAAGCCAGTCGGAGTAAGAACTTACAATAAACTATAGAAAGTTAACTACAAGTTATATTTAAAATGAAACGGCCCAGTTTCGCTGTTATTTTGTTTTCCAGTGTTGCATATTTGCTAATGTGCTGTTGTATGGCCTGTTCGGTAGCAGCAATGGAGTGAGAGCAGAGATGAGGAATTCTGTCTACAAGCAAACAACATGATTAAGGAAGTAACAACTGCATTCGTGGATTATTATGGATATGGACCACTTCATCTTCAGGAACGAAAGGAGAGGGGACTTAGACGACGAATAGAGTAAGTCAGATACATCCTTTACCTTTGGCTTTGCTTTCTGGTTCGTTTCCTGATGGTTAAATGGCCCGCCGTGGCTGAGCTATTGTTGCTATCGTTGTTGAGTTCACATTATGTTCTGGGCTCTATTTTTGTTTGCCTGGATATTGAAGCTATTGTGACTCTGTGTCATGTCTGCACAGTCATTGTTGCAGGACAGAGTCTGCAGGGCTTTGAATAATATGGAATTTCCCCAACTTTGTAATTATTGGTTGTTCAGTCACCCGTTTAAAGAGTGTGATTTGTGAATGAGCATATGCAGAAGATGTGCTAGTTGCTTGTGAGAATTTCTTCCTTCCATTCATGTCTTGTTTTTAAGCTAATGCGTCATTAGTTTTGCTGACTAACTGAAATACTGTAGGCCTAGTTGGCTATTTTTGTATGGCATAGAGAGGAAGGTGTAAGTCATGTTCTTGATACATGCAGTGTAGATCTTGATGACTTCCTATGTGAATGATATTGTTCAATCTTTTCAGTACTCAATACTGATCCATACCTGTATCAGAGCATAAACTCTGATATGCTCTTGTAATGCTATTAGAAGACACAAGTCATGCATTTGTGGATTATTATGAATATGGAACACTTCATCTCCAGGAAAGAAAGGAGAGGGGACCTGGGCATCAAACAAGGTAAGTCAGGTACATCCTTTACTTGTGGCTTTGCTTGCTGGCTTGTTTCTTGATGGTTAAATGCCCCATAGTGGCTGTACAGTAATGATGTTTACATTGTGTTCTGTGCTGTACTTTATTTGCCTGGATATTGAAGCTATTGTGCCTCTGTGTCATGTCTGCACAGTCATTGTTGCAGGACAGAGTCTGCAGGGCTTTGAATAATATGGAATTTCCCCAACTTTGCATTTATTGGTTGTTCAGTCACCTGTTGAAAAAGTGTGATTTGTGAATGAACATGTGCAGAAGATGTGCTAGTTGCTTGTGAGAATTTCTTGTTTCCATTCATGTCCTGTTTTTAAGCTAATACGTCATTAGTTTCGTTAACTAACTGAAATACTGTAGGCCTTGTTTGCTATTTTTGTATGGCATAGATAAGACGGTGTAAGTCATGTATTTGATACATGCGGTGTGTTTTGATTTGACATTTTTATATGTGAATGCATGGTTTCTCTTGATGCACACAAAGATCTATTGTCCAAATGTCATCCTAAAGTTTAGTAATTGAACCTTCTGTGGTTTCTTGTTCTACACCACAAAGGAGTGTAATCTGGATCTTCTAGCTTTGTTGTCAAGTGACACATTGTCCTACTGTGTACCCTATTGTATTAGATGACTTGTCTGACTTGGCCCATTTTACTGTGCACGTCCATGTGTGTTTACCAGTGCAGTTTTGTCCTTGTGTTCATGTCTCCATTAGATAATCGCATTGTGCAGATTAATCTTTATTTAATCTTGTAATTCAGATGCTTCAGGCTATTTTGTGTTTGTCTATGTTTTCTGTGTGCAGCCAGTTATGCGTCTCTGTGCATAGCTGTATGTGAATGTGTGAAACATGGACAGTGCAGCCAGCTTTTGTAGAGAGATGTGAACCTGATGCACTAAGATAATTGGCCTCATATAAAAAACACAGTATACAGATAAGATATTCTTAAAGGAAAGATTTGAGTAAAAACAGTTATGGGTGTCTGTAGGATCATTGGATTTTTTTCTCACTAGCTCCTCATAGTTGCTCCAGCAACACACTGTCTGGCTCTGTAAGTCCAGTGGAGAGCTATAGTTCACACCCATCAGTGTAACCTCTCCAATTATGGCTGCAATGTTCTCATCTTGCCCTTTGTTTGAATCTTGTCCTAACCCATTAAGCACTACAAGCATGATATTATGTTAAAAAGGTCAAGTATCACAACTGCTTCTGATCATTTTATCCATTCTGCATGAAAAGCTATGAAATCCTCTTACCGTCATGGTGCTTTCAGTAACTATAATGGCTGGAGAGTGTGGTAATCGTGTGGTATAACACCTAATGACAGCTGCTTCAAGTTCTGTAAAGTAAAACCCATACATAATGCAATTTTCTTTAATTTATTATTTTTTAGTTCACTAAATAAACTAGATCTGCCTTTTTAATCCACTTTGCAACATCTATGAAAAGTGACAAAATGTCATCATGAAATAAAATTAAGAATTTTAGCAACCAACTTCTTAGACTAAGCTGTTCCCAAGAATCATTTTCATTACTTTTCAAATCAGACACATTTTTATCTTTCACCAAGTGCTGGAATTAGACTGCAGCCAAGTTTCACGATCAGTAGTTTACAACAACTCATCCTGCCCAAATCTACTGATAATAATTTATTGGCCATAGAAAGTGATCAAGCCAGTAGATGTTAAGATGCACAGGCTGAAATATTTTCCACATGTGGGCAATAAAAACACTTTTGCCTTTCAGCAGGTGTTTTGCTTTGGAATACTGCTTTCAGTATATTTTTGAGCTCACATTTCTCTTGGATTTTGGTTGGAAATAAGTAAGTGATGAGTATTTTTCCTGTTTGAATTAGACTCCTTGAACTTGTGAAAAGCTCTGCAGTGAAGGCAATAGAAACAGAAAGGTGTCTCTGGACACAGCAGCCCTGGTCACCAGTGAGCCCTTTGACATCTGGGGTTCAACTGTAGAACGCTGTGTCATCTCTATACTGCCAAAATGGGTGCTGAAATAAAATATCTACCAAAGATCAAAGCATAGATCCTGCCAACTCTGCTGTCTCAAAGGTCACATCAGTACATAATAGAATAAGATGTCGTGGGTAGAGAAGAGAGTGACATGAAGATATAAACAAAGACACTGGTAAGGGAGTACTAGTGAAATAAAAGAGAGGGAGGGGTTGGGTTTACAAAGGGGATTGGGTGAGATAAGAGGAGGAAGGAAAGAGAGAACAAGGTGTCATACAGAAACTATGATACTGCAAAGAGTCTGAACAGAGATTTCATGCTGGCGGCTTGAAACCAGAAAAGAGAGAAGTTAAAGAACAGCCACTTTTCACTTGATCTGAGTGTTGTTTGAGGATCTCTTCTTCCTTGGCCCATAGCCTGACTTTTCACCAAATTCATTTCTGCTAACTAACAAAGAAACGCGCAAACATTAATTGCTTCATGAGACATAGGCCAAAGCTCTAAATTTCAGTGCGAAGCAGGGCTGTAGCTGCAAAAATTGCTGCCAGGCTGCTTTGTAACCACATAATCTGTAACACATCATTAAATAACTGCTACAAGTATCAAAACTGTGTATTTTCCAACTCACAGATGGTAGTGTGTCTGGCAAAAATAGACCACAGGCTTGAAAAGAAAGGACTGGCATGATGTCCAGCTGCCTCACAGAGCCTGTGGACAGATCAGCACTGGATACAATCACTGCTTGTCAGCTCTGACACACGCAATATTAATGCCAGGTCAGGCTGACATTGGCCTGTAATTTCCCTAGCTATCGGAGCTGAGCTCTCTCAATTTCTTATCATTCATGCTAGCAATATTACAGCATGCTTAATGGATTATTGGCTTATCCTGGTGAAAATGTAATATTCTGGGAGAAGAGAAGATGCCTCAAGACGTTTGTGCTCTCAGCGTATTGTAGGCAGGACAAGGAGTGCCTCCTAACTATAAACAGTAAAAGGTAAAACAGTTTGAAGTGGTTAAGGTATTAGTTGGTCAACATTAGTAACTTTCAATACATTACATTCACAAGGCCTAGTAGTAACTAATATTTTATGTATTGGTAGGACATCCAGAGTCAATCAGCAGATGGGAAAATTAGAGGGATGCAAGAAAATAGTCAGAATAGAGTGATTTGTTCCTCAAAATGTTTTGAAAAAGTTTTAAAATTTGAATGGAAATCTCAGACAGGGAAGGGGGGATCGGAGATGACAAGATTTCAGTATATATTAATATCTTCCTACACCCTTGTAGTCTGTAATTGATGGTATCTAATGTGACCAGTACTGCTCACCAACAGCAAGAAGAGGTGTGCCTGTCATTACATTAAATGGGTGAAAAGACTCACTGCCTCATTGTCATTGGTTTAGAGCGCACAATGGAGATCATGGTTCTCTATCATTATCTGCATTAGGGAAAAGAAATTCACTTGCCAAAATAATTTTACATCTGAGTTTATAGGCAGGAGAAGACAGAAGCGGGTGGGTCAAATGAGCACTGCACACAGCTGAGAAGTGGTTTATTTAATTCAACTAATAGCTGAGGATAAAAACAAACCAAGGTCAAAACCTAGTATATGGCTGAACCGCATTTGGTCAATGTGCGAAAGCGACATAGTTGAAAACCAGGGTAAAGAACTGACGTCATTGCGTTGTATTTGGATTCTGCCTAGTATCAGCCAGTTTCAGCCCTTCATCTGTTTGCTTCTCTCCTTCTCTCACTCTCTATTGTACTCACATATACAGTATTTTAATACTGGTGAATTTCTAATAAAGCTGTTCTCATTTGCATGTTTTTCCTGTTTCTGTCGTCAGACAATGGAACAAGTTTAAAATAGTGACTGAAAGGCACCCCATTAAGATCAACAGTCAGTTCCGAGCCATTTCCAAGCTGCTGCTCTGCACTGCTAAAATCCTGATTTTCATAACCACGATGTCATCTGACAGAAAGACAGAATGTGCTGTGGTTTTGGCTATATGAACCTTTTTAAAGTGATCGCTCAGGGACAAAGTTAGAAGCAACAGAATATCTTAATTTTTTCTCTCACAGCGCACAGCCTCTTTCTGGGATCCACAATAGTTTAGCCTTTATTTACCTCAACTGCAGAGGGTGACAATTCATTTTGAAAGAGCAAGGGCCAATGGGGAAACTCCAACTCAGTCATGTCGCATTCGGCTGACCAATGGTGGAAATATGATCATTCATTCAGTCAGAAGGTCAGTCAGTCAATCTGTCCGTCATGGACATTCATGATTATAGGACTGGCCGAGCTGTTGCAGTCCAGCCAAAAAGACAGAAGTAGTGCAACTGCAGACACTGTCATGCGAATGAGACATACCCCTCTGATCTGTGTGAATACCAGCCACAAAGTCCTCTCAGGCTAATGCTTGCTCCTAATTGGTCAGTCTGCTGGTCAACTGAAAGGATAATGGAGTCATTTCACTGCTAATTTTAATAAGTTCACTCAGTAAGATTTTTCAAAGCAAAGAAAAAAACATGAAAGAGATGACAAGTTGAAAAAGAGTTTTAAGGGTGATTAATAAAAGAAAGTGGTGTTGATACAGAGAAAACTCTTGCTGTAGCTTCTCGGTTGTCATTTTCTCGATTTGTCACATGCCTTGTTACTCCATAACTTTTCTGGGACATGACTAAGTCTGTGCTGCATGAATCTTCAAGTTTCAGAACTCGTCACTTTTTTTTAAATATAGTACAGTTTAGTGTGAAAAAGCTCACTGGAGATGCTTTGTATTTGTCTCTGATGATCATCATGGTCACAGGCTTTCCTGAATGATACTCTTGATGAACCTTATGTGACAAATTCAGTGAATAAAAACTCTACGGGCAAATAGACTGACCCACCGCCTGGTTGGGATTGTTTTGATGTTGTCGTGTTAAATGTCAGTAGGCTGATAAGAAAGGGTTTTCTACTTTCTATCAGATGCTGGATTCCCACTGGAATACGATCCTTAACCTTAAAAGTTCTACATACTCTCTATATTTCATGTTAAAGCAGATACAAAGCAATCAGTCCTGGGTCACATAGGATTAAGAATTGAATATCTCTTTTTCTATGTCATACCAGAGGGATGCATACAGGGCTCAAATACTGACAGAGCAGTACTTCCTCTGAAGACCGACGGAGCAGTGAAAGGACAGAGGCCAAAAAAGGAACATGAAAAAAGAACAGAAAAGAGTTTCTGCCTTGAGGCGAGAGCAGCAGAGGAATCTGGCAGCCAAAAAGGAAGTGTCCAATCAAATAAGCTGCTGGTATAAAAGACTTGACTGACTGGTTTGCTGGCTACTCCAGAGTCCAGCTGCATGTGTTGATTCTTTGGCTGTGTGTGTCATGAAAGCTGCTGGTGCAATCTGGAGCTAAATGAGTCTGGCTGTCTGAGGAAGCCAAAAGCTGAAAGCTGCTTGCTAAAAAGCTGTGATGTGGTACACTATCGGGTCCTAGCTGGAGTCTGGGTCTTGCATGTTACCTGTGTGGAATGTTAGCATGCTAACTTTTGCTAATCGGCACTCTAATTAGCATTAAACACAAAGAGCAGCTGATGCTGAAGGGAATTTTTATGCAGGTATGTAGTCATAGATCGAAGTAATCAAAGTAGATATATGTCATGCTGGTGCTTGAAGAAGGGTAAGGGGTTCACCAAAGTCGTTGAGAAACATCGTCACGGAATGCTGAATATCAATACAAAATGTTGTGCCAGGCAACTGATAGATGTTGAGATATTTCTCAGGATAAGTTTAAACATTGATCTCTGGATGGCGATGTAGGAAAAGTCAGGGGATCTGCAAAGTCACTAGGATTAAGCCTCTGGTGGCTGTGAATGTCTGATCCAAAGCCGTGGACACCACAGTGCCATCCATACAGCCATGAGGTCAGTAAGGTATGTTTGTGACACAGAAGCATGGTAGTCTAGAAGAAATGCTCTAGTGGGGTGTGGTAGGTACTTGTTTTAATTAAACAAGCTTTTTTAATTTCCTTACAAGTAAAATAATATTACAAGGACTATATGTTTGTGAAAATTATCAAGAAATGCACCTTTTATTCTTCAAGAGCTGACAAGGGCATGGAGACTAGAGGGAGCAGGAACGTGTAGTGTAAATTTACCACAGCATTCAGCCTAAATCAGGACTCATCTTGACATCTGACTTATTAATGACTAGTTTACTGTCTATCTGGCCTACCTTACATCACTGAGTGCACCAGGGGATGTTTGCCTACTAGCTCACCAAACTAATTTAGGCCCCATGTGATAGGCTGTTCACTGGCTGTCACTCACTGTCACATCAGTGATGGACAAGTGCTGGTCACCACTTTGAATATAATTTATTAAGATATGGCAATTACTTATGGTGTGTTTGTGGATGTATTAAAAGCCTTTGTGTTGGAAAGCAAGGAACTCATACATTTCTGTAATCACATCACAAAATATATCGTCTTTTATCTGTCCCTTAGCACTTGTGCAGAATCTGTGAGTAGATAATAAGTAATTGTTTCAAGTCATTTTCATAAGAGCATTCTGTGTAAATATCAAATTGTTTTATCCAATACAAACACTTTAAAATGACCAAAGAAAGCAAAATGTTATTGTAAACAACATGTATACATATGTATATGTGTATACACATGTACACATGTATATGTGATATACTTCACTGTATATCATTGGGTGTAATAACCATTACAGCCTGTAGAGGCTGCTAACTATGCTTTAGACTTATTTTATTATTTTTTCAGCTATAACTGAGCCCTCACGAATTTCATGACAGGAGCACACCTGAGTTTCCTGCAACTGGAAATCAGTCAAAAACTCTGAAATTGCTTCAAATATCATCTAGTTTAAGGTTAGTATTGACCTGTCTCCAGCTCACCTCCATTTTTTCTGTTAGTACTTTCTGCATCTGCCACTATGTGTCACAGTGTGTGATGTGACTTGGTGTGTTGCCTCATTACTGTTAGCTGCAGGAGCCTCCCACTCCCTAAAGCTTTGGTTGTCCGTGTCTTGTAACCCTGGCTATTGGGACACATAGTCAGTGAAAATGAAAGGAGCTAATAAGCCAGTCTAGAAAGAACTGTGGAAATGTGGTTAGTACCAGGCGGTCTGTAGTTCCATGTATACGTAGTTACTGTATGTGTGTCTTGGTCTGGTTATTTCTCTGTTCTTTCCTCCGCTGTAAGTGGTGGTCAGACCATAAAATTACCACCTACCAAATTTAAGCAAGACTTTACTTTCGGAACGTTCTTTTGAGTAATTTTTTTGACTATTGAATATAAAGTATTTTTAAACACTTGGCAAACACAAATAATGAACTTCAAACAAAGCAAAAAAGTAAGATGTTAAGAATGAGACTAGACTGTAGTGCAAAGGTGTCATTCCTGCTGTTTGTTGCTGTATATGTGGAGCTGATTTATGAGTTTATTTTACTCTATGGTTTCATATGAATCTGACTAATGTAAGGCTATGACTACTTTTTACATGAATATATTAATGTCAACACCATGCTCCATAATCAGGTCATTAATCTTTGGTTGGGAATGCTCTGTCGATTAGTCCTGTGATTTCTTCACCACCATTTTTACTGACTATATTTACATCTCTGTCTGTAGGTATAATTACAAGCAAGCTGCTATAATTAGTCAGATAGACAAGCACATGCTGTAATTTGAGCAGTATGGCAAGAGACAGTCTTAGATGCACTGCACTACAGTTTTAAACTCAGAAAATGCTGAAATTGGCAAAATATTTCACAGTATTTTTAATGCATCTGCTCTGGTGACAGTCATGTTTGTAGGCATTGTCTTTTCAGGTTGTCTGTAATTCCATCCGTTGGGATCCGTTGTGAATGTTGCATCTCATGAAAGCCTTGAGGGAATTTCCTCAAATTTGGCACATGTGTACTTGGACTCAGAGATAAAGTGATTAGATTTTGGTGGTCAAAGGTCATGGTCACTGTGATAAGTCAAGAAATCATACGCTAATTATGACAAAACACACTCAATATCTTTTTACTAAATTCCTTCAATGTCTTCACAAGGCATGCAACCTTGAGGCAGTAATTCTTGTTGTGGAGGATGGTTCACAATATTAAGAAACACAATCTGCATGTGATGTAGCAGACAGAGTTCCCATTTTCAGAACATGTATGCTTAGAAGGTTTTGTATAAGAACCAAAAGTCCGATAGCCATGCTGGAAATAACCAGCATTTTGCTACTATTCAAACAAGTGAATATTATCTCCTTCACATCCAGGCACACCCAGCTTCTTGAAATGTTTCCTTAAATTAAAGTTACATCCCATCGTGTACGTTTTTCTTGCAGAAATGTCTCAAATCACAGATTATTTTAAAAAGAGTTCACGAGGAGGAGAATCTCGAGGACAAGTGCAGTTAATTAAAAGTTAATTCATGTTACTGATGAGATACAGTTAATTTGTCAGGACTGAAAGTAGGCCTAGTTCTCAGCCACAAGTGGAAGGTGCCGGTGGAGGAGAGGATCAGAGCGCGAGAGAGGAGTCAAGGCGAGAGTACCAACTCTTTAGGAGTGTATTAATGAGTGTATTAAAGCCGACATTTACATGATTTTAACATCAGTTTTTATTAATCTTTCCAGATTTTCTCAAAAGGGTTAGGGTTGAGAGGCTTTGACCCGAAGTGGCTGCAGACATGATGATAATGAAAATATAAATATTGCGGCGAATGTTGAAGTATTTAACAACAAAGTACAGCATAGTTTTCTTGTAACTTAAAAACACTGAACAAAATGTTTAATTCATGAACTAACTTAACCACTATAGAGAAAAACAAAGTTTGAATTGAGCATCAGCTTCTGATGTCTCAGATGCTTCTTTTACTTGGAGCATACTGCCTTGTAAGGAAGCGCAGAGTGAATTTAATTTCTGGGTCTCTGCAATCTTAAAGAGTTTATACTGTTCTTGCCAAAGACCTAATGTGTTGAAAATGTACAAATGCACATCTTATTCATATTTTTATCCTACTGAAAAAATGTGGCTGTTTGACTGAGTAGAGATTCCAGGAGGAAATCAAAAGAAAATAAATACCTTTAAAAAATAATGTAAAAAAGTAAACACAGTGGGAGCAATGTTATGCTGAGATATGAATACACCACATTTTTGTTTTTTGAAATGGTTGCTGGGTCTGATTAATTGATCAAGTCATACATTTTTGCTCGGGCTTGGTGGAGAGAACAGACTACATGTTGGATGGATGATTGTGAAATGGTTAAAGGTTTGCTGAAGTGAAACAAACATCAATCCTCATTCCCGTTGTGTGTGTAGAGCGCACTGTGCACCTATGGGTAAAAGTCCCTGAACACAAAGTATTGGTTGTCAAATTACTGCCTCCCAGAAGGCCTTGATTGCCTTCCACTATAGGATAACAATGGGACACAGGATAAAACAAGCACTTGTTATGCCTGACTCTACTATTGGATGTCCCATTTCTTTTGGTTGAGGCCATTATTGAGCTGATATTTAAATTTACTCATTTGGCAGATGTTTTAATCCAAAGCGATTTCCAAGTGAGGTACAACACGAAAGCTACAGCAGGAGACCTTGAAGTAAGTACTAAGTACTAAGTCTGTTCAATAAGACAAAGTGTAAGGAAATCAGGGAAAGAAGTGCACCTAAAGTGCAAAGTAAGTGCTAGTTAGGCATATTAGGATGTTTAAGGTGTTAGGAGAGGAGGTGCACTCGGAAGAGTCTACAAGAGATTCTTGAAGATAGAGAGGGACGTCCCTGCTCTGATAGTTCATTCCACGATTGGGGAACTACAGACGAGATCAGTCTGGACTTTGATTGTCCTGTGTGCAAGGATTGCAATACCAGCTGACATTCCTTGGAGGAACTCGGTGGCAGAGGAGGACTGTTCCCAGTTTTTTTTTTTTTTTTTTTTTTTTTCCCCCCACATACAGCAGGATCAGTGTGGAGCTTCGTCAACCCCGTGTTGACTGATTTGGCGCTGCTGTTTAACTGCATCCTGTGCTCATCTGGGGCCCAGATTGTTATGAGACCAATATTTTTTTCAGAGACTAACCCTAACCCTTGCAATGTGAGTTGTCGAGGTAGGCGAATTGTCAATCACTCATATTGCCTCCTTTCTTTTGACTACCTTTTATATTTATGATGCAACAATTTAATGAAATGTGTATGATTTAATGACTAATTATTCTCAGGAGGCAAATAACACTGCAACTTTAACTGACTCACTAATTTACTCTTTAGACTACTCATCCATAATTCAGTTCACCATGTTATGTACAATATGTTTGTGAACCACTTCTGTAGATCTTTTGATGTGCATGTAACAAGTTTTTGTACAGATGGACGAAGCAACCTAAACAAGTTGGGGATAATTTGTCACTGACTCTGTATAGTATAAAGTATGTGGGGAAGTCTCATATAATTGCCTTGGCATTTGGGACAGGAACCTTATTATCTAACCAATCATGTTCAGTAAAGTTCAAGCTATTCTTTCAACAAACTGAAGCTCGTAGTTTATTGTCCTCACACTCACATACAGTACCATTCAAGGGTGGATTATTAATTTTGATAATGTACTCTGTCATTCTTTCTTTTTGCACGATTCTTCTGCACGAACCTGTAAAAACTGTCATAGTTGAGACATTTAACTAATTTCCTCTTTCCTCTAGTCTGCCTCTTAAAGCTCACAGTATAGGCATGTGTCTTCTGCCTTTGTTTGTCTGCTTGCTTACTCCAAGCCATCCGTCCATTTCCCCATTTAATCTGTCTGTCTGCCTATTTGACAGTTACCCATCTGAATGAATAAATCATCAGATGCCAGGTGAGACAGGTCAGAGGTCTGAGGGTTAAGCGTGGTTATAATATTCCCTCATGGCTGATTCACTTCACACTTCCAGGAGTCCATCAATATTATAGATAGGTTGTGTATCCAAGGTGCCACCCTTTACAGTTTAGCCATGTTATTATTTGTTCACAGTCGCCCTGTCATGCAGTATCTGCTGCTACTGTGAAAATCCAACTGTAAATTTACTTTAGCCATGATTGTAAAACTGAAAACACATTTATTGGCCTTTTTCCCCATTCGTCATCTTAATTACCATTTTAAACTGATATGTTTTTTTCAAATATAGTAAAACTATAAATGCTTTCAAAGTTGTTTTCTAATTAAATGTGTTGACACATGTTTCGGAATTATGAATTATTAGAAACAAATTTTTCAGCCATAATTCTGAACAATCCAGCTTTGTTTCATTTCATGACCCATGGCTGCAGGGAGCATGTGGTTTGTGTGTTGGCTTGAAGGAGTTTGCATTTCCAACAAACCAGTCCTTCTGTCAATCCCAAAGTGTATTTTATCCTTCAGTCTTTGTTGTTTATTCACACAATCCTGTTTTACAATGATGCTATTCTTTTAGAAAAACAAAAAGAAAATGTCATTCCTGTGATTTTAGACAGTATTGATCAATCAATTCATTCATTTCTACCTTTCCACAAACACCTGAAAGGACCACACAACAGTAGTATAACTTTGAGAAATATGTTACTCACTGTGTGACAAGATTCAAGTTTCCATTGAAGAATCTTAAAGCTGAAACCTAAAACCTTTTGTGACATTGAAGCTGATTCATTTTTATTCCTACCTATGCTGTCCTGGAGTTAGGATTTTCAAATAGTTAGGTGCTTGTGGTTCATTGGTTCCTGCCTTTTCCTCTCTATATTTTATCATTTTTATAATATTATTTAACTTGTTCTACTTAAAAACAGGTTTTAATGCTAGATTTCTTAACTGATGCATTGACTCACTGAGTTTTAGGGGCCTGCCCTTGCTATAGTACAGGTATGGTTAAGGCTGGCACTTAAAACTGCAAGGGAGAAGTTGTAGTCATCGTAAGCCAAGATTTATTTTAAGTGTTAAGTGCGGTTACTTCAGCAAGGACACACTGCAGTACTTTGAGCACTGGTATTAAATCTAAATTATGTACTGCAGAATCATCCAATACAAATGTAATTCCTGGGCAGGCCAGGCCTAGCTAAACTCATCACTTAGTTGGGCACTACCTCTCACTCTGTGTGTGTGTGTGTGTGTGTGTGTGTGTGTGTGTGTGTGTGTGTGTGGCTCACTTTTGTCAGTTTGTGATGCCCTGAGGGTGGTTTGGGATGGTGCAAATAAAACAGTATTTAGAAGTTTGCCCGGCAAACTGAAGTTCGAACTAAAGGGTGCTCTGTCATATGAATCAAATCAGCTTTAGAGGGGGCACCCCTGATTCTGATAAAGTTGTTTGATGTCAAATAAGTGGGAATTCAGAGATTATATATTACACTGGAAATCGAATTTTCACCTCAAACCTTAGAGTTAGTGTGAGAACTGAGATGCAAATGTGCCACAATAGGGATGCACAATAAATGTATGCAGTGTTGCTGACACTTTAGATTGCTATTTCCACCTTGTTTTTCATTTTTTTTTTTTAAAACATCACTCTTTCCTCACACAGAAACAACGATCCCACTGAACAACCCATCTCAATGTACTCTTACAGCCTCATATTTGCTGCCTTCTGTGTTTCTTCTGTATGCTGAAATGACTGCCCTACATTTGAAAATGCCACATCAACTCTATTGTTGTTTGTCAAATCCATTTGAAGTTCAGTGAAAGCCAACCCACCCACAACCCGCACCCTCATCTTTGAGCTCAGAGCGCCGTCAGTGTGAGCGTTATAATGTAGGCCCTTTTGGAGTAGAGAATGGTGTGTTTCTGATTTTCTGTCTGGTTTGGTTCCCTTATAGTGAACTGGGTTGACAGCTTGAATGCTGTTACACCCTGCATTCCTCAGTTAAATCTGGCTGTAGCCCACCACTACACACTGTGTTTTACTGTGCTTTGATGGTAAAAGAAGCCTTCATGCACACGCGTTTCTCTACTCAATACATACTCAAAGGGTGGGTACACACGGGTACCCACACAGGTACACTAACTAAAGAAGCTCTGAGATGTGCAAGCTTAAAGCAGGGTCTCAGAAAATTCACACAAACTGTGAGCGTGCATGAGGACACATACAGATAATATATAGATACACATACAGATAAATGTGCAATGAAAGACAACCATGCTGAATTTACAAATGCACTTATGGTAAGTACAGGTAAATTATTCCATACTGATTCCTCTTAAAGGAATAAAGCACATTTAATAAAGATTATTTCGGAACATTTTTTTTCTTCAAATTATCTATACAATATGTACCAATTGTGGCATGAGGGTTTTTATTGGATTTTTTTATTCATATGCACTCATTTAGGGGGCACCACCTTCGGTTGAAGGAAATGTAGTTATTTATTTTTAATTCACCCAATCAGTCTAATATCAGAAGCTGTGACTTGACTCAATTCAATGGATCTCTGGTCTCTACTTCAAAGGAACTCGACAGGGCAATGAGTGAGTCTAAATAAAGAGTTTTATCAACTACTAACTGCTAATACAGAGTTAATGCAATGTCTGATAATCACCAAGATGCAGAGTGGAGCAAAATAACAGTGTATAAAAGCTGATAAAATAAACTGTATAATGAATTGGGTAATGATGGGAGAGAATATGAGAGAATATGGCTATTTATGACTGTACAACAAATTGTTACTGAAATACCTGCAAATGAAAATTGATGATGAAAATGTTATTTTATCTCAACATCAATATTACTTTAATCAAAGGAGATGAAGAGTAAGTTTCACCTACTGTGAATTACAGTGGCTGAACATTTTCCTGCGGTAGTTGTTGTTTGAATCCGGGAACTTCTTCACGATGGACTCTAGGCTGGTTTCCCTGGACATGATGTGTAGTTACTGGGCAACTGGACCCTGCCAGTTCTCTCACCTGTTTGCCGCTTGGCAGTTTGGCAGCAGGCTTTCTCCATTGCCACCGCTGTCGATTTCTATGTAGGCCTGTCTGTATGCAGTTGGGACTGGTTGAGTCTTCTGCCTGCTCTCTTGTGTGTTGATGCGAAATAAACAACTAATTATGGTACTTCACTTCTGCTTTCAGGCGCTTATGCTCTTCTCATTCAGTTGGTAAAGAGACATGTAGACAAAGGAAAAGTTTGTTGTAGAGCACATGGCAAAAAGAACACGTGGACAATAATGACAGTAGGGCAATACTTTGGTTTTATGTTCCTGAGGGCCGGCTTACATCTCAGGGGGGTGGTACCTGTCTTCTCCCTTTGTTTCAAGTAGAGAAGTGAGTAATTTTCAATGGAACTATTGCATTGTTTAATCTGAAATTTCCTCATGAATATTACACATTTGCATTCCACCATAACCCACTAAAAATATCAATACCAACTGTCAAATACCAATCAGACTATTTTTTAATGTTGTAGAATGAGGTCCTTCTCCTTCTGTGAAGATTTTGGTTGTTGGCTTCCATATTGTCTTAATTTAGTTGACACTCTGGAGCTGGTCATATTGCAAACTCTTTTATAGCCTGATGTGAGGCCAGAGTTGTCCTGTACCCAATAAACAGGATTCTGATAGTATTGGAAAATTTGAGGAAGGGAAAAAAAAATTCCAATGGTTCAGTTTGCCAGGAGTTGGATGTGAAGCTTGATACTGCTGTCATGTCTATACGATAAATATGGAGCCAAAGGCAAGGGCCGGTTAGCTTAGCTTAGCACTAAGACTGGAACCAGCTAACCTAACCTGGATCTTTTGAAGGTAAGTAAAACCACCCACAAACACCTCTGAGATATGTGTTAACTAGTATTTTATAGGTCCTGGTATTGTTCCTTTCAAACAGCCATGCAGGCTGTTTCCTTCTATTTCCAGTCTTTGTGCCCAGCTATGGTAACGTGGTGCTAGCTGTCACTTCATATTTATTGTACAGACATGAAGACTGAAAGTAGATAAGTGTTCATTTAAATATTAAATGAATATAAAGATTGTCTGTTTGATCTAAAGCTTTTAAATATGCATTTTGGAACAGTTACAAGATCTGAAGGTGGACAGACACATGGCAGAGGAACTAGGGAGAAACACACACACACACACACACACACACACATATATATACATACTCAAGATTTCTTTGTCATCTACATTCTTCCACGCTGTCTCAGTAGCCCATAAGCACATTAGCACTTACCCCTCTTTAAATTCTACTTATCTCTTTGTCTTGCTCTTTTTTCCTCTCTTTCATTCCCAAGCCCTGCTCCGTCCTGCTCTTACCCCCCTCCTTTTTCCCCCTTTTCCTCCTCTCTCTCTCTTTCACAGGCCGTCTCTCACTCATACACACAATCACATGCAGTGACATTCAGATTTCCGGCTTTTTTCAAATCCTGAATTATTAAGGGAGCCAATTTTAAGGAGGTCTGCTTCTGCATTGCTGTGAAAACACAATCTCCATTTCAACTGGAAGTGTGAGGAGAGACGTGAGTGAGTGAGCCAGAAGAGGAAAGATGAGGGAGAGAGAAATTAGGGCAGTGATTTCAAATTCCATTTATGAATAAAAAGAAAGTTTAGAAAGTTGTTCACAGGCATTAAACATTCTAAGTGTGTGGGTTTTTGGCAGTGCTGTGTTGCTGAGTGAGTAGTACAGCATGTTTGTATGTGTGTATTTCTCTGTGTTTGTGTTTGTCTCTGTAGGCTGTGGCTGTCTATGTCTGTACGTCTATGCTTGTGAGTGTTTGTATGAGCATGTACTCTGTGTCTCCCACTGTACAATAGATGTCACTGTACACCTACAGGTTTCTGCGTCAGTCCCTGACCTTTACTGTTTCATAGCATTTTATTGACCTACTCCACTTTTTGTCTTTGGGCCAACATTTTCAACTTTATTTATTTTGTTGTGACTGCAAATTGATTTTAGTGTTTTTTATTCCAGTCAAATGGTGCGAGGATCAGCAAGCTAGAAGGGTGCTCCAGGGGCTGGCTGCCAGCACTGCACCGTCTTTAAAATACAACACACTTCTTTTGCATATTTACTGCACTGTTTTTCATACCTGGACCCATTGTTGTGCACTCTGACTAAATATGTCACCACATACACACTTAGTTGTAGTTTAGTGAATCATTGGTGTAGGGTGCAAAATATATCAAAGGCACATTGCCTATGCCTGCAGGATGCAGTGACTAATTTTTTGATGGTTTTGGGGCACCCACACACATGCTGTGCATATGTGGTGTAGTTCTAAACTGAATACATAATGTTGTGGGCCTGCTTTCAGTTATGAGCAGTCTAATCAGTTATTTTTTCTTTTGATTAAATCTGTGCACTTCACTTCATAGTGCCCCGACAATCACTTGTTAAGAGACATTTAAGTTACCCCGTAAGGGCAGACAACCTTGAGTGTTGCACTTGTAAACCCCAACTAAAACCCTGTGCATAGTACTGTACAATTTTGTAATAATCTCTAATAATTCAGATATAGTATCTTTCGTTTCTGTTCTATTTTTATGGTTGTTCTTTGTTATTTCTGCTGCATTGACCCACTTTCTCCACAAATCAGGTTTGTGTTAGTTAGGCGCTGAAGTCTTGTGTGCACCATGAGCTTGACCGTGAGCTGTTCTAACCAATCTGAAATCATGTTTGACACCTTAACGTGGTTTTCTGTTGTAAGCTGCCAGTATTATATTCCTCTCTTGTGTACTGCTCCACACTGTTGTGCATGTTTCTCCCTGCACCATCATGATCTCCTCTGGTTCCAGTATGTAAAGAATCAGACTTTTGGACCCCTGTATGTTAATTATGACACTCCTTGCCTGTGTATCACACTATGTGCTGCTTGGATTCATACAGAGAGCTTCCTGAGTCCATGCTGTTAAATACAATTATTTAATGTAATTATGAGTGTCGCTGATAGGAGGATAATTAAGTCTTTCTTATCTTTCCTGATAGACATGTATTGTTATCTAGGCTGCCAGCTTACAAACCCTAACATTTAGTTCAGATGGTCTTAAACTGAAGAGACTCAGTGTTTAAAGTCTGTTTTTGACCTAAAGCTTCAGTGACTCGTCTGAATTGGAACAGTTACAAGATCCGAAGGTGGACAGACACGTGGCTAGGAACTTGGAAGAGAAACACACACGCACACACACACGAAGCACAATGAATCCTTGAATCATAGGTAAAGGAATAAAACGAGCTTAAAACGATTATCAAAAACAGGCATCCCTTACAGCTCACCCTTAACCCTGTTCACTGCCTCCTCCAAAAACCTTTTTAGAAATGCGAAGATGCTTAGAAATGGCAGCATTGCTGGTAGGATGGCTTTCATGCAGGGATGGTGGATTTAAGACACCGTGATCACACTTATCACTTAAGAGACAAACATGCTATTAGAAGATATTTTGGCATCTACAAGGAGAGCACTATAAATGATTCAGAAGCTTTATTATGTAAGAAATATATTACATACAGCCAACGTACCTTGGATGTACACATACATAGGCTATATAATATGTTTGTTATTCCCACTCCAAAAATTCGCACATGGCTCAGACTATAACAAACTGCCTCTTTGTTGATCTTCAGTGTTATGTCACAGACTCTGGTGATACAGAGATGGCAGGCTGAAAGGATGGTCATATAAGATGGCCCTGGGAGATTGCACCTGTCTCTTTACAGCATTGCATCCCACCAGATTGACACCCAGAAAAGATTATGACAAAGGATAGCTCTCATATTGTAGGACAAAAACAAGTCTTTAGAATTAAAGTCACTTGAATTTCATTTTCACCTCCCTAACAGTAATCTGAATTCATGTGCCTTCTTTTAATGGAAATGTGCCCTGGACCAGTTGCATTAGTGCTGATAATCTCCTATTTGTATAACACCATCATCAGTGGCCATAATGTCAGCCAGCTGGAAGATGCTTTGGAATGTGCAAATGATATCTGTCTGAAACAATAAGCATGTGTAAGTGTTACTGTAAATGTACATTGCTGTCGGAGTTATATAATTTAGTACTCTTGGAATATATGAACTGGCCCAGAATTGTATGTCTCATAGCTTTATTGTAGTAGGATATAGTTTATTGAACTTAAAATGATGAGTTGTAGTTTAATGCACATCGCCTACAACCCAGTAGAGCATCTATCATATTACATTGATACACTCCAGTTCTTTTTAATAATTCAAAAACTTTTATAAAACTTATTAATATATAATTATATAAAACAAAGAAAAGCAGCAGCTCCTTTCATTTCTGAAGCTGGAACCAGACAGACACTTATGCTTAAAATAATTGCCTTAAATGATTAATTGTGTATTAAAATAGTTGGTAGTAGGTTATGTTAATCAGCCTGTCGATCAATTGACTAATTGCACCAAATGGATTCTTTATGGGGGTCAGTTTAGCTTGTAATTATTACTTATGCACTTGCCTACTTATTTCTGTATTCTGCACCACTTTTACAACTTTATGTTAACTATAGTGCACTTTATTATGCAGCGACAGACATCTCAATTTTATTCCAAATTAGCACCCAATGCACTGACATTTCAGGCATTTGCCATCTACTTGTCAGCCAAAAGGGAAAGATTTCCAATTGAAGGAACTTCACTGATAGAAATAAAAACTGATTTAAAATGCTGCCTAATGATGTCTCCTGAGAAACTTACTGCTTCAGTGATGTAAAGATACCATACCAACCTTTACTACAAAGTTTTTCATAAATGTGTCCTCTCAATCACAGTATGACAAAACTCATATAATGGATAAGAGGATGGTTGAGCTCAGATCTTTACAAGGCATATTTTGTGTAATACTACTCTACTTTTTCTTAGATTTTATCATTGGGTGTGCAGAAACTCAAAGATAAGTAACAATTTAAAGATGTTTACCTCAGTAACAGAATACAAAAAGAAATACACAAAAGACTGATTCCGTCTGTGTCTGTTGACTCTTTATTCCTTCACACACACATTTTCTAACACGCTCAGATAAAGTGCACACATAGTAGTGGGAAGGTGCTATTTTGCATTCACTGCCAATAGCTTTGGTCATTGACTGGTAGCTCATGTATTCTCTGAGTCTTTTCTATATGAAACACACATACTCTCCCTGTCACTGGATTAACTGCATCAGGGATATGAGTATATTTCGTTTGCTTCAGTTATTATTGCTGCATCTATACGGGTTTGCTCCTGGCTGAGTTACCGCATAATTGAGTTTCCGTCATTCCTGATTAGACACGTTCATATTTTTCACAGTAGGATTTTATCATTTATATTTGTAGATAAACTAAACTGAAGTATGATGAAATTTGAAAAGGCTTGTGCTCATGTTCCTAACATGTTCAGGCTTTGACAGAATAACAGTACACACAAAATCACACAAAACTTTATACACACATTTATTTACCTAATAATAGTAATAATAATAATGCCTTGACCCTAATGCCTACAGTGGCCACAGTCACACACGTGCAGAAATCTTCATACGTACACATCCGTACATTTCCTCCCCTCCCTCCGGCCCATAAACATTTCATCAATGTGTCGAGAGACAAAATCAGCCTCATCAATCATTCATTCTCACATGGCAGGTAAGCCACTCTGTTCCTGCCTTCAATCACGCAACAACACCCGTTTCCTTTTATTCATGATGTGAAATTAAAAGTATTACCTCTTCCCCCAAAGCTGAGCTGTCTGTCTGTGCGAAGGGGAGAGGAGGCGGAGGAGGAGAGCACTCGGATAACGCTCTCATTTCTTCATGTGTGGGATGCTGAAGACAGTGCAAGACGACATAAATATTTAAATGAAAGTATTCAGGGAAATCTGTAACCCCCTTTTTGCTTTCGCACACATGCACACCACACACTCGGTGAATGTAAATGTTGTGGCTACGTCTGAGACTGTCCGCCTTGAGGGAACATCGACATGCACTGCATCAGTCACATGCACAGACAGAAATGTACATGCGGTAGTGGCGAGATGCAATGATGCATTTTATGTGTAGGAGTTTTATTTACCTCTACATCCTCTCGCCCGCCCTCTCTCAACGATGTGTGTGCGTGCAGCTCTGTGCATTGTTAGAGCTTGGTTATGTAACGTATGGCGACTAGTTCAGACATCTTCTAAGAGTAATTTTTTTTTCTTTGTGGCAGTTGCAGGATAGGAAGCAAGAGGATATCATTTTAGAAATACCACAGATGAGAAGAGATGAAAGGAAAGGGGAAGTGAATGAAAGAGGAAGGGAAGAGAGGAAGCAAAAAAAGTGAAAGAGAAAAAGAAAGCAGTGCAGGTCAGGAGAGGACAAGTAGAGGAGGAAGACAGGAGAAGAAGAAAGAGGAAAGATGAATCACGAGAGGCAAATTGAGAGGTGAAGAGAATTAAAAGGAAGGGGAGCAAAGGGAGTAACAAGAGTGTAAATGTTTGCTTTAAATCAACAGAAGCTCTTATCTAACACTGCAAATACACAAACAAACACACTCACATTTTCTCTCTTTAGTGTTAGATAATACAACAGAATAATCAGCAGGTATCTGCCTCCTCTCACTGGCCTCTGGATGAGAATAAAACAACGCATGACATACTGTTCCTCCTCCATCCTTCCCACTGTTGTTCCCCCCTCCCTCATCCTTCTCTCTATACTCCCACCATCATTCTATCATTCCTCCATCTCTCCCTCCATCTTCCATGCATCCCACCTGCCCTCCTTTCTCACTCTCACCAGCCTCCCCTCATTCCTCCATCCATGCACACCGTACCTCACCTCCGTCACCATCTCTCCCTCGCTTTTTTCCCCTCATGCGACTCCCCTCTCTACCTCCACATTTTTCTCCACCGTCCAACTAAACTACTTTATCTTCAGTTTTCCAAATATCACTGAACCATTCACACACATGCACACACACTCACAGAGCAACAGAGCAGGAGAGACAACAAAACATCTTCCCACAGATGATTCGAGGTTATATAAATGTTTAGCTGAATTCCTTGACATTTGCTGTTTATTTTCATTATTTCTTCGCACTGATTCTGTGATGTACAAGGACCAGGAGATTGATGTGAACTGCAGTAACCCATATTTATTTACTGTGTGAGTAGATTATTTTTTTCATTTAGAAAATCTGGGTTGAGAAAATACTAACTAATGTTCCCATTGTTGCTGCAGCACTTTTCAAATTATATAAGTGGTTTGATATTGATTTCATGGAGAGTGGGGTTAAGGCATTTCTTCACCATGAAAAATTAAAACAATCACTTTAAAAAATTTAGCTCCTAATTACAAACGTTTGACCTAACAGCAGTCGTACAAAATCTTTTTTTTAACCATTAACACAACCAAATTTAAGATATAACAAATACTGAAATTACTGGCTTTGCCGAAAATAGTTCTTTCCGGTCACTAAATTCTCAAGCATGCACAAACACATCTTTTTATCTAATCTCATGCACTGAATATGCAACATGTAACATGTGGGATGGGAGGATTCATGTGGTTTTTTTTAGCCTTTTTTGAAAAGATGACTAAGAATACATTCTTACTGTACAGCAACACCCTCGGGGAGTTGCTGTAGCAGAACGAGTTACACACATAAACACACACACACACACACACACACACACACATACACACACACGCACACAGTTGTTTGAAATCTTATTTTTGGAAAGGGGATTAAAACCAGTGTTGCTATCCGTCACATTTCTTTTCACAACTTCATCTTCTTTGTATGTGTGTGTTTGTGTGTGTCTGTGTGTGTCTGTGCAGCTGAAGGCAGGGGACTGACGGTTTGATCCATCAAAATGATTGAGGGGACACGGCACGGTTTTGTTCTTCTTTTCGCCCCCCCCCACTGAAAAAAGTTATTGTTGACCACGGACCTCTGCATTCAGGACAAACTGAGAAAACTCACTAAAAATCTGTCTCTGGAACATTTCAATCTGTCATGGAATCACAGATCCTGAATCTTCAAGCTAGCCTGACACAAAAATCCCTGTTGCCTGGGAAAACATCCTTCAGAAGAATCCTTTTTTCTCAGGAACCACATAAGATCCTTTTGAATACCATAGTGATCATATAGTTAAATAGTGTGTGCGCTCATTTAACCAAATCTACCACTGCAGTGATTGAGTATTGTTATGGTCCATATATGTGAAGTTATAAAACCAAAAGTCAAGCACAGGCCAGAATGATCCACATGAATGCTTATTGAAAAGCATGCCAGCTTTTTTTTTTTTTTGGCATGTTCAGAGATAGTAACGCTATAGGAGGCGTGATGGTCCAGGCCAAGGGGATTTCTGGTTTGTTTCCACACTGACTTATTACAAACAAAGGAGGGGGAGTAAATATGAAGTTATAGGGACTGACAGATAACTTATTCATAGGGCAGTTTTGGCAACTGTCATCCTGCATCATCAGCACTGCAAGGACCCATACATGGATATCAGATCTCAGTGGCAGCAGGCCAAGCAGCGCTTAACTGCGTGCTATGTATTTCTTTATCTTTTCTGATGCCACAAAAAGCTCACAAAGAATGACACTGAGGATTATTAATGGAGACTGCAACTGGAAGTCGTGTCATTAATCACGATGGACAGGTTGAGACAGGACTAAAAAGAGGACTCTTGTACTATCATTATTATATTGTTTGGGTGGGAGATAGAGGACGGCTTAATTTCACCCACTATTTATTGAGGAACTGCCAAAGCACATCCTCACCTCAGCTTTTTATTTCTTTTCACTTTCTGATCCCTGCACCAGCATGATGCCGAGCATGATGTGTTACTATGTTTACCAAATGAGCTTACATAATTATATAGAACGGCTCCTATGATAAGCAGGTTCACTTGATAATAGTTCAGCTTTTGAATTCAAGGTAAATGTCACATGCCTACAATCACAAAATCCTGTTGCTGGTCTTTACCTTCACAACACACAGGAACCGCACCAGAGTCTGGTCCTGTTGTTGAATCTTCATCAGAGTATGATTGACGGCTTTCACAGCAACCCATACAAACCAACCAATCAGGCAAAGGCACCAGAGTTTATTTGAACTGAACCAAACAAGTTGAGAGTGAAAATTCTAAACTTTATTTGTCCTAAAACAAAGAAGTAACAAATGTGAAGATGCTAAATTCAAACGGATGCACGGATGCAGTCGTCGCTTAACAATCCCAGCTGCAAGTTGGGACTGGAGCAGAGTGTTTGTCTGAGGCAGTAATATGGAGAGAGAGCATAGAAAGAATGTAAGTGACAAGACTCAGAAACACAGAAACACTCAGATTGCTTTAGGACAGAAACTTCTCAATTTATGGAGATATTCCTTGGATAAGAGAAAAGAAACTGCACAACTCTTGTAACCTGCTAATCAAAGCTTAAAGAAGAATTGAAAATTACCCAAATTCCTGTGGCTGTAGCCTGGGTCGGCTGATTGAATCTCTTATTCACGATGAATCAATTTAACGGGCTTGTCTGGGCCAAAAAAAGAGATCTCTTTTTGGTTTAGTTGCTGAATTCTGTCACATTCAGCACTTAGTATCTTTAGAGTGGCTGGGTGTGGTGAGAAATGGTTAATTCAGGTAGTTACTACTTAGTGATGTCAGAGTAGAAAAGTATTGTGTTGGCCTCTCTGTGGCTAAACCATTGAGCCACTACTGTTGAGCAGCTAGTGCCTCTCAGCTATGCCTACGTCCCCTATCTGAGAGGTTTTACAGCTGGGTCACTGTTTTTAGCCCCCTTATCCTCTGCCCTACGAGTGCTCCATTGACTGGGTCACAACACAGACACACACACACACACACACACACACACACACACACACACACACACACACACACACACCACATTCATCATCAACTGGGTGCTTGTCAGAGCCCTGGCAGATTACTTCCTGTCGCTGATTGTGTTTTTTTTTTTTTTTTTTATAGCCATCTTCCCACTGCCTTACAACAACTCCTGTTTCATAACCAACAGGGCATGGAAACAGTCTGTTTTATATTTATTCTACTCTTAGGCAAGATCACATGTAAAAATTCTTTACTGGCACATAAAATTACCCCTTAACACCACATTGCAAATGAAGCCTATGTTGTTGATAATGTCCCACTGTGCCTGTGGAGCTTAGAATTATGGCACATGTGTATCTTTGTTGTAACATTAACTTCACGCTGCCTTTACATTAACAGCATTGGCTTTATAGACGCTGACTAATTACATGTTAAAATTAGTTGTTATACTCATTTACTATCTGCCAGAAATCTCCCCAACAGCCTCTTATTTTAAAGCAGGTAGAACCAGTCATCCATGGCCCTGTATTGTCAGTGTCCCTTTGCTCTCAGCTCAGTGTAAATTCAGCTGATAGAATATACAGGCACAAAGTAGAAGCTGTGCACATATGGATTTTTATTGCGATAGCCAAAACAGGCCTGTTGATTACATATTTTAAGTAAAATGTTGAAACTACAAATTATCTGTGAAGTGGCCTCCTACTGAGTAGACCATCTGCTGTGATCCCTTGGGACTTCTTAGAAATTTTATTCAGATGAACACAAATAGGGCTGCTGTTTACCTATGGCGCTATGAAGACTCCTTAAAGCAATGGCGAAACACTTGAAACTTTAAAATGCTTAATAACAGATTGGGTTTATAAGCACTATTATATGAGTCTCATTGTTACTTGTTTCATGATGAAAATTCATCAAATTAAGAATTAGTATGTTTATGTTTACAAGTGTAGTCCAAATGGATGGAAATCTTATATAGAATTAAAATATGTAAATCTTAGGCAAAATACTTTGTTGGGTGTGTACAGCTCAGTGTCTGCTGAAAAGCCTTCCCTGAATACATGTAATATTAGATATCTGTTTGCCCTTGGATGAAAATCTTTTTCTGTTCTGGAGTCAGCTGCATACAAACGGAAACACAGCTCTGCAGTGGGTGCATTTCATTGTGGCTCAAAATTTGATTTTATAGCAGCTATTGGACTATAGAAATGTTACTGCTGAAAATCAATCAGTGGAGCACAGTGCTGTGTGGTGTGGGCACCCATGAGGCCATTACATTGTCAGAAGCATTTGTGTTAGCTCCATACAAACAGGGACATTGTTCTATCTTGTTTTAGTGTTTATTTTGCCACTGCACCTAAAAATCTAATTTTACTGCACGGGCTGAGGAACAGTGTGGGCTGCTGGAAATCTTAGGCTATTAAATTACAAATGTGTGTGTTTACCCACGCTTATTCCAATGTACTGTCTCAACTGGTTACATCCTGCCTTCCTGTTCACTGAAAACCCAATGACTAACAACAGGATGTACTGCTATTTTTTCTGTTGTCACAAAATGAGGAGTAAAGCATTTAAAGGGAAAATATGTGCATCTATAATGATTCTTGACCTCATTTGGTGGCCAGACAATTTCAGGACTGTTGAGGTGGCCAAAAACAACAGATGTATGAACAAAAGTCTATGTAAGTAATAATGACATTGTTTGAGCAGGTTAAAATGGCATGGCAAGTGTGTTAGTGGACCTGACATAATTTCAATATAATACTGACACTGAATTACCAATTACTATTAATGCCCCTATCAAACATCACATTATCTTTTGGTGTAATGAATAAAACAAACAAGTACAGCAGTTTTGATAATCATGAGGATATTTATCAGTCTGTCCCATGTGTTTTGTGGTTGTGTGTGGTCAAAGTACAGAAATGAAGTTAAAAATGCACAAATGGTTTGTTTGCATTTAGGTCTAATATCTATAATTGATGGAGTGTGCACACTGATGTTTCTATTTTCTTGTTTCATGTGAGACGAGCTGCAGGCGCCCCATAACACATAACAAATTTTAGTTGTCTTCATCATCAGTCCTTTTGAATAGCCTGGGCCGACATCTAAGTGTGAACATTTACAGTCCATAGATCATTTTGACTTCCTCAGCTGTGTGTGTTTAACTTATCCTTTTACCTCGTTAATAATATAGCCTCTCCTTTCCTCTCTGACACTAGTGCAGTGAATCCCTTGAATCACAGACTCTCCCCTTAACCAAACATTTACTAATTCTCAGTCTCTCTTATCAGGCATTTCTTCTAGAGCAGGTGGTGCTTGTGTTTATAGAGTCAATGTACACTTCACATTTATATTCCAAGCATTACACCAGTATTAACTGCTTTCCCTTATCACGTCTAAATGATAATTTCTCCTTTAATTTAAATCCTCCTCTTAAGCATTTATAAGCAGCATACAAACATTTAATAAATCATTTATAGCACATCATAATGTAGTTGTACAAAAGAGAAATATATACAAAACCTTATGTCAAAAATTTTGAAGGATGACCCCCTTGAATGGGTTATTGTCTAGAGGTCATCAAGGTCATGCTGATCAGAGGGGTGGGTGTGGGAAAATTTAATGTTGTAGACTTTCCCAGAGGGGATATGTTAAAGATGTGCACTGATGTGTGTGTGGGGGGGGCGGCATGTATAATACCTTTGTGAAACAGTGGTTTTAAAGGAATAGGTCATCATGCATCTGTATTCACAAGCAACAAGTATTGATGACTATGCATGAGAAATGTACGTTCTTAAAGCATAAAGCCCTTTGTGAAACAACAAGTCTTGAATACCAGCTGTAAGTCCTCCCCCCTCCCTCTCTCTGTCACTCACACACACACACACACCGACCAAGGGTTCCCTGATATATGCGAAGACAAACTGACGACTGTTGGTTTTAAGATCCGTAGAACTGAACCCAGAGTCAGAAATGTCTGTAACAGACCAATATTACAAGTCCCTGTGTTTACGTACACAGCAATCGGTGAAGGATGATCATGAGAGATACTACAGTGGTAGCAATGAAGTGCACGACATGCTATGGGAGCCTTATCCTGCTAAATACTTTGTTGCAAGAAGTTAAATGAATCAGACAAGAATGAAACCTATGCTCTATTCTACGCCTGAACTGTACCAAATAAAAAAACAAGTAGTATTTTTTTTTTTTTTTTTTACCAGCCCCGTTATCCTATGAAGAAATAAAAACGTTTAGGTATAGCATTTATTTATTTTAGAAAATAAAGTTTCCCTAAGAGATTGACTGAAAAACTCCCCCCTCCGTGTGAACCAATGAAATTGGAGGCTGAAAAAAGGAAAGACCGATAAGAGTAAGGGGTCGGGGAATGTGCTGACTACGAAATCCAACAACTGGAAAACATTCTGAATAAAGTGCGCTCCCATTCCATACAATCACTTCCCAGGGTGTATGTACTAGTGTATGTTCAGAATGTTTTCTAGTTGTTGGATTTCTGCAGCCGGCACAAAAGTGTTGGTGTCTCTGCGTCTTGAAATTTTGTTTTTAATAGTCTCGTCCAGAACCTCAGTTAACTGACTGAGGACCATTTGATCCTCTACATACATCGCAAGTTTTCTCCAGTAATGACCTATTTCATAAAAACAGGACTAATGACCTTTCCAGCAGTCGGTTACCAATCAAAGTTGTCCAGTTTTCACCACATCCTCTCTGACCAGATTATGGGCCATCCACGACATGTACGATAATCTGGTCGGAGAGGATCTTCTTTACTGATTTCAAAACGTGTAAAAGAGTCTCTGCCACGCTTTTGACTCTGTCGTTGTTCGCACAGATGTTGCGCAGGGTGAGCAGACGTTGAATTGAACGAATTGGGGGCTACAGAGTAGCTTGATCAGACCGTAAAAGTTGTCCCGGTAGAAGTCTTTCTGGCTAGGATGGTTGACGAGACATCCAAAGCAGTTTTTGTGCTGGTACTCGGGTTGAGCAGATGGAGCACGGCTGATTTTACAGAGTCGATAAACATCGACGACACCCAGCCGTCGATTTCATCCTCCCGGCTTTCCGCGCCATCCAGAGAAGATATAGGAGGAGAGGGAGGTATCGATGGGAAGGGAGGCCGTGGAGAGGGAGAAACCCTGAGAGTCCTCGATGCCGTCGTCCGAGCCGTAGGACAGAGGCGAGGGGGACCGTGGAGAGTCTTCGATGACGCCATCCGCTACGTCCGAGCCATAGGACGGAGGCGAGGATACTGTGGAGAGGAGGGAACCTGAGAGTCCTCGATACCGACGTCCTGTGTCCGAGTCGGGGGAGGAGGAGGAGGAGGAACCGCAAGGTGACTCACGCGGACCTGGAGAGCATTCAGGAGGCGGAGGTCGACTCTGGGGTACAACCTTGGCCATTGACAGTAAGATGGAGGAGGAGGAGGAGCCCTCCGTACCCTGGGACCTACTCCCCCAGTAGGATATTAGACATTTACATCGGCAGCACTGCTTCTGAGATAGCATCTTGTGAGAACTGTTGATTGTCCGGAAGATGTCCGAAAGTCTCTTTTGCGCTCTCCTTATATAGTGTAGAGATGCGGCTAATGCGAAAAGGGGCGGGGTTCGGGGGATGACGAAGGTGCGGTTTAGAATAACTGTTTTTTTCACCGCTAAAGTGTCCCTCCAGTTACGGCAGATGTGGAAGAGAGAGCTAATTTTTGCAGCTATTTCACAGCCGGTATTCAAGACTTGTTGTTTCACAAAGGGCTTTATGCTTTAAGAACGTACGAACGTTCTCATGCATAGTTATCCATACTTGTTGCTTGTGAATACAGATGCATGATGACCTATTCCTTTAAAACCACTGTTTCACAAAGGTATTATACATGTCCCCCCTCACACATCAGTGCACATCTTTAACATATCCCCTATGGGAAGTCTACAACATAAAATTTTCCCACACCCACCCCTCTGATCAGCATGACCTTGATGACCTCTAGACAATAACCCATTCAAGGGGGTCATCCATCAAAATTTTTGACATAAAGTTGTGTATATATCTCTCTTACACAACTAAAAGGACATTTTAAAATATTTATCATACAGCAGTATTCGTCAGCAATATTAACTTCTTCTGTAACTCTAATATTATATTATGTAAATGTTTCACTGTATTTTCATTCATTATCTTTTATCATTTATACACCAGCATCCACGTATGTGTGCACACAGGCGGAATTATAGTGGTTGACAAATACATTTTTAAACTCTTATAACTTCTTACAACTACTTCGTGTGTTGTAAATACTGTAAATATGAGGATTTAAAGGAAAGTCTTGCCCACCAAAGCATTTGCCGAGATGTAGTACCACAACAGAACAGGGCGAGAAACCAACAGGTGACCGAACAGGTTGAAAACAGTTTAGTTATTTTTGATTACACCTTATTGTTTTGTTTTCTGGGCACTCCACACTTTAGGGCTGTCACTTTCTCCAAAAATTGATTTTGAACAAATCTGAAATGACTTGCAAATCATTCAAATGAATTTTAAATTTATTTTTCTTATTTAAATTTTTTGGGGTTTCGGAGCGCCCTCTGCTGGATAACAAGACTTGGACTTCAAAAGGTCTGTTGTACTTTAAGACTGTAAATTTTAATTCAGACACATCATTACAGTTTGAATGTTAACTTATTCCTCCACGTTCAAACACGTTAGAATGTTGAATAGGAAGTGTATGGTGTGTCTGGTTATGCTTCCTAAAGAGGTTTGGTTTTCTGTCACCTTTTTAATCACTATTAAGTTTGCATGTCTGATAAATGCATATCAGAGGGAGAAAGTTCAGCATAATATGTAGAAGACTGTGGAAATGCAACATTGGCAAATCAGGCTGTTTATTTTACACAGAATGCCAAGATGGTGGTTTGAATTGGATGAAGTTTATGATTTGTTTGTATTGCCAGCCCTGTCTAGTGGACTCCATCCATTTCGGTGCAGGTGGAAGAAAAAAAAAAAAAAAGGAAGAATCATACAACCCCATGAAACTGCCACTTTGCTTGGGAACAGTCACTCTGATTGATCTGTACCGCTCTTAAATTAGGCCCCTCACGATGAACAAGATTGCCCTTCAGCTCCAGCACTGTGGGGACAGGAGGCAGGAGTCAAGCAGAGCTCACATATTAAGCACTACATCCTTTCTTGTCTACCACAAAACATATAGGGTAACCTCACTTCTGGCAATTCTCCATCAAATTGTCAGCCATATCAGCTGCTCAGCACCAGCACTCAGAGCTGAGAGACTCATCAGGCAGAGGGAGAGAGTTTACCACCTCTCTGAGAATTGGGCCTTCTAATTTGACCGTCTGTCAAACTGCTCTTGGATTCAGCAGCTGGGGAAGAGGAAACCTGGACAAAATAATAGTATATCAACAAGCAACTGGGGTTCCTGGAGAGGAAAAGTTTGTCAGCTCTTGACTTCTCTGATTATTTTTGAAAGAACTGGTTTCAAGAAATACTTTTTGGTTTAGTTATCTTTTTAAGGAAGCAGTGAGATAACAGTACATTGCATGCTTGGTTCTGTTATTCTTTCTGGCAATTTTCTTTATGTGGGAGGAAGTGGCAGACATAATTATAATAAATGAAAAATCACTCCCTCACTGGATTTTGGTAGCAATTACACTCATCTTGATTCTTATTCTTCCTCGGTGTGTGTGTGAGTGTAGGTACTAAGCATAAATGTGTGATTGCGATATGTGTGTGCACATGCTTTGTTTGCAGCTAAAGCCAGACTGTTACTTAATTGCGTCCACATTTACGGTATAATAATGAAAACTAAAACATAGTGGGAAATAGCTCATGTGGAGATGTGTCAGAAAACAGCAAACAGAATAAGGGCTGTGCAGCAAGGCCAAAAAAACTGAATCTTGATTTGATTTTATGATTGAAAATATATACACACAGGGGGTTCCAAAGGTTCCAAAAGTCTGAGACCATTTACCCAATATATTTAGGACGTCATGTGGCAGAAAGTAAAAAAAAAAAAAAAACTTGCACCACCTGCAAAGCTATGTTAGTTATACCCATTCAAACAATGCAGGTAATCCCACAGAGCTCGGAACTGTTGGAACCAGATGCTTCAACTAACTGGAAGAGGCACTTTAATTAATAGATTCAGAAGAAACTGAGCAGAAAAGTCAGCACACCCATTCTCCTGACAAAACCTTAGCCTGATGTCCACAGACAGCTGTTGGCTAGAAGTAGCTGTCCAGCAGGTAGGGACTGAATGAAGTATAATCTAGCGACTGGTCACTCAACTCAGGGGAATTCATCTGTGACTTCATCTTTAGTAACCAGAAATAATGGATCGTCACTGATCACCATATGCTAAGACCTCTGAAATAGGTCGGCCCCTCTCAGAATCAGCTGTTAAATTCACTGCCAGGAAATTAAAGCTAGTGAGCCACGCAGGTATGGGCATGGACACGTGTCGTCACAACCATTCTGTAAACTGTGACAGGCGTGTATATAGTGTAACTATTCATGTCACACTTTAACCTTTCTGTGCACATTTAAAAAGAACTTGAATTTCAAAATGTAAACATTTTACACATTGAGCACAAACATTTTTTTTTTAATTTGACTGAATTAATTTGGTATGTCATCCAGCCCTACTAAATACTGTCTGTTTACCTAAGTTGTATTGGGAAGCATTAATCACTTGGTCATACCACATCGAGTATAGATACCTCAGCAAACCCCACTGAGGGTAATAAACCAAGAAATGCTGAGATTTATTGCCAATGAATTCAACCTCATTGGCTGGAGGAAGATTACTTTATTTCTTCTTTCTAAAGTCTCTCTTTAAAGTAAGTTTAAAGTAACTAAATTAATTTTCTTGTGTTACTGTATAATTACGTAAGCAGTTAGTTCCTCTTGAAGCAGTGATCTCACCTGTATGTTTGAAGCAAATGTAAACCTTGGAACTGACAATCGGTGGAAATAATGAGTTACATTTACTCTTCTTACTGTAACAAAGTTGTTTTTTGTGTATTTTTGTGTATATAAAGTTTTATCTGAAGTATTGCACTTCACTGCATTTGAAGTTGCAATCATTATACAGTAAAACCAAAAGCTGCTGCAGGGAAGAAGCTGCTGGTGAGTCTGCGGCATCATGGTCTGCGGCTTCAGAGAAGAGCTGCTCTCAGCACATGGTCTCGATACATGTTCTGAATGTTTATATTCATTGACTGAGTGTCGAGGTGCAACGCGTGCGTTCACGCTTGTGCCAAGTCTTGCAGTTGTGAACAGTACAAAAATGCACTACTATGCAATAAAATGAAGGACCGTGGTGTTATACGGCCATGGCATAGATTTAAAAAAAAAAAAAAAGATTAATTAATCATTGATTTTAATGCACCACCCAGAGAGCATGCCATATAACCCAAATCAAACACACCTGCAATGTTGCATGACCTACAGGTACATGCTGGATGTAGCTAAATGCTAAAATGCTCACAGACGATCCTGCAGTAACACTGAGCAGGATCCTCTGTTTTCAGTTAGGTATGCGCCGACTTCTGTGTTTGACAGCCTCCGTTGTGACTGCAGAGCTCATTCACCTCAATGTTGGAAAACTTTGAGGAGTGAGTGGGACAGAGAGGCTGAGTAGGCTGGTTATGTTTTGCATTGAGAACAAATGAGCAGAGAAGTTTAACCTAGATCAGATTGTGGAGGACTCGCAGTGACATTTAGACAGGTGCGTACGACAACAAATTACTGACTGTTGTAACTCACTATACAGAGGAGAGCATCAACACCCACCGCATTGCCTGGCAGTGTAGCATTGTGTGTGAGCACTACACTGTGTGCAAAAACTCTTTCGCTTTCTTTTTCCTTTTTTTTTCTGGGTGTTTGTCGGCTGCAGCCACTGTGGAGTTAGTGTTGTTTACAGGTCTCGCCCTATTTGAATGTACTTTATCAGGTAACCTAAAATTGTTTTTTAAATGAATGGTCGTGTCATATAATTTTATCACCATATAATATATTTTTACTCCTCTTATAACACAGTAACTTTTAATCAGAGCAAACTGACTTACTTTTGCTCTTTTCTGAGTACTTTTTTTTTTTTTTTACACAATTAGTTTTACTTATACTTCAGTAAAATTTTGTTAAAGTACTAACTCAAGAAAACAAGCAACAAGCAGCACACAAATCAAGCTTGTTGGCGATAAAATATTACACCACTTGTGTAGTAATCTGGGCATTAATGCTACGACTTGATCGTAAACCATTGCAGCAGGTCCCAAAGGTTATCTTACATCGATTTCTTCTATCACAATGCTACAACACATTCAGGCACAGAGTCATTTGCAAAGGCCCAGTCTTATCTTTTCCAGCAGCTCCTTTGAAAGACAATTAAAACATGCATGGAGGTAAAATAAGCTGTAAACTAACGCTGACATTGTGTGTCATATTACAGTCTTTGTTTAATGATAATTTATAACCTTTATTTCATCAGTGTAGTTGAGCTGTGTATGAATGCTTTTTTTTTTTCCTTGAGCTCCCTGCTCTGCTCTCACACAGTTACACATTCACACCTGAAAGCTGCCCAGTATAACCAGAGGCTGATCTGTGTGCCACTGAGCAGCTCCACTGGAGCAGCTGGGGGTTAAGTGTCTTGTTCAAGGGCACCTTAGCAAGCACCAGCTTTTTCATTTTCCCCTGCCAGATTTATCCTGCTGGTCCTGTTCGCAGAAAATGGTCTGCCTCTCAGCTCACAAGAAGCATGAGAGAGGTGCTATTAAAAGTGGGTTAGAGTCCATCACTGCTCTTAAAATACTTTTTCAAATATCGGCTGGTGTATCTCAGGCAGCAATTGTTAAAGTAAAGATTAATCAAGATTAATAGACACCATTTTGGTATGAAAGTGTTAAGTTCAACCCATGTTTCCAGGCAACGCAACAGGAAGCCTCCACGTTGGTAAGTGGATTTTGTGATTTTAAGTTCCCAGTAATGGTGCCAGAGAAAGTGAAACTGCTGTGTACTGCCGACTGACTGAAACAGCAGCCAGGTGGAGTTGAAAGACATGACCGTAGCTCAACCCTCCATATCAAGGCCTTAGGGGAGCTTCAGAGACTGGCACAACTTCACTAATGATGGGTGAAATGTTTCATCTCTTCATCACATCCCACCCATCAAACTGTCTCGCTCTTTCTGTCTATCATTCGGTTTCTTGTGGTCTGTCTTCCACTTTGTCCCCCTCCCCACGTCCTCTCATCTTATCTGTCTCGCACTGACTCTACTTTCCTACTCACATTCTGTCCTCCTTGTCCTCAAGTCCCTCCTTCAGTCTCGTCTCGTCTTCCACGCCGTCTCTCTTTACGCTGCATCAGTGTGGGCTGTATGGACTACACTGCCAGCGAGGAGTCTAAAGGCTGAAACACACTACCTGCATGTGCAGCGAACATCTTGGATTTCAAGATTTCAGCGCCCATGTTAACAGGTTAGAGTGAACATACTACCTGCGTGACACGCAGTTCTCAACAAGAACAGACGGGGAAAACCTCTGTTAGTGACATTGACTTTATATGAGCAACATTACATAAAACTGACACCTTTCACTATAGTTTCAATGTCTAGGCTGAATCTGAATATGATAGTTATATTTTTTTTTTATTTCAGAAAATGAATGTGGAGACAGTGGAGGACAGATGTACTATATGTTCATAACAGAAACCCAGTGTAAGCAATAATTGAATTATGTCAATAATGTAACAGGTAAAGGGCAGTATTTTTCTGGTGCACCCTCTGTCTCTCTCGCTCTGTGTATGTGTCTTGCTCTGAACAATGGTAAACAAAAGTCAAGGCCAAAGATGGAGCTGGCAGTAGCAGTGATGCAGCAGGCATGCAGCCAGTGAACACACACACACACACACACACACACACACACACACACACACACACACGTGCCGCAGAAGTGCCGCCAAGCACGCACAATGCAAGCAGTGTGCCGTGTGTGTGTGTGTGTATGCTCTGTGTTAAGAGAGAATGTATGGGGGGGGCACACAGCTGGTTGATTGATTATCTGTCATACAGTGAGATAGGAGACTCATTCTGCAACCTTTTGTGTCTGTCTGTGTGTGTGTCTGGATGGATGTCACTGACAAGGATGCTGCAGGATGTGTTGAAATGAAAGAGGGAAAGGCGGATTCCAAAAAAATGTTTGACTTAAAAAGAAAAGAACTGCAGACTCACACTTGTATGTAGCATCACATGTGCCAGTGTGTGTATCTCTATAGATACATATATGATGCTGTGATGCTACGATATATAAGTAATGTACTCTGTACTTGCGAGCACATTGCCAGGCATGCGAATCTGCACATGTGGCTGCCTCCATGTTTCCCAGAGTGCTGTCCTTCCTCCTGATAGACTGTGAGTCATGAGTCACTGGTTAGCATGCTGGCCAATAATAGGATGATAAATGGGCCGCTGCTCAGTGTTCTGCAGTGTGATTGGGTGATTTAATACCAACTGGTCCACAGGTTACTTGCGTTGTACATTGATCCACATTATTCAGATGGCTCATTGGCTTCTGTGTGTGTGTTAATTTATGTACTTGTGTATCTGTGTGCAACAATTGGTTAATATGTACTTCATTATTTCTTAATTATAATCTTAATTATATATCATAATTTATTTTCTAACGTGTAATGCTCATGGCTTGAGAATTAATAAAGCAAAAATGTTTTGCTTGCACAAATGTGCAAACAAATGAGTCATGACTTGAAAGTCATTTGGGTGTTAATGGGGAGCTAAGGCCTAGGCTTAGAAATGTAAAACAGTGCATGTGCAATGTCTGGTAGACAATTTAACATTTAGCAGTGAAAGAGCCACATATTTCCCGAAAGGCTATTGGTTATCTATCTTGCAGTTTCAGGCTGCCAGTGTTTTGTAATGCAGTTTATTTCAGCAGCTACAATGGATTGATGACAAAATTGATAACAAAAAAATTTTAACAGCGAAAGAATCAGAGCTGAAGATGAGGTTACTGTGTCAGCCCCTTCACAAATCAAAGAGCAACACCCCGCCATGATAGACAAACAACCATACAAGGGGAATTTATATTTAGGATGAGACAACAACACCAGTGTCTCCAGAGACAGTCGCTGCAGTGGATCAGTACACAGTATAATGCACTTTTTAAAACATGCTGTGTTTTGAGTAAAGGACAATACTTTCATTTTTTTTCTGACAGGAAATGTATTGTAAGCTGAAGCAGGTAGGTGATGCAAGTATAGAGGAAGTGGGAGTACATCATTTTATAAAGTACACTTTATGATTTAAGTTGTGAAATACAATGTAAGCGTGTGCAGGGGTGGAGCTTTTTTCCCCTTTATTTATTATATTAATCGGACTAAACTGTTCAGAGAGAGAGAGAGAGAGAGAGAGAGAGAGAGAGAGAGAGAGAGAGAGAGAGAGAGAGAGAGAAATATTATATAAGAGATGTTAATTAGAGATATCCAACCAAAAACAGGGCATGCATTATATTTCTTGATTTATTTCTTAATCTTTGTGAGTGAATCCATCCCTGAATAAAAACATCTACAGGCCACAGAGAAAATTAGAGCAAGGCTCTTCAGGCCTACTTACAAAATGCAACCAGCAATAGAGTGTTATTGCAGCTGCATGTTACTCATAATCTCTAAATCCCTGTTGGCACTGGTGAAAGATGTCCTACAGGTCTATATATAATTCTCTTATTCAGGTTTAAAGAATACTTTCCTCTGAGGATTTCTTCTTAGATCGTCACTCAACCTTCCAGTACAGTGCGAAGGATGGGCTGTTGACGGTGCAGAAAAGTCTGCATTTGTTTTAGTTAAAGAAGCAGCTGCTGGGAACTTATTGCTAAATTAAGCTGATTGGTGGACACAGGTCCATGGGGTTTCTATCCTAGCCAGTCGCTTCTTGCCTGTTGGGACATGCAGTAGTCATATTTCTTTTTCCATATCTTTGCATTAGTCATATCTTTTGGTCCTATTATATAATCCTTTTCAGACTATCTGGCTGTCCCCACAGTAATACAGACTCCTGGCCTATAGTTAATAATGCTGCCAGAAGCATGTACTGTTGGCATTACTACATTACTCATAATCTTTTTAACACCATTTCATGCATTATTAAGGACTCAGATGTGGTCTTTTCCTCCTGCACTATGTGATGCTGACCTGCTGGAGTGTTGCAACTCACAGATCGATACTGACACTGTACACACTGAGTAATACGTACACACTGTAATTTACATGTACAGAGGTTTGAAGAGGGAATTCTCCCATCCCAGAATCCAATCAAGTTTAAAAAAAATTAAAAAATAAAGAAAAACAACTACTATACTATTAATCAACCACCATGATTCAAACTGAAAGTTTCAAACAGGAGGGTAGAGTCTGAGGAGTTGCAGTTTGCTGTAGTTAGTATACAACTTGTATTTACCTTCAGCTGTTAAATGCTTCCCTCACCCTCGCACATTTTAGTGCAAGAACAGCAAGTGAAAAGTGTTATTTTTCTCTGTTTAAAGCCTCATGACACTTTAAGGGGGGAAAAAAAATGCAAACGTACCACTAAGCTTGTTCTCCTAATGTTCAAATCTGTCTGAATTAAGCCAGTTCAGATGTTTTATTTAGACATGTGCTTAAGTTTCACTTTGATTTGGATTTATTTATGTGGGGTACAAGTACGCCACTGGTAGTGATGTTTCCCCCTCGTCATGTTGCTACCACAGTAGTTTGTGTCCTGTGTTTTATCGTTCACATGTGCTCTTGAAAAAACCTTTTTTGTTGACATCATATTAATATTTAAGAAACTGGGTTTTGCAAAGTAGACCCCGAAGATCGTGGATGGCTCGGGTCACACATTCATGTTCAGATCTTGCTTCTGAAACTCGTGATGCCACAGTAAGTAGATAACATTTTTTAGATTGTTTCTTTATTCTTCATCAATAGTAACACAAAAAACATCATCAGCTTCTGAGACTGACTTTGGTAGTCAAAATAAGAGATAAGAAAAACTGTCATCTGGAAAGCAGGAGCAGGAGAACTTGCCATCAAATCATCGCTGGGTCTGTGTTTGAGAAAACAGACACAGTGAAAAGTCCCAAAGGAATTTGCAAGTGATGCTGCATTGGCTGTTTTTCTCATTTCCAAGTAGGTGAACTACATTTTATCAAAGACTTGCCTCTCTCTGATTTGCTGTCTGGAGAGCACTCATGTTGTTTCAGTGCTCGGCATAATGACGGTGCCTGAAATTCATTAAAGTGCGAATGCGATATACACATTTTGTTACCCTACAGGAGGCAAATAGACGACCACTGTGAGTCTTGGCCGGTCGTTGAACAACTAGTGTGTCATAGCTACATTAGCTTTTTTAACGTGAAGGTTATGGTTGTACGAACAACTTAGATTGACATAAAAATACATTAGTTACAGCACACAGACAACTGTGCCACATGTCATCAAGTGTTAGCATTTATTGTAACTCCTTGGGAACCATTCCACCCGTGGGTGCAAACTCCTACCTGCCGTAAGCAGGCCCACTATAAATGATTTTGCAATATATTTCAGCCCAGGGCTTCCTACCTGTGGTGCTTTCACACATGACTAGAGTACCAATGTGCTTATAATATTTAATAGTTTTTTTAGCCTGAGTCTCCGGATCAGAGGAAAAAAACGGTTCACATGGGTCGTGGGTTGAAATGTTTTAAGAACCTCCAATTTAAAGCCAAAAGCATGTTCCAAGTACGTTTATCAAGAATTATCACAACCTGACAACCCATGAAAGAAAACTGGCAAGCATCCATGGCAAAGCTTCAAGGATTAGACATTTTCTTCTGACTGTTTTTCCTTTTCTGTGTAATTGTAGGGATTTACACATACGTACACAGAGATTAATCAGACAAAAATAATATTGAATATTTCCAGTTTCAACATGTGCTTATCACTGCGTGGTGACATAGATAGGTATCCATAGCAGCAGGCTTTTGCACATGCACCGTGCAATTTACACCAGTATTTCTAGATAATTTAATAATTACAATCATTTGCAAAGTGTCATCAGCAGCGGCTTCCTTTTTTTTCATGAGCAACAGCCAGAGCGGAGTCTCATTGGCTGGCTGCGGCTACTGCAGATAGTTATGGCAGACCAAGGAGCTGGACACCCTGAGGAGAAGGACATCACATTAAGTCTGTGCTGCTACACAGAACATTTATGGCTCTCATGCTGGGATCCCAAATTATTCCTAATAAGTCATCGGAACAAACACATGGTCACAGTTCTAGTTGCCTTTTAGACGTGGCGGACACGACTTTATAAAAAGCAAAGCTAAAGTTTCATGGAATTTGTGCGAACTGTAGATTCGTGAGAGAACGACAGCAGTCTCACCTTGAGAGCATGACTCATATCCCGTGACTTTTGGTTTTTGAACAGTAAAATTGGACGCTCTGATCTGAACAACATTTTACTGACTTGGAAGTTGTGGGCTACATCAAAGCATCAAGCATTGATTTCCCAAAAGCCAAATATTGTTGCAGCTGCTTCTACGCTGACCCACAGGACTCCTTGGATCTAAACTAAGTTTTCTCTCAACTCCTATCTGACCTACAGGCCTGCACACTACCCAGAGAAGTATTATTCACACACAGATCTTTTGAATTCTCTCTCATTTGCCATCCATTTCTTCCTCTGACTGGTCTTTCTTTCTCCCATCCTCGCTGCTTGTCTGTCTGTCATTTTGTTGTTTTTTTCTTTTTTTTTTTTTTTAAAGAAAAGAGTCTTTTAAGCATTCCTGTAGAACGTGAGTGTTGTGAGAAGCAAGAGGCGATGCATTATTTATTGTGTGCCATCACAGACTACACGAGTGGAGTCAGAGTGGTTCGAAAAGCTGGGTGGGCCTGTTGGGGAAATAGTATCAAGCAGCTCCCCAAGGCCAATCGTATCATACTGGTTTAGCAGGGAGTTTTAGAAGTCGATGCTAAAATGCCTGCTATAATATTTTGCAAGCGGCACAAAATTCTATTTCAGCACCAGCGCCAAGTGACCCAAACTGTCGTGGACTGCCACCAGAGTTCTTTGCCTTAATGCCAAGTCTAAAAATAAGACACTTCTTACCACCAAAAGACTGTAGCTATTACTCAGAGATAACATCTACAGACCTGGATCAGACAACAGCGAGAAATGGTGCTCCAGTAGTCCACAGAGAACTGTTTGTATAAATGTGACAAAGAAGGGAGCGCAGCTGATGAACAAAAAATGTCATACTTAAATGTGCCTAAAATTTAAGCAAACAATAATCATTTCTCATTTATCGATCTGAAAACTAATTTAACTAAGTGCCCATTTACTACAGGTCCCAACATGTTTAATTGACCATGTGTCCCAGGATGAGACTAAGCTTTGCTTAATTGCTTAATTAAACTACTTCAAGTCTAAAATTCAATAGTTATGAGCTCCGAGGTCAGGCTCAACATGAAGCAGAGTAAGTTGCCCAGACCAATGTTTCCCAAACCTTTTATTTGACATACCTCTTCATTGAAACCACCTGGCACATTCCAGATGTTTGCATTTGAACTGAGTTTAGACTGTATATTATATATTATATTATATATTAATGGTAGAAACTCTGAGACTCTACTGAGTGTCACAAGATGGACAGTTCAACCATTTATGAACTACTTTGAGATAACTATTTGAACCATTTTTTCTGTTGGGCTCAGCAGTGAGTGTTTCACTCGCATTTGTGACTAAAAGTAGATGTGTGTAAATAAATTTTATACTGTTTAAACTTTAAACTGCTTTAATCTGTATAAATAATCCCATAATTGTTAAATAAATTAAGTCTGAAGCAGAAGTAATTAAGATCCTAGTGTACCTTTTGTATTCAAATAAATCATTTTGCTTGTAAATGCCTCCTGACTTCATCAAGTAAAAACACATTATTTGATGAGTTTTTATTGCACTCCTAAACTTTGTGCGTTTTATTGGGAAAAAATAAATTAGGCATCAAGCCCCATCACTGTTTCAACTAACTAGCTTTCACACACTCCAAATCACAACATTGTTCAGGTGTTTTAGCTGGCTCAATATCTGGATATATGTTTTGAGTATGACATGGCTGGGAATTACTGCGCTAAAGTCTCCTCATAAGGTGATTATGTTGGGTAAAACAGCAGTAGGAGATTAAGACAGAATCAAGGTTTATATTTACAATCATAAAAGAAACATTTTTGATAACAGTATAGTATAAGCCGTAAACTGGGGACTGGGCGGTTTTTACTTTAAATAATTAAGTTTTAAATATGTCTTGTAGCAGATTGCTCCTGTTTTTTCACCTTCTCGCACCTTGTCTGTATCTTTTTAATTCTCACTGCCGTCTTTCTTGGTTTTGTCTCATCTGTTATTTTAGCCCAGCTCTCTGTTTTAATGAAAACTAGACAAATTTAAATTTGCTCTTGTTGAGAATCCAGGCACCACCTTCAGTTGAAGGAAAATAGACCAAATTAATCAGTCTTATAGTCAGAAGTAGTAAATGTCTGCAAGCAACTGTTATGCTTTCATTATTAATCCCTCCTTTATTCAGAGTTCAGACTGAGATGAAAAAAATGATTGTTGTTATATTGTTATGTTACTAAAAAATGTTTATCTTTTGAATGGCGAAATGAACTGATCACTTAGTTTGGCGATAGTTAAATGAAGTATGCGGTTCAGAGTTACCAGAGGATGGAGGGACACTAGGGGGCAATCAGCTTCTCTAGGACTGAAAAATAAGAATCTTTAGCACTATCAAACATCAACTCCTTTCACAGACAGCAAGTAAAGTTTGCTTGCTGAGCTGAACACTCAGTGCTGAAAGTGTGATCTTTTTATAAACTGGCAGATCGAGGTGTCTTTTTATAGGAGGTGAAACTGTCTTTTGCACCCAAATTTTAATTAACCTCTAATGAATATTAATTCCTTTGTTTCAAGGACCAGGAGAACTCAAAGTAGTTTGGATGTTTGTTTGGATGCTGGCTTCACTCACGATTCTCCCAACGAGGTAATGCTTTCTGGGTCACAGTGGTTGCATAGCAACAAGGGTCAAATAGCGGAGCTTCTCAGCAGATTTGGCGACCTCGCTCCAGGGTTGATGGAGCGGAGTTTTGAGGCTGATGATGATTCTTGCGGGCAGGCAGGAGTCGGTAGACAATACGGCCTCTGCGGGTTTCTTGGTCGGTTGTGGCTGTAGTTGGATAGAAATCTTATACACTCACTTTCCTTAACTAGACTTGTTGAATAGTCTTGTAAGTAATTTCGTTGGCCGCACAACAAAATGTCCAAAATACTATCAAAGAGAGACTTACTGAACTTTGAGTTTGGTTATAGTGTTACAAACTGAGGCCTATTTCAGCTAAACATTGAAATGTGGTCGGCCAAATGAAGAGGAAAAAGAAAAATGCAGGAACATTAGTTTTGAAAAAGTAAAATATGATTTTTAGCAAAGGCTTGGTGAGCAATGATGGGAAATCTAGGAGGACAAAAGCTAAAAACATATTAAAGATTAGAACCATTACAAAGACCAAAGTATTCATGGTAACAATCACAACAAAACTTCATAACTTGGTGATTTCATAACACACAGACATCAGAGTTGGAGCAATTTTCATAAAAAAAAAACCAAAAAGAAAAAAAAATTCTGAGTAATGTTTAACTGGAGGACTGAATAGTTGGACCACTCTATTCTTGTTAATCCACACATGTGCTTAAACAAGGAAACATGTCAGTGGCAGGTCACTTCAGGGAAGCATCTATGATTTATGACGGGGTCTGGCAGGTATCATGTCTCAGGGAGAGGGAGTGTGTGTGTGTGTGTGTGTGTGTGTGTGTGTGTGTGTGTGTGTGTGTGTGTGTGATTTGTGAAATATATATCCTTTTGTTGAATGAAGCATCAGTCTCTGTTCCACGAGTGTGATTTCCCTATCTGGTCCTTTTCCTGGGATTTACATCAAGGAGGACCCCACGAGGTTTTAATTGGTTTCACGTCCTGCTGTTATTATCATGTCAAAACACTGAAGTCTCCGGGTTTGAGAAAGGTGTTTCCCTGGTCCAGCCAATGCTAATTCTTGATTCTTTTATTGTGAGAGGTGAGAAGGCCATTTGGCAGATCCTGAGCGTTTCTCAAAAGCTTTATTCAAACCCACCATTACCTCTTGGTGGCATTCAAAAAGGGAGGATCCTCACACACTACACAGTCCTATGAAGCTGCAACCGTTTTTTAATTACTCACTTTCACACAACTCCTAAATCATTTTTGATCATCCCACCCTCCTCTTTTTTAGGCCCCTGTCAGCTTGCATTTTAAAATGCAAGTAAGATGGACACAACAAATCCATCTATCCTTCATCCTTTCCGCTATTCCTCCTCCTGCCTCTCCAAATCCATCCCCGCTTTACTGTCTCCATGGGGAGTCTAGAAGATGTCTTCCATTTATTATTTATTTCCATCCCTTTGTCCAGCTGCTCTTTGCTGTCACATGTGCACGCACACACATATAATATATCTGGAGTTGAGTCTGTCTCTCATCCTTTTGCCATGGTTGATTTTAGTAGAGGCAGCAGTAGACAGAGTTGTATTTCGGTGAGCTCCAATGAGGATAAAAGTCCCGTCTCGATTACTGTATGAAGTGCCCGAAGATGAACTAAATCAAGACAAAAACAAGTTCACTAATGCTAAGAAAGAAATGGTACTAAAATAAAGGAGAGATGTGAGGAGGATGGAAACAGAGGGAGCGGTTATTGAGAAGGCTAGAGGAGAGGGGACAGATGGAGAGAAAGACAGAGGGAAGGGAGAGTAAAGGCTTTGTTATACTAAATGGGTGCCAACTGGAAAACTGACAGAACCATTTGAACCATCAAGTCGAGTCGGAGTTTGTTGGGCAAGTCTGGGGCTCTGAAAGTGAAAGGCTTTGTGTCTCATGACATTGGCCCTTCACTTTGATTCCTGTCAGACTCCAACCAAAGTTTGACAAACTTGTGCGACCGCATTGAGCCCAGGCTTGAACGGTAGGATCTGGCGAGTCTAAAATCTGACAGACCTCTTGACAAGTTTTTTTTTCTTTTAAGGAGCAAAACTACAATAACAACAGAGGGTGGTCAAATATTTCTTTTTCAATTCTGCGTCATTGGTTGTGGCCGGGGAACTAGACTATAATGGTGGAAGACTGTAATTCATTTTTTCTTGATTAAAAGCATAAAAGATGAACTGAACATGAGCCTTTCTTGCATTATAATTTGTAACCTTTGTTACATAAAAGGCAATAATCCACTTGAGGCTATACTAAATTGATTTTAGACTGAGAGGGTTTCTCACTGCAGAGCCTTCGAACAGCTCTTAGCTGTTGTAAAATCACTGTAAAAATACCCTCTTGTGGTTTATTGCTTGAAAAAAAAAAAAAAATCCTGTGAGCACTCTGAAATACAAACGCTCCAGTTTTGTGCCACTTTGGGCCCGGGAATGCCAATTTACAAATGCATGTGTGATGTGTGTAGAAGTACTCCGTTGTCAAATTATTGCACTCACTGATTTAAGTAAATCTGTCGCTGCTCCATTTATTCTCACCACAAGTGCTTCTTCTCAGAGATAGCTGGTACAGTGACAAAAATCCAACTGTTTTTCTCTCCTTATTTATTTTTTTTTCTTTTCTTTTTTTTCCGAAAAGGGAAACCCAGGAGAGAAAGTTCTGGCTCGGTTTGAACCTTGAGCAGCAGGGGCACTAATGTAGTTCCAGAGGCAGGGAGGGTTTGAACTCGGAGCCCAAATTGTTTCTCAACCACAATTTAGACAAGTACAGCAGAGGAAAGTACGCAAGTACTGAGCACAGTGTTTGAGTGGCAGCACTAAAGATAGTTCCACTCAAGAAAGAGATATGAGCAAAGGAATGAGACAGAAACAGAAGAGAAGATGGGGAGGAAACAAATTTCAACAGATGTTATAAGCAAACATAAACAATAAAAATGAAAAAAGCTGAAGGCTGACACAGGTATTGAAAATCGCTGTATATTTAAACACTTGTACTGTGTTTCTACGAGTGTGTGAAGGCACTCCCTGCAACAGTATGAAATCCGCCAGCATCAGATCACGATGTGTTTTTGGCGATACATAACAGCCTCTTCCCATATTAAACAATTGTTTATTTCTTATATGCAGTGCAGTCAAATCTTTCTTGATACGGTAAACCAGCTGTACAAAATGAGAGAGCGAGGAGAAGTAATTGAAGCTGGTTTCCCAAAATGTGTGGCAATGATGGTGTGTGTGTGTGTGTGTGTGTGTGTGTGTGTGTGTGTGTGTGTGTGTGTATATACACACATGTGTGGCTGTTTGACAGAGTGAGACATATTCCTCAACTCCTTTCAATTATCTAGAACCCAAACTGTTCTGATGCTGATAACACATTCTGCAGCCCACACGACTTCACAGGGGGACACATTTTGCTTTTCAACACACATTCCTTGAGGTGTGTATGTGCTGTTTGTTATGGTAAGGGTGTTCATGTACATGTGTGTGAAAAGAATGAGTATATTTTGGCGGTACCTTGAAGGCCAATGCATGCATGTGCGCGTGTAGAGGAATATGAGCTGCATGTGTTTTCAAGCAGTCAAGTACAGTATGATTTGTGAAATTTGAATATAGAAATTGTTGAATTATACTTGAGGAAAAGATCTGTTGGTGAACGGGCAAACAAGAAATCCCGACAACAGACGACACAACAAACACAAGCACTCATAGCGATGCTCAAAGTACATTGACCACAGAAATCTAAACACCTGTGCAATGTCACGCTGCAATAATTACCACCTTAATTAAAATATTTAAGTCAGGCTGTATAGCTCAGTTATTTGTGTGCTTTAGTAATGCTGTGATGCATTGTGTGTACTGGGCTGCATTATATTCAAAGGCATTGTCAAATTCTTTCAACCTCAACACTAAGTGCAGCCTAAGTAAATGACAAGATTCACCATTTTAATGAGGATTATAAGCTTCATTTTCATTAGTATACAGGGTCGTCTGTGTGTTTGTGTGTGTGTGTGTGTGTGTTTGTGTGCACTCAAGTGCATACAGAAGCCCAGTCGAAGACTTGTGTTTAAAAAAATTGAATGCTTAAAAGTAATCACAGTAATTCTGGTTCTTTTTAATAACACAGAAAAAACAAAAAAACAGCTCAAATCCCATGGAGCCTGACTTCCACACAGTTTCATTGAAATGTGTTGGCACATTTCTGAAATATCCAACACAAAACAACAATTAATTCTAAAAAATTATCTTTAAAAGTGGAAGCAGCCATGTTTTCCCTTTAGCACATCACAAAGGAAATAGTGTCTCATACTGTAAGGTTGTGCTACATAACTGATGGAGTAAAAGGAGCCTGTGCCCTGATGTGAGAAATCCATGATCCCTGCTCCCCTTGGTTCTGTTAAGATACTAACTGGTATAAATGGAAAGGAGCTGAAAGGCTGGGAGTGTTAGTTGTGTCTGTGTGTATCTGTACCAGTGCTGGGGAAAGTCTGAGGCTCAGTGTACCATGTGAATCAACCTGGTCTGCAGCAACTACCTGCTTGCTTTTGTTGTTAACTGCATGACTGGTCAGAGGGAGGGAAATGAGGAAGGAGGGGAGAGTAGTGAAGAAACGACAGCGGGAAGAGAGGGGAAGAGAAGATGCAGGGTAAAAATAAAGGAGGCTGGTGGACGGAGAAGTAAAGAGGGAGAGTGAAAAAGGAAGAGGAAGGAAAGGCTCAGAGACGAGGGCAGGTTTGTTGTTAACTGCATGACTGGACACAGAGACAGAGAGAGGATGGAGGAGGAAAAGGGGAAGAGCTCACCAAATGGAACATACACAGATAGAAGAAAAGAGTGTGAAGGGAGAAAGCACTTTGGTTAACTTCATTACCACACACCGGAAGAGAGGATAGGATGTAAGGACGAAAGAGGGGAAAGAAAAATAGAGCAGACACAGGTGGGCTTCAATCCCATTTTCACCAACTGCGGCGGGTGAAGGTACAGTCATGCATGATTTAGGATGAGGTGTTTTTAAGAAAAAAAGGTTAGAAGTTTGAAAGAGACCGGACATTGGGCAGGGGCTGGGAATTGCGCAGTTATGCTCCTTGCACCTCATAAAATGGATAGTACAGTATTTGTTGTGGAGAAAGAGGAGATCATGAAAAGAGGTCAGACAGATAAAGGGCCATATTTAGAGTTGAAGACTGAAGATGGCCAAGTGACATCAAATGCCATGCAGAGACTTGGTCTGTGTGGTTGCCTACAAATATATACCCTTTGTGCTGTTTCTCCCAAGAAATATGACCATAACATACACTATTATATTACCATTACTCTACTGTCAGCACTATATAGTATTCTATAGTAATGCTATAGTGATTCATATACACAAAATATTATATTACTACAGTGGTTTTTGTATCTTTTAAGTAGTGAGAAGTCACAAATGTTTCTATTGCTGTATTTCCAAAAGCTTTTTTAGAACATCCTGGTTCACAGAGATGACGTGTGAGACAAGTATGACATTACTTTTTGTCAATAACTTTTTCTCATAACTGACACTGACAACACTTTATGCTTCATATGACAATGTTATATGCAATATGCTTTATGTGCCAGTCTTAAATCTTGATTTCAGCTTACTATTTAAGGACTGGTTTCTATCCCCCAGCAAAATTAACCAGCTTGAGATGCTGAATGCAGCCTCAAGGGGGAAAAAAAAACAACCAATATTTTGAATAATGGTTCAGTATATTTATGGTGTTTGGTTTTAGTGCCTTTATTAAACCAATTTTATTCTTTTATGCAGTAGAAAGGACTATTAGATGTGAATTTAATTATATATTAATGGTTGTTTTATGTACACCCAAAGGGATTTAGAAAGGATGAGATCAAACTGAAAAATCTTTCTAAAACCCAATACACAAGAGCGGAGAACCAAACCCACATTGTTGGAGGGAAGCAGGAGCACTGACCACAACACTGCAGTGTTTCAGTGCCAAACTTGTAATCATGTCCTCACATAATTGTCTTCTTGTGTGAAAAGGCAGAAGATATTTAATTTGATCTTGCAACAATTTGTAATTTGTACAGCTTGTAAAAAGACTGCATGTCAGCTGCAAAGCACAGCTCTGTCTACAAGCTGATCAGTGCTCCACTAATGGATTTGTGTACTCACTGGCACTCACTCACTCACTCACTCACTCACTCACTCACTCACTCACTCACTCACTCACACACACACTCACTCCTAACCCTAACTCACTCACACTAGCCGCTTAGTCTAACCTTAACCATCACTAGTAAATACTTTGCCCTATCCAAAACCTAGACCTGATTCTAACCCTAAAACCAGGTCTTGACCCTCAAACAGCCCTTTGAAGTTGTGAGGACCAACCAAAATGTCCTCACATAGAGGCACAAGTGTATACAGACACACACGTACACGTACATGCACGCAAGCACAAACACATACACGTAGATGGATAGCATAGGATCGCCAGAGAGGGAGGGAGAGAACACGTACAGCCAGACTGAGAGCTGATCTGTGCTTCACTAATGGAGTTCTGCAGAGTCATAGCTCTCTGGTCTCCTAATTGACTTCCTGTCATCTACATATCATTTACATACTGTTACCCTGGGCGACGAAGTGCAGGAGAGTCTGGCGTGTGTGTGTGTGTGTGTGTGTGTGTGTGTGTGTGTGTGTGCGTGTGCGTGTGCACTCCTGTGTGTAGTTAAGTGGAGATGAGTGCAGTGTAAACGCTGTCAGATAGACCCATTAATCATGTGCTTAACCTCATCAGTAACTCCACGCACAAGGACACGCGCGGACAAGCAAAATGAGAGACAGGGAGTTGTAGAGAAAAAGACAGAGAGAGCACAGAGAATGAATGACAACGAGGAAGAAACCTTAGTGACAGTTGTCAGTGGTAGTGAGTGAGCCATTACTTTTCGTGGTTGTTCAATGCCAATGAATGACAAGTTTGTATTCATTATATGCCTGATATCTGTCATTATCTACAATTATCTGTGTCATTTTAAAATACCTTTTGAACCCTTTAGCAGAACTAAGCTGATGCAGCTTCATGTTAGCTATTCACCAAAACACACAAGTGAATAGACACAGGTTACAAAACAGTTTTATTATTAATAAATAGCTGCTACTGAAATAAGCAGTGAATAAGCATTGAATTTTACACTATAACTTCCATGGTTTTAGTTTTAAGTGTGGTAAATATACACTATTCAAATTATGAACCTATGGAATTATGAGTGACTGGATAAATTCCATCGGTACAAGTCATCAAATCACAAACATTGGTGTTTCACTGTATTTACAATTATTAAAACTCTCTGACTTTACAAAGGCATTAGTATTTTAAGCTAAGAGTATGTGTAAATACTGGAATTGTGAAGCCACAGAGGAAATGTTTGGCTCCAACAATTGGATTATGTAACTGTTTTCCTTATTTAGAACTCTGTTTACTCGTTTTGGAGAAAGCTGAAATAAGATGCATCTTATGGTGTGATTTATAGTCATAAAACAGCATCAATATTTCACCTGAAACGGTGAGTATAATGAGATTATTACACATATTCAAGCTGTTTTTTTTTTAGAACATTTACTTGTATGCACTTGAGATGTGTTTTAAAATAAATTAACTTGATAGATGTTCAATACAAAAAGTAGTAAACGAGTCCACTGTCTATCCTATCTCATTTGCAAAATGCATTTTAATGGGTAAGAGCAGAGAGTACAGTAGTTGGCTGAGGAGAGGACAACAAAGGAGAGGCAAATATATATGTGATAAATATTGAGTAATATGGGACAGACGATGATCATCAGATTGAGAGCCAGAGAGAGAGATGGAGGGCGGTACAGAAGAAAGAAAAGTAGGGTAAAGTGAGGTAAGTGAAGCAAAATTACAAACCGAGAGAGGAACCTGTTTTCCATATCCTAAAAAGGAAACTAAATCCAGCCTGATCCCATTCCAGTGTTAATCTACCAACAAAGCCAAGATGATGGAGAGAATAATGAGATTATCAAACAGAAAGCAGTATGAGCAATGGGACACACACCTTGAAATTCAGACACACTGTATACCCTGTTTCTCAGCTGGTGGTCCAAAACAAATAACTCGGCAGTCGGTTATTATATTAAATACTCATTACTCGGTGTTGTCGGTGTAAGTGAAATAGTAACTAAAAACCGAACGATCTAAATTTATCGCCCATGTTTGACAGAAGTAACAAGTACATCTATTTGTTATGTGTGGCACATGCTCAGCTTGTAATTGTATCCATTGCAGTGGCTTTCACTGTCATGGTTGTTTCGTTTCTCGACGTTTGTCCAACATGTCGGATACCTTCTCTCTTTGCCCATCTCTGCTGTCACTCAAAACCACACTCGACTGACACACACTTGGAAACACAGAGAGCGCGATGATGAACGGTAGTGAGCTGTGAAACTGTCCTTTAGCTGCAGGAACCGTGCTCAGTCCTGTATGACAGAGACCATCCATCCCCCTGAAGTGTCCCTCAGCAAAACACTAAATTCCCTCCAAGTCAAGTCTCCCAGAATCGATTGGAAATAGAACACACACTCAAAATACAAAGATGGAACACACTCAGAGTTTTCGGCGCCTGTGTGTGTGTGTGTGTGTGCATTTATGATATGACCTCTAACTAGTGTGTTGGTCCAACGGTGTGTCTGTGTCATGTGTATGTGGCATGCTTTGTATATGGATGATGTTAATGTGTGTGCACACACAGCATGAGGTAATATGCTATTTTGTAGTCTCATTTGATAAAGTGTTTTTAGTATGTGATGACAAGATTGCTGAGCAGGGGCTCAGCAGGAGGTTGAGAGGGAGAGAGAGAGAGAGAGAGAAAGAGAGAAGCTTGAGAGCGAGAGAGAGTGTGTGCTGATCTAGGGGGAGATGAGAGGGGAGGCTAACAGAAAAGAGATGAAAGACAAGTGGAGAAAAGCAGGAAGTGGTACGGGGAGATGGAGAGAGAAAAAGAGGCTAGAACAGAGAGAGATGAGGAAACAGCAGGAGAGAGGGAGCGACGGTCATTAGCGAGGTCTAACCTAAAGTGCTTTAATAAAATAAATAAAAGAAACACTAATTGAGAGATAAATAGAGAAATAGTTCAGGGACAGAAAGAGGAGACTAGAGGACACAGCAGATGTTGTAGCTCGATAGATCTGATTCACCTGGGATAAGCCTTGGTTAAACGATCTACACATACATGGCAATGTTAACAGACAGAGGAGAGATTTGGTATAATACATGCAGGACGACCCACACTCTGCACAGTATAGTGTGTCAAGTTAACACCTGGCTGTATCGAGCAATTAGGAAAAGAAGGGCCTTGTTAACAGAGGTGACCAAGAACCTCATGGTGACTCTGGCTGAGCTCCACAGATTCTGGTGGTGACGGGAGAAACTTTTCTAAGAACCAGTTCCATGCATCATGTCTGGTTTCCTCCAGACATGAAGCTTAGAACAGTGAGCAAACAAGTCAATCTTGGTTTCATGGGACCAGAGAATCTTGTTTCTCCTTTAGGTGCTTTTCTGAAAACTCTCACTGGGGAGCGGCATCTGTGTGACCCCTCTGCCATAAAGCTCAGATTGGTGCAGTGCTGCAGTTGTTGTCCTTCTGGAAGTTCCTCCCACCTCCACACAGGATCTCTGTGGCTCAGCCAGAGTAACCATCAGGTTCTTGGTCACCTGTGTTACAAAGGCTCTTCTCCCCCAATTGCTTGGTTTGGCTAGTGTAGGAAAGTTTATGTTTATAGCAAATTTCACATAGAGACATTTTAAAGTGCTTTACTTAAAAATAGATAAAAACAACAGAGCATAGAAAAATGAAAAGGTTAAATGCAAAAATGCATAGAAAAAATGTAAACAATGAAATACAGAAAAAGTATAAGATTATAAGAGTGTTATTGGCAGCAGTTAAAAGCAGAGGTGAACACAAGTCTTTAGCCAGTTTTTAAAAGTAGCCAGAGTTGGGGCACATCGAGGAAGAGTCCTGGTTGTTCCACACTTCTTCCATTTTAAGAATTATAGAAGCCACTCTTGTGAAACTTCAATGCAGTAGAAATTATTTTTGTAGCCATCCCCAGATCTGCGCCTTGACACAATGTCTCTGAGCTCTGCAGGCAGCTCCTTCTTCCTTATGGCTCGGTTTTGGCTCTGATATTCATTGTCAGCTGTGAGATCTTATATAGACAGGTGTGTGCCTTTCCAAATCATGTTCATTCAGGTGTATTTACCACAGGTGGGCTCCAGTGAAGGTGAGGAAAAATCTCAGATGATCAAGAGAAATGGGAGGAACTTGAGCTAAATTTAGTGTGTAATAGGAAAGGCTCTGAATACTCAATGTCAATGTGATATTTCAGTTTTTCCTTTTCTGTTTTCATTTTGTCATTATGGGGTGTTGGGTGTAGATTAATGAGGGGGAAAAGTAACTTAAGGCTGCAGCATGACAAAATATTGTATATGAAGGGGTCTGAATACTTTCCGCATGTGTACTACGAGATTAAACTAATACGACTATAATGCACTTCTTTTGTACAGGTTTGAGTTCACTGCTAACATCAGCATGTTAACCACATCCATGATGCTCACAATGACAATACACAGATGTTGATGCTAAGCAGGTGTAATCTATACCTCACTTAGCTTAGCATCTTGGTGGAATTACCAACCTACAGACCAACACTGCCATCCTTAACGCCATGCTCCTCTACTGGCTAAAAATAGAAAATAAAATACAATAAAAAAATTACAGAAAAAAGCAAGCGAGGTTGTGGAAAAAAGGGGAAAAGTCTGTATATATACAGTATTGTATGAGCTAAATTATTTTGTGTATTTCGTGTTTTCCAGAAACGCAAATCTGATTGGTTAATTCATTAAGATTGTACATCACCTACCCATATCCACATCTCTGTTGTGTCTTTCCTGCTCATCCTGCCTAGCCTTCCTTCTTTTTAGTCAGTCTATCTTTCAGTTTGTCTGCTAGTCTCTGCTTCATGGAGTTGTCTGTTTCTCTCTTTCTGCAACCTTTGCAGAGTTTTCTTTCTCCTTCAGCGTTAAAAAAACAAACAAAAAAAAATGTTGAACACTGTATAGCATGAGGTCAACTTTATCTATTCATGTTTGTATGTGTGTTTTTCAGTGAGTACATGCAAATATATTATAATGTGGGGACACAAGCCATGACAATATGCAGTGCCAAGAGTGAGGGTTGATTGTCTTCACATTAACACACACACATACAAATGCAATTGCACATTGGGAGAGCAAGACAGATTGAATTTCTTGATGCTAAACACACTCATGCGTACACACACACACACACACACACACACACACACACACACACACACACGCTCCGACAGAGTGACTGAGGCTTATTAAATGCCTTCATATCAAAAGCGTACAGCTCTCACACTTCAAAGAGGAGCAGAGACCTGAGGCACACAACACAACATAGAACTCACTATCTCAGCTTACACACATTCACACACATACACACATATGCACACAGATGTCTGAGGAGAGTCTATAAAACTTTTACTCATTACATTAAACCTGACCCTCGCCATTCCATAACAAACACACACACACACACACATAAACATACACACAGCGGAATTACAAGAACAGGTTCAATGTAGCAGAGTACACAATAACTGAATATTTCATGCGCACATACACAGCAAGCACACACACGCACACACACACACACACACGCGCTATACCGACACAAATTGCAGCACGCCTATAACAGTACATTTAATAGTCTTTCATAAACACACGGAAACACATGTACACAACCCTCCTTGTCTTCATAACGCTTCTGAAAGTTAATACACTCCTACACAGAGATGAAAGGAGGACAGAGTCTATAGTTCACCTCAGTGATTCTCTCCCTCTCCACTAAAGGAACATTGCACATTACTGACAGGTCAAATCACACCAAACTTTGGTCATGAGAGAGCAGAGAAGAGTGATGCTATTCTTCAGTTCGCCAGTGCAGACTGACCATATGGTGTGCTGTGGAGCTTTGATTTCACCACTGTGTATTGCGACACCTCGGTGGGCCATCGTGTCAAGGTTATTACCATCACTGCTAAAAGAAACCTGGAAAAATAGCGGCAGAATGAATGGAGCTTTTTTTTTTTTCTTTTTTTAAACAAGGTCAGTCTAAAATAGAGATGTGAAAAAAGGCCTTGAAAAATTTTAACATGCTAAAATTGCGGTAAGCTTGACTTGTGTGGTTGAAGAAAGAAAGCATGGATCACCTTTCCTGCATGCATCTGATAATGCCTTTTTTTTTGTCCATATTATCATAGAGGCTGCTCATTCTTACCATTTTAGATCATTTGATAGTTTTCAGAATTACCAATAAGTCCCAAGAGAGTAGGTGGTGTGCATATGTGTTGCTAAAATCCACTGTGTGCTTCTTCAGCTTTTTGGGTGACCATACTTTGCTGCCCCTGAGTCAGTTTGTTCAGCTAGCGACAATATTGTACAAAGGCAGTCAGCGCTCAGGCTTGTTTGCGCCAAAATCCCTCTGTTTAACCATGGAAAATAAGTCTGCTTACATTGTAGTTATGTAGCTATTTGCTTTGCATGTGTGGGCCTCAGATCCCACCTGCTTTTGTGCAGGAGACCAAGAAGTTTGAGGACATGATCCCTCACTGGCTTCCCACAGCCTTCCCTGCACTCCTGTTGTTGCACTGTGTTGTTCTTATCACAAGTACAGGCTGAAAGTTATAAAGAATGTCAAGAAATTGACATTTATAATGTAGATTGAAAGCAAACCACTCCCTTCCTCCCACCCCTGTGTCTCCCTACACTGTAATGCTCCGCCCAGCCCTTCAATGAGAAAAAAAAAGTTACCTACTATATCTTTAAAAGCCTTCTGATTCAAAACTGTATTTAGCATTTGAAAAAAAAAAATCACACACAATCTTGCAAAATGAAATATAATGTAATAGCTGATGTAATAGCCAACTTTATCTTTGGCTCATAAAATGACCAAGAAGGCTGGCCCCCCACAGAATGTGATGGAGACACTGAATTATAAGTCAGAGGCAGGTTTTTCCTCCAGAAAGTGGAAATGAACTATTTGTATGGTTATTTGTCATATGGGAGCTCACCAGATGGTAGTCAGGGCTTTGCAGTCACATAAATATCCACAGGACCCAAAAGGAGAAGTTTTGTTTCAAAACTTGGAACACTCATCAAAATGTTATGAATCTGCAAAGAAATGCTCATATTTTTTAATATTTGAAATATGATGAGGGTACTGTTTGTTGCTTTATTAACCTGCACAAAATATGATAATTCAGAATCAGAAACACCATCGTTTTTCCTTGTTGTAACGTAGAGGCAAGACTCTGCTCCAAGAGAAAAAGAGGTCAGTTTGACTGGCAAAAAGCTGAACCAGTCACCTACTTCACTCTGGAGACCTGCTCTGTCCCTCTGTTAATGTGTCAGTCTGACTGTGGCACCACGCTGTCGTTACAGCATACATCGCTGCAGGAATTGTACACACATTCATACGGTCAGAAATAGACACACAAACACCTACTGTCTCACACACCTATGTGCATACAAAGTTACACACACACACACATGCACACACACACACACACACACACACACACACACACATGCACACAGCAGGCGGCAGTAAACACTCTCTAATTGGAATGGTAACAAGCCGCCTGTCAATCAAACCCTCTCAAGTTCACTTCAGTATTCTGTTCAATCTGGTCCAACTCTGCAGCACTTTAATCAGCCACAACTGGGACTCAAATTTCCTTCCTGGACCACCTTTGTTATATTTATCTCAGTGTGTGTTTCACAGCAAAGGGCGACAGTAAACATGGGATGATGATTTAGTGAGTTCATAACCTGTATTCTGCATCACCAAGATGCAGTAGGAAGGCGTTTTAGCAGCACCAACGTAGGTGTCTGACTCTTCTCAAAGGTACATGAGTCACCAACTCTTCCTTAAATACCCGAAATTGTCATAGTTGGCTCCGATGTGACCGTTCAGACTAAATGGAAGTTGTATTTTAGAGATATTAGTAGGCTATAGCCTACACCACCAAAATACTTTGCTGTTGAGTGCACAGGAGGACCATGGTGACTTTCTTTACCAAGGCTAGGTGAATTTAGGTTGGATAAAAGGAGAAAATAGTGTGAATGTTTTATTATCATTCAAGTAATGCATTATATGTGAAAATGAGCACCTTACCATGAAGTCGCAGATCCACAAACACTGACTCTGTTCTGCCCTGTAGCACTCATCTGAACTGAGATAGATTCTGAACTTGCATTGTGTTACATAATGTTTCCCCAACAGTGGAGTTGTAGTTCTTTCTGTCGGGCAAAAACTACTCAATAGCAACACTGGTAATGAAATCGCCACTGTATGTTTGACTTTCCATATTCTTAATTATTATCCGGCAAAAATAAATACCGCAGATTTATCTTTATTGGCTTAAAGTTGTTAATAAAACCATCTCGCTGATGTATTGGGCGGGATCTATGTGAAATAGGTTAAATTAAAATGATAATAGATTTTGTCAGTTTCTTATGTAATTCTGAATACTATGTGCTGCTCTATAACTATTCTAAATTAATATTATTGTTTAGAATATTATCTAGTAAATCTATAAAATCAGTCTATTTTAAATTCTATTCATCCGTATTTCCTGGATGTTTCTTTTTAGACAAATATGTATCTTAAGTCCACGGATTTCCTTGGTTTTGGAACCACACTCCAGGCCAATCTGCCAGGGTGGTATTAAACAGGCTTTCCTGACATGTGCAATTTCGACTAATACAACATGCCACCATGTATTAGGTTGAGGAATGGAGTTTGTTGTGAAATCCAAAATTGAGTCATATTAGGTTTCAACAGTCATTTGTTAACTCCCAGGATAAATGTTTTGAATTTAAACTGTTTTCCACAGCGAGAGTAATTAGGCCTGTATTCAAATCAATGCATTCAGGAGGCACAATATAATAATGAAAGTAAAATAATCAATAAGAATGAAGTTATTTCTTCAGTGGAATGAGTATGCTACAAGAAATCAGAGATCCATCACAGCTTAGTCACTGTGCAACAGAAATGTTTAGTGACGAGCTAATAGATCAAGCTAGGGAACAATACTTCCAATATTTTCTAAATTGACTTGGGAGCAAAATATGTTTTAACATAAATTTTTGATTCACTGGTATCATCAGCAACATTAGCAAATCCTGACAGCCCCACTGTGTGCAGTGGCTTAACATGCACATTTGAGCATGTGTGGTGGAGGACATGACACAAAACATTATTATGATTCATCCACATGCTTTGATCCTCTGTGTGGTCCTCTAAGGTGTCTATTTTACTTTTCTTTTCTTTTTTTAAGATTAAAGAAGTCACTATTGGCATTTAAAAATCGGTTATGGTTTCTCCCTGTTTAGATAGCCATGAGTAGATCAGGTCAGGCCTATGTGCCCTAACGACAAATTGAAAATAAAACATTTGTACCTGTTTAAGTCATGACTTTAAGAGCCTTTTTAAAGTGGCTGACTGCCAGCAAAATTAGACTGCAACTAAAATTAAGAGGCTTCACTAATGTAAGCCTTTGTTATTTTCTAAGTGAGTTCAATGATGTGGTGATAATATGAAAACGCCAAGTCGTACTGAAGTGGCAAACTGCCAACTAATTGCCCAGCTGTATCACGGAATAAGACAGGTAGATGGATAGATAGTGCACTTCATTAATGTCAAAGGGAAATTGCAGTGTTGCAGCAAACAATGGAGAGGGTAAATAACAGACAGTGCAATTAAAGGCTAAACTGTACAATAACTAAATAGAAATAGGCTAAGAGAAAAAGAAAATAGAGACGAAAGATAGAACCATAGCTATACTTTGTGCTGAACCTACTGTACACTGTAGAATGGTGGTAATATAATACACAGTAAATTAGTGCAGGTTGGTGGATATATATAGAGATGCACAAACCTTGAAAGATCATAATAATGTGACAGATGCAATACATACTATCATAGTGAAAAAGTCCACATGAGCGCTCTGTCCTTTACCAGGAAAAACTATTCCGTCAGAGGAGTCCCCTCTCACACAGAGGAGAATCACTCGACAGAGAGATGGCAGAAATGAATTCCTGAAGTGTTGCTTGTCACAGCAGCTGAAGAAGTCTTTGTTCCGCTGTTTGACCAGCAGGTCGTGGAGGGGCTGCAAGATGTTCTCCACTATATTCAGCAGTTTGTGCCGCAGCTTGCTCTCCGCAACCAACTCCAAGGGCTCCAGAGAACTCCCCAGCCCAGAGCCGGCCGGAGTTTGTTGGTGTCACTGGTTCTGACGCTGCTGGTTACAATAGGCTGGTAAAAGATCAGTAGCATCTTGCTGCACACATCAAAGGACCTAAGCTTTCTCAAGAAGAGTCTGCATTATCCCATCCTATAGACAACCTCTGTGTTTCTTGAGGTGGACCCAAAGTGTTTGTATCACTTTTCTCCACCAAGAATGAAGTTCAGGTTTCCCTCAGCCTGATTACCCCTCAGCTTTGAAGCCTGTGATTTTTTTTTTTTTTTTTTTACATACCAGACATCCGCCACATCTGGCAAATTTTTTTCCCAGCTTCCTCCTGTGAGCATCTTTGCTCTCCCTCACTTTCAGTTCCCTCTGCACGCTCCTCAGTAGGTCTTTGTCCCCGTCCCTGACGCCTCTCCTCTTCCTGTTCAGCAGCTCCTTCAGGTCGCTGGTTATCCAGGGCTTGTGGTTTGGGAAACATTGCACTGTCCTGGTGGGGATGGTGTCGTCCACATGGAAGTTCATGTAGTCCGCTGTGGAGTCTGTCTTGGAGGTGATGTTGTCTTCATGGGGTTGAGAGTACATTCCGGTCTGTGGCTGTAAAACTTAACACAGGGCTTTAAAACATCCCTGCAAAGTCTCATCAGCTTCCTGGGTCCACCTCAGTAAAAGAGAAGTGTAGCTAGTCTCCTGAAATGACCATGAAATCATGTGGGTGTTGATTTTATAATCTAGCAGTGATGGAGTTGACGCCATCACACGCTACGTTGGCAGCAGCTGATGGCGGGATGTAAACACCCACAACAATGGCACGCCAAATCCCGCGGCAGATAGCGTGGATGCAGGGTCACGGCTAAGAGTTCAATGTCTGGGCTACAGTGATGCTCTTTCACAGTAACATGTGCATCTATTGTTTTGCAAGCGCTGCAGTCCCCTCTCCTTTCTTCGTACTACTCTGCCTTCAGTCTTCTTGAATCTGGGGCTTCACTCTGAGCAGAGTGAGTTTGGAGAGAGTGAACCAATCACAAAGGTAAACAATGCCCCCACTCCTGTTGGCATAGCTGCTATGACAAATGTAAAAAACACTAGGAGAACCAATAAAAGGTCTTTCAGTCACCAGTTGAAAAAGCCAAGCAAATAGTGTCTAAAGGCAATGAATTAGAAAACACAACGTTACTGCAACAGACTGTCACCATTTTGAATTCACATTCAAATTGAGGCTTAGCTAATCTTCAGTTTTTATGATACTGCTTTCTCTGAATACCTAATGAGTGCAATGATAAGATGATCCTATCTATGTTGTGAATAACGAGTGAAGGCAGCATGCCAGAGAACTGCACAGCTGGAGAGCTGCACACAGAGACAGACAGAGAGTGGCTGCATCTCTTGGTCTTCATTCTCATTCAGTGTCGCTCTCTCCCTCCACTTCTTTTTCTCAAATGTCCAGCTTTAGAAAAGTCTTTGAAACTCTTTTACCTAAAACTAAACAAGTTTTTCATAATTTAATGTCTGGTTTTGCCAAGGGGAAGGCATGATAAAAGAACATAAACATTAACAGCAAACAAACTATGGTCCCTATTTTACACCTGACGCAAAGCAAGTGTCTTTGCTAATTTCCGACAGATGCATTTTTGGTTTTCCGGTCCACCCACAGTGTTTAAATAGCAGATATACTTCCTATCTGTGCGCCCGTGGGTGTTTTGGTCTCAAAATGAGGTGTGGTCAGGTGCATTGTTGGTGCATTGCTATCTTGAGGCAGTGGAAGCGATTACGTGATTGACCAATAAAAACCTTGTCTGACGTCAGTGAAGCAGTATTTCACTGTTATTCAAAAGGCGCATTATCAAGATAATAATATGCACTTACACTGGTGGGTGCACAGAGTGCATACACTTGCCTGTTACATACAAGCAGAGTGAGCTAAAAATGTGCTTCAGCTGTTTGGATTAGTCAGGTGGAACATTACAATCCAGCCTCAGAAGGTCGGCGCATTCTCTGTGGCGTATCGTGTGTTGTACAACATCGCCATTTGTCATGACATAAATGAGGCTTTGCAGAGAAGCGTTCTTACTTGGTAAATCCACCACAGTGTTTCCCATTTATCAACTTAACTAAATTTGTCCCACCACAGTGTCGTAATGAACCAAAAATGTATTTACACCTCTCGTAATGTAACATAAAATACGACTAACGTTGTGATTTGTGCCGCTGCTTCTTCGTAGATTTGTGCGCAGTGCACTGATTCACTCAGCCCTTCTTTGCCCCCCGGGTTGCACAGAGCTGTTGCACGTGTATGCCAGGACTGGACTCACTGGCCAGTCACAGTATGTGATCAACAGCTGCAAATGAAAAAAAAATTCTGTGTGAAACACTTCACCATTATAATGGCAATCTGCCAAGGTGCAAGCTTTTGACCTATGCTCCTGGTGCAGCATTTGTTTTTTCCACCTTTGAAATAGTCAACGTGGTTATGGACGCACCCTAAATGCACTTGCGCCGTACACTTCAGGCCATGTGCTTTTGACTGTTAAAATAGAGCCCAAAGTCAATTTTATCAGTTAAATATATTTACAAAAACACAATAATAATCATAAAATCACAACTTTATTTATATTGCACATGTCATACAAGAAGGTGCAACAGCAATATTTTAGAAATATTAAAAAAGATAAGGCTTTTTTCATTATATTTTCAAAAAATAAAACAACAAATAAAGTAAATAATAAGGAAATCATGGAACATTTTGTGTGATTTGTTTCATCTAATTTGGAACTGCACATATGTCGATTGATAAAGAAATATTACAATTCTAAACAATGGTAGAATAAACCGATATGGATGGTACATTGTGAATAATTTGTCAGATACACATAATGCAATTTTACTCTGCATGACTGAAATGATCAGAAATCGTCACAATCCATCAAAACCTGCCAGACTTTTTCTTGAGAAATAACAGCAGGGAGCAGCTCAGTTTCTGAGGGTTGGACACTTTGCATTTCCTGACACTGTGGTAGAAAGAAGATAATTTTTCTGCAACATGAGTGTTTTTGTTTATCAGAGTATGTGCAGGTAGGCTTGTGTGTGCATGTCTGTGCCTACTCATGTGTAGCTATATGTATGCATGTGTGTGTTATTAGCCATGCTTTGCTTGGTATCCATCTATCTGGCAGCTGAACTGCTTTCCTGTTTGCCTGAGAGCAGCTTCATGTGCCACATCACTCTCTGGGATCTCTGCCTGTTTTCACGCGCAAAGTATCTCTGATGCTAACACACGTCCTACTTAAGGTGTTATTTGGCATACACTGTTGACGTGCACATTTTATGTCAATTCGTCTGTAAATAATCAGCGTTCCACATGTTGACTCCCACCTCTGCCTCTTGTCTCTCACCTGCCATCTAGACATTAAAAGGTGATCCGCCTCATTTCAACCCTATTTCTATTGTGGCTGTTGCTGCTCTGTGGGTTGTGCTAGATATGCACCTGCCACCTCTGCTGTAGCGATCCGGAAGACGAGGAGTCGTTCAAAGCAGCGTAGAATGGCGCCTATGGGGGCAAGCTGTGAAAATGTTCCTTTAATGTTCTATTGTTGTCAATGTAAACACAAATCTAGTTTCCTTTTTTTTTTTCCCTTTCTTCCTGCTCCCAATTTGAATGCTGTCATGACTTTGTCTGTCTACCACTTCCTGTTGCTCTTCTTCTTTTCCTTCCTCCATCACACTTGTTCAACTCGTTCTCTCGTTTTTGAAGCCGCCTGCAGATGGCAGAGAAGAGGAGAAGAGAAAGCAAAGATTGGGACGATGGATAGTGAGCCAGAGCAGAGGAAAAGGCTTTCTTTTTTTTTTCTTAATGTCTGTGTGTTCAGCCATGTGAGGAGAGAACTGGGATGTGGTCCAGCCACAAGACTATCAAAAAAAACACACCGCGCCGTGACAGTGTAACACAGTTTAAAAACACACACACACACAAACAACTGGCTCGCTGGTAACAGGAGGAGAAAATGAGGCAAGCGAGTAGTGAAAGGGCAAGGGAGTAAGAGGACGGAGGAGGAGGATGATGAAACTGGCATTGAGGTGGAGGGATTGAGGCAAGAAGTGAGATATAGAAGGGAAACCCAGCAGGGACGAGTGTAAGGGAAGAAGAAGTGGGGGAAATAGGTTGGAAAGTAAAGTTGATATGAAGGCCAAAGAAGGATGGGGGGAGAAGAGATTCATTTTCTCCCACTACAGTTTGTCCTTAACTTACAGTTAATAGGACACACCCATTGGGACAATAAGACAGACTCAGAGATGGAGGGTAAAGGAGAGAGTTACAAGGAGGCAGATATGGATGAAGATGCACAAACATACATAGAGATATGAAAGAGAGAAAGGTTGAACAAAAGGACGGAAATCCTGCAATACATCCGTGTGTGTGTGTGTGGGTGTGTGTGTGTGTGTGTGTGTGTGTGTGTGTGTGTGTGTGTGTGTGTGTGTGTGTGCGTGCATACTTGCATGCGTGTACAGCCGGATAAGGCAGCGTTGACATCTGATTACCATCCTCCCTGCCCTCCTCTTTCGCCCGTAGTCCTCTCCTTCCGTCCACTCCTCCTCCGTCATTTCATTTCCTCTTTCATCTTCTCTGCGTTTCATCTGTTGTATAAAAAAAAGATTGTGCTGCTCTTTGAAACAACAGCAGCTGCATAATGAACTGACAGGGCAATATTTACACAGCATGGGTCGATCATGAACCCAGCCCAATCTGTCGTGTTTTGAAGTGTCGGGGGAGAAGAGCAAAGTGATCAGCGAGTTCATGTACGACAGCACTCGTCATAAGCCGGGTGTTGCCTAGGAAAAGTCTGTCAACAGTACCTGTCATGCTAGTACATGTACGTGTGAAACCCTACTCGTACATAACTCATGCATACATATTTAGTTAATTATGATGGACATTTACAGTAGAAGAAAAATGACACCTCACTCAACTCACATTCAACTTAAATTAAAGCTGAATCTTTAACAGCAAATGTGTGAATATTTATCAGAGAATCGCTGTGACTGGTTGCCACCTGTCTGGATGTGAGTGGACACCACTGATATTGGCATCAGCATCATTATCAGTATCTACAAATCAGCATAAATGCAGCTCTATTCTCTGTTCCTGACACTCACATCCCTTACTACTTAGTGTTGTGGTGCAAAGATGGAGCTGATCTGTGACAGTGTTAAGTGTAGCAGTTGTGACTTCGCAGGTTGTGCCGGTGATCTAATGAGCCATTTTACTGAAATGCACAAAGCGTGACAACCTAATAAGATGATCAATATTTCTCAAAAGCCTAGTACACTCAGCCCCACTGAGAAATTCTTCAATAATATATTAGCAATATTTGTGCACCAGCTTTGAAGTGTAAAATTGTGACATTTTTCTCTTTTCTGCTTACTGTATCATGATGTACAGTACAACCACTGACACTGACTTGCCATAAACCTTCACCTTGCTTCCGGGATCAAGCGCTTTCTGCTGCATGCAGTAGTGAGAGAGTTATTTTTAAATACAGAAAGTGAGGGTGGGAGGCACAAGCTTGCAGCTAAGGTGTGAAGATGTCCAATTAAAGTTATTTTTTCCCCAAGAAAAAAAGATCTTATTTTAATTAGAAAACATTCAAATCCAGTCACATGAGTTTATATGAAATGATTCTTTCACGTTTTTCTCCTGAATGTGCCTCTTGATTAACTCGGCTTCAGTACCATGTTTAAGAATACGCTATGATCTGGAGTTTAATAAATTGCTGTATTCTCATCTTGCAGAGCCCACTCCTTTGCACTGCAAGTAAAATCGTTAGGGAAAGAGTGAACATTTATTCATTTTCATAATGAAGACATTTTACTGTGAATTAGATCTGCAGCAATTAGTAAATTCATCGATTTAAACTTTTCATTAAACTTTAATAATTGGTTAATTGTTTGTTAATTTTTTCAAGTAAAAATGGCAAACATTTAATGGTTCAGGTCCTCAAATGGGAAAATGTTCTGCACTTCTTTGTCATACATTGAATATTTTGGGTGTCGGACAAAACAAGCCATTTAATTAGGTCACCACAGGCTCAAGAAAAATTTGATTAATATTTTTCACTGTTCTCTGCTGTTTCACGGACAAAACCATTAATTGATCAATCAAAAAAATAATCAATAGATTAATGAGTGATTAAAATAATCATTAGTTACAGCTTTAATCTGAATTCTACTGTATTTGCAGTACAGTAGATAAGTAGCTGGTGCAGTAGCTACAATTACTATGAGACGGGCTTTAAATACTTTTAGATCTATGTGATTTTAGTTTAGTCAGTTGATGGGAGTGATTTATTAAATGAATCTCTTCAGCTGTTTTTGCGTATAACAGAAATGTCAAATGTTGCCATGCCAACTGATAAAGAGGATGGATCAGTGTATTTTAACTAAACCTTGAATAACAATATCACTACTTTTAGAGTATGTGTTTTTTTTCTTCCTTTTTTTTGGCTCTTTTAATTGCAGGGTGACTGTCTTCACACAGATATTCAACAGAACTTGAAGCCACTCTTTAAACCACCATTTAGTTTAAAGTATAAAATATGTTTAGAAAAGAATAATATAGCCTACTATTTAAAGACAGACATTGTCTTGTTGTTGAATGATTGTTGTCAATACTTTAAACTAGTTTTTCAGTTGGAAGAGCTGCAATGAGACCATATCTGATGTCTCAATTAGTCATATGTTAAGAAATAGTCCCACTTGTGCGTTGCAATTGGCTGAAACAGATTTTTATCATAGGAGACACGTTAAATCAGCATTGTTGTGCTGATCTGTGATAGCAGCAGAGCAATCCAAGTATTTTACTATTCAGCTTGCTTTGTATTAAGTTGTTACATAAATTTCAGGCATTCTTTTGTTTTCAATTGCAGGGTAGCAGCCCCGTTCCTGTAATAATGACATAATTATAATTTATATTTCATTCCTTTTTAATTTTTTTTTATTTTTTATTACACTACCATTTCAATCAGTACAGTAGAATCACCCCCTGGAAATTCAGCCATTCAAGAAAATGCTTACAACATACCAATCTTCTCCTTGAATCATAATTCACTCAGTTTCCTGTCAAACCAAAAAAAAAAAAAAAAAACCTTTTACTTTATCTTTACCTGCATATTTTCCACATAGCTCTATTTTGTTGTGTGTGATTTCAGTGGTTTTGTCATCCTTACACCTGCTTTGAGAGGTATTAGCATCTGAGCATATGATATTGTTCCATTGGTCAATGACCTAACATACTTTCACACACGTTTCACTTATTTGTAAAGCCTCGGTTTTCTGTATGCACAGAGTTATTTAATCACCAATGTAGCTTATTCTTCGCCAGTGAGAAGGTGTTCTTTTCTCTTACATTCATGTCCTTGAATTCAAGCGACACTCAATGACTCATGTTTCTCTCTGTGGACACTGTGTTCTTCTACTCCTCTTTCTCTGTGTTCCCCAACTCTCCTATATCTCCCATATCTCTGATATCCTCCTACAACTCTTTTTACCCATTTCTCAAGTTTTTCCTTGAATTGGATGCAGCAGAAAGAGATTATTTAAGTGGGCATGGAAAGCAACTTCTCTTGTGATTTTGCTCTTGAAATAAAAGGATTACTTGATCTAAAAAAAAACAAAAAAAACAAAACAGATACACTGCATAGCCTGTAGCCATCTCTGATGTAGTGAAGTTGATCAGAGACCAATCTTTGCAGCAGTGACACATAGCAAACAACAAGTGTATGATGAGTGTGTGAGAAAAAGAGATCGAATGACATAAAACAAGCTGCTTCTGCCACCAGAGAGGCAGCTGACCCAGACAGCAGCAGATGCTCAGAGCAGAGCAGGTGGAAAATGTCACCGATATGGCTGATGTCTCTTTAGACTCCAAAGGTAGCTGCGAGCCAAATGCACACAATGAATGTCTTATCAGAGAGGGCTATCACCACTGTGCTGTAGCAGCTCAGTCGATGTAAAGTTCATCAAACACACAGTCATAACTCTTTACCCTCTGGTTTTGATGTTTAAAAAAAGGCCAGGCTATGCACAGGAATCATGATGAGAAGAAAGTGACAATCTGCAGTTAAAATACAAACGCCACTTTACTCAATCTACTTTAGACCCGGATCTTTAGTCTTATTGTTGAATGAGCACTAATGCTTACTACTTAGTATTACAGGTTAAGGATAAGGATGACAAGGGTGACAGATTGTAGTCCCAAGAATTGATGAGGAGATTAAAATGGCTTGCAATAAGAATGGAAAATAATGCGGAAAATTCAACAGATATGCGAAAAGGAATATAATGGAAATATGACTGCATGTAAGTCAATTGTATTGGGACTTAACCTGAACTTTAAAGATGTCAAACTCGCAGCACACTGCAAGATTGTAGATGGATTTCTAAAAGGTAAAAGGTCACTTCAGCATCACAGGTAAATACTGTAATAGTGGAACCAATAGGTAAAACTTTCACATCACTTCTATAGCTTTAAAGCTTTTAAACCAAGACATTTGAGTCTCTATCATTTCATTCACTTTGGTACCAGTATTAAGGGGCAGTTCCAAAAGATGTTTACCTGAATACCATATATGCAGAGGAGGATTTTTAGAGCAAATCTACAGTTGGTAAATGACATTGCTGATGGAAATGAGGAGGGGAAGGTTCAGCTTAAGGAACTATTCATGCAGCTCAGTAAATGCAGTTGTCCGTGACACACAGCACTGAAATTAAATAGCTCATTAGTGGAAGCCCATGCAATTTGCACATGCACATTTTTACACACCTGCATTTCGACAGCTGTTACTTTTACTATATTACTGAACCTTCTCTGCAGTACAAGACTTTGGCTTTGAACCAACCACGTTCAGTTTGAGCTGTGGTGCTGCTTGACATTGGAAAAAACTGACATTGCATTATTTCTTTTCTGCGATATGTATTGTGATATGAAGAAGATACAGGAATTTTCACCAGACGACTTGAATACGTTCAACCTTGTCTTTTCCGTTGCTGAAATAATTCCATACAACTGATGTTGATTTTCTGCATCTCAGTCACTAGCAACCAACTCCATGTATCCAAAAAGCCTTAAACCGGAGTAGAAAATGTTATATCTGACAGACTTCTCTTGTAGATTAGTCATGGAAAATGAGACCTGCGGGAGTTTTCCTTTTGCATCAAGCAGCAAAAAAAGTTAGCATGACATGTTTGAGTTCATTTCCCTGACTTGACATTGCACACCCTGCGATGCGAGTATTATGTATGCTCACATCGTGATGACAATGCTGATGTGATATATTGTGTAGTCCTAGTTTGAACACAGAGGCAGCAGTTATTGAGGGAAGGCTGATAATCAAAGAGTGTGTCCTTAAAGTGAGAGAGTGTGGATTCAAGGCCTGTCTGTGTCTAAGCTTTGCATTTGCACAGTAAATATCACTTTCATGTAGTTAGTAAGATGCTACAATAAGATATAACAGGAAACCTGGGAGAAGTCAATATATAAACAAATGAAACAAATAGTGACTCAAACGCACCCGGAATAATTGGGGTAAAAAAAAAAAAAAAATGTCATAAGCGATGGAGGGTGAGGGTTTGTTTATGCTCCTGTTTGAGCCTGCACAGTGAGAAATCAACATTCGGAAACCTTTTGTTTGCTTTGGGAATAGTCAGATTATCAGGTTTTGATTACTAATTTAGCATTTCTAAGTTCACGTCTCCTTTATCCTTTCCCGCTGGGGCGGCTCCTCTGCTGCGCTGGCAACATAACAGCTCATCTGAGTGGGAGTGGAATAACCTCTGTCTGCTGAGTGTCTGTTCACTGCACAATTCACAAAAGGCAATTTTGGGAATGTTTTTAAATGTGTTTAGCAGGAGAAGATGCAATCTAGCGGAGAAGCTTCATTTTCTTCATTCTTATTTACAGTAGAATGTCCCACTTTCAAAGATTGTGTTGAAAATGTTTTAAAAAGCACTTAGAAGAACAATTAACCTACATCATTTGAATGCTCATTAGTGGGAAGGGATTTGTGTTTGGAAGCCGGCGCCATGCAATGTGTAGGATTTCACATTACAAAACCATGAATGAAAAGTTTAAAACCAAAAGCTCCGGAATTTTCTGTGTGAATATATTATTTTCCTTTTTTTTTTTTACATAGCAAAGCTTTATTCTTTCAAGACCTCAGCTTTCACTTTTTTGAGCTTTTTATGTGCATTTTATTCAGGCTTGGAAATCTGGGAGGAGTTTATACATGAACAAATAAAAAAAAATAGTGACTCAAGTAAAACAAATACCGACTCAAACACACCTGAAATAATTGGAGTAAGAAAGACTAAAACTTTTTTTTTCTTAAGTGAGGGGGAGGGTAAGGGAGGACCACCTCAACATTAACAACACTCAACAGCTGCAGGGTTATTGCATTCAATTGGTTTGAATTGTTTTGTTTTTCTTGGAGTAGCATCTCAGCATATTTCAAAATCAACAGAAGCCATTTGTTCCTTGTATTCAAGTTTTTCTTTTTTCTTAACTGTAGTTCCATCAACAGTTCGGTCCATTTTGCATTTGAGTGAAGCATCAGCAGCAGTAGAAAGAAATCAGACTTTCAAAGGGGAAGAAAAAGTTCAAATCCAATTTAACAACTTATTTAAACAAATAAAATAAAATGTTCCTAAAAAATTAAGGACTCTTCTCTTCAAAGATCTTAAAAATGAAGCGGCTTCTTCATGGTGTGAAATCCAGTGAAGCGTTGAGATTGATATGCAGATGGCAGACCACAGATATGGTCTTTTTTATATGAGGATAGAATTGGTGATGACAGATAAAAAAAACGATGGCCTGCATGACACACACAAACACACTCATGCATAAATGCAAAGGCACATATGCACTTGCCCACCGGGTCTAATCCCCGCTCTGATCGGCTGACCCGATTGTTTATCTCTGATAGCGCTGTTGCGATGAAGCTGTCCTCTAAACTAAACTCTGACGACTCGTGCTGTCGTCTCTTTTCTCGGCTTTCATCTTCTCATCTCTTTCATATCAGTTGTCTGTTGGCTCTGCTCACCATTGTGTGCTTAAATGCTGTTTCACACCCAGGCCGCCGTGTTGAAACTACTGCACATAAACAATCTGTGAATCAAAATTAATCAGTCAGTTACATTTTTTTTTTTTTTTGCATAATGCATATCCAGTGGCTATTCCAAAGCAAAATTCAAATAACACATCACATTTCAAATCCCCGAAAGAGCTCCCATTTGCTGCTGCATTTTCATCCCCTTTTGAAAAACTTGCCGAAGATTTCACTGGACAGCAAATCATTTTCAAAGCTCTGGCCTCTTTCTACCCCTCTGTGCTGCTCTCCATTAACAATAAATGGAAGCTGGCTTCTTCCTGTCAAAAACGACTTCATCCAGAAACAAACATCGGCATCTCTTCCGTCCTTACATCATGTCCATCTCCTCTCATCATAAAGTTAAAAACACTTGGCTCTCTCTTATCAGAAGCCAAATAACAATATCTGGCCAATTCTCTTTTTTTTTTTTTTTTTTTTTTTTTTTTTTTTTTGTATTTTCTTCAAAATTGCATCCATTAAAACAAAAAACAGTTAACAACAACACAGCACCTCGTGTCATTTCTTTCGGTCAGACACAGCCTTAGGTAGGGACCTCACTTGGATGTGAGACGGAAGGCTCGAATGTGTTATTTAAATAAGCTTGGTGTCAACAGAGATGGCCTCATTTGCCTCCCCATCTTCATTCGTCATCAGACACACTCCTCCTCGGTATCAGATAAAGCTGGAGCGTGAAACTGTTTTTGCTAGATTGATTTCTACAGTGTACCTTTTTTGAACAGCATATTGCATACGAGCTGCTTGATACGTTCGCCAGCCGACTCTGAGAACGTGATTTTCAAAGCTTTTAATCAGTTCATATTGGTTGCAGTATAATCTGCATGTGCAAATAGATTCAACACAGTGACAACAATAACATCTGCCTCGCTGTGAAAGTCAGCAAAACACAGACGCCTTTCAGCATTATGTTTTATTTTTTAAAAACAGATGAAAATGATTTAAAAAAACAAACATGCAGAGACAAGGTGAATATTTTAACATAAGTAAAGTAAGTAAAAGTGAGAGAAAAAGGCATAGTTGTGTTTTCTTTTCTCTGTTCTCTACTGTGTGTATGGAGTGGTGGAGGTTTCAAACGTATTCTAGCATGCTCAACAGGCAGGGGAACTTTCCTTCAGTTTATCTGCATGTCTTTGGACAGTGAGAGGAAACTGCAGCGGCGCAGCGCAGCGCAAACCCTCATTTGTAACCACAGAGCCATGGTGTTTCACACAAAACCCACCAAAAGAAAGTCCAAACAGCTGTGGAAAGTTTAAAAAAAAGAATGAAAAATGTTCTTCTTAGCAAGAGAAGATGCACATTCAATATTAATGATGTCGGTTGTTTATCTCCTGTCGTGCAGGTCTGAGATCACATGTAATATGTAAAGCCGCAGTACGTCGAGGGAGGTGCACACAGTGATGTGACATGAATCAGCGTGTTGCACTTGCGCGACAGGTCTCCATGCTGTTCCTTCAGACACAGATTCAGATCACTGCAGCCCCCCTACCACTTCCTGACAAAATGTGGACACTAACACTACATACTTTGACAAGATTTAGCCCCAATTAAACAGTCCTGTGCATGCAAATTCAGAAAAATACTTTTTTTCTTGAATCCCACAGTCATAATGGTTTTCCTTTGTGGCTTTTTCACAGCAGTTCCCTCATCTGGAAAATTTAGGCTGGGCGAGGACGGTAACTCTGGGTTTAATTAGTTGAACTAAACTTGATGAGATCTTGTGGTGTGCATCCAAGCTAAGATAAAACCAGGGGAGAGCCGAGTTTTTCAGTTATCTCTCACAGTGAGCTGTCCTCATTAAAACACATCTGATGGTTGTCTGCAGAAGATTAAACGAAAAACACCATGAGGTGCCCTTATTATAAATACTGAGCTCGGCTGATTACAAACAATTGCCTTCATCACCCCCTCTCATTTGCTTAGCAAGAAGGTTGTCTCGTAGAAGTCCATTCAGTCGCCTGGCACCAGTGATTAGGGATATTGTAAATATTGCTGGGAGTGGGTGGAGATTTATGGTAGAGGTGCAGCGAGCATGTAAAATTCTCTCACACTTCAACTGTAGTCCTCAACTGTATTGTATAGTTTAGTAGTCAAAAAGGCAGAAAATTAAGTGGTCATTCAATCCATTATTCACAATTTATTAAGCAAGAACAAAAACCACAAAGCTAGTATTAATTCAATTAGTGACTAAAGCACTTGAGTGAACCAGGTGAAATGGAGGCAGGTAGTTGGAGAGACATAATTTCGTTCAGTGAGTCATTCCTTCCCTCTGATTTTGAGTCATTATGAAACAGGAGAACACCTGGTGGCTCAGTCGGCTCGGGTACATGCAGCGACCGGCTTCAGCTGAATGAGATTCAGCTGAAGGCAGCCTCTGTGTGATGTGTGCTGCACGTCATGTGGAGGGACACTTGCGTGCAGGGGCAAAGAGGGGGGAGTGAAGTGATATAAAAACAGAAATAGAACAATTGCAACCCCTTACCAGTTCATCCTCTGTTACCATGGAGACGCTTTAAAGGAGTGTCGTCACAGTCTGAATATATGAGCGTACTTAACCACCTGTTGCCATCTCAGTTCATCTCCATTCATATGTGGACAAAAGGATGGAGCCTTGACGGAGCTGAGCTGCGACAGGCTGAGAAATCATGGCCCCCCAAAATTGACTGCTTTTAGTCTTTTAGTCTTAAAGGGACTGTTTTTTTAGAATGAAACTAAGGCATTATGTTACAGAGTAAAATTACTGATTGAGATCTAAACTTCTTTTGTGGAAAAAAACTATGTATTTGTCACATTTAGTTTTAGGAGCAGCATCTAGTCCAGCATCTACATGTTTGACCTCCAACAACAGAGGTGGTTTGAGAGGCTATCTAGCCAGATGTCGAAAAAGTGTAACTGCATCCATCTGACCGAGACTGACATTACTGATGGCCCAATTGATCGGCCACTGATCATTTCGATTTATTGCCGATTTTCGTGAAAAAATACGTGATCAGTTGATCAGAATTAATGCTTCTAGTCAATGATCACCTTAAAACCAATCACCTGAGGTTAGTACTCTGGGGTCTGCGGCTGAGAGAAGCACTGTGTCCTGTGCAGTGTAGTCCCACCTCCCACCTTGTTCACATGTCGGGCATGTTGAAAATTGAAATGTGTGAGACTTGTATAATGTACGCCATATGCAATGCATGCCAAAGATGATCAGTATCGTCCGTGGATCGGCTGATCTCACTCATAGATGATCCGTATCGGCGGCAAACATACATAATCTTTACTCCTCCTGTAGTGTAACTATAAGCACTCTGGAAGTAGGCACACATTCAGTGTGTGAATTTCTGAATCCATGAGCTGTTTCCTTTGTCTCTGATAACAGCAGCTACAGTTGCATTAAAATGACCCGTTGTTCTCTGCCTCATTAAATGGCTCCAGTAATTTCTACACATGCGATTGAATACAAAGTGCACTGGGCTGCAGTTGTATTTATCTGAATGCTCATGAGTTTGACCACTGAATATTCTGTTCGGGTGTGACAACCTGTCGTGTCTTTCTTATCCTACATTTATTCACTCGTGTGTTTTATTTTACAAATTGCTGTTAGTTAGCTACAGCTGTGAAGTGCTCAAGTTATTCTTCTTCTGATGTTTTTGCCAGCTAATGTGTGTTGCCACCACCCAGGGCTGACTTTGATGGGCATTATAGGCTCGTAGCCCTGGAAATCCAGTACAGATTGCAGTCAGATATGTGATCTAGTCAATGGAGAACAAACAAACTTGTTTTAAGTCATACATGGATTTTATCTGGATGTGATACATTTGAAATAACAAGTGTAAAAGAGGCCTTAAGGTCTTCCCACTTTGAACTTAACATGCAGCCATTGGGGTTGCTGCTCGTCTCAGGTGAATCACGAATTTAGACAAAATAGCTCACATTTGTAGATAGTTTTACCTCCTTTTAATATTTCCCATCCGTCAAAATGATTTCACACTTTAAAATTGCAAAGAATCCAAAATGGAGTTGGCCAGTCTCCACCTGAGGAGACGCCATCAGAGAGAAGGCAGTCCTCAAAGGCATAACACATCCGGGTGTAGCAGTGGACTCCCCTGAGTGTGAATGAGGGGGAAACGTTAAACACTTGCAAATGAGATTCAGCCAGACGTCCCTTGGTTTAAATCTATCTTAGGATGTTGGCTGCATGTCTTGCATTGCTCTCCATTCCAGTTTTCAGCCCACTGAGGCTACACTGAGAGAGGAGAAAAAATATCTTCAAAAAGAAGCAGAAAACAACCCATCACTGAGTGTGGAACAGGAAGGAAATGGAAGTCTGGGAGGTGGGGTGGTGGTGGT